>NW_028270152.1:18676375-18992785 GCF_037043375.1 Chiloscyllium plagiosum | reverse complement strand
CTGTACAGCCGCAACATGACACCTCAACTTCTATACTCAATGCACTGACCAATAAATTAACAGTAATCACGTGATAATAATATTTCGATAGTCAGAAGGGAATAGCTAGTTTTGGGATTCATCAGCAAAGCAATGGTGGAAACCTCTGAAATAAAATATTCTTATTCTCTTGAAACGTTAGGGAATAAAAATGGTTGAATGGAGCACAACAGTCTCACAGATGGTCCCAAATTTGAGGTCTACTTGTTGTAAACTCAACGGAAGCTTCATCTGCTGCTCATGGTGCATAGAGCAGATAAATCAAAGTGTGTGTCTCAATGAGAGGAAGGCTGGATTTTAATTGCTCCAGCATTGAATTCAGGTACCTCAGCTCTACGTTTTGGAATAACCTCCTTTAACCTCTCTGCTGCTCCATGAATCTTTCCTCCTTAAGGTACTCCTTAAAACCTTACGTCTGACCAAACGTTTGGTCATTCATCCCCTAACATCCTCTTGCTTTCAGATGCTCCTGCGGAGTATGTTGTGATATTTTATTGTAGAGTCATAGAGTCATACAGCACAGAAACAGGCCCTTAGGTCTAACCAGTCCATGTCGACCATAATCCCAAACTAAAAACCAAAATGTTAGCCATGTTATACAAATGCCGGTTGTCGTTATTTATGAAATCCTGGTTTCTTCTTTTGTCGCTTATAATCTATTTATAATTCTGAGTGAAATCAGGTCCATAATTTTCAACATAGATTCTTATGAATTTTGGTCCATAAACTAACTCAAGAGAGACTATCAGACAATTTCTAATTTTTCTGGTGTGGGGAATGGCTGTGCTCAAATTCGCTGTTACATTTCCTACATTACATCAATGCCTATGTTACAAGGGCACATCATTAGGAAAAATTAAGGGAGGTAACCAAGTACTTGGCCAAGGATGAAGGTCTAGAATGTCTTCACATGGAGGGAGAGAGTGGCGGGGAAGTTTAGGGAGGAAATTCCAGTCAGGGAGAAGATACAGAAGCTTGAACACACGCACTAACAGGTTCAAGAACACATTCTTCCCTGCTGTTATTAGACTGCTGAATGGATTCTCTAACATCAAATAATGTTGATCTTGCTAATGGTGCACTTCCTTTGTGCACCTCCTATGCAGTTGTAAACTGTATGCCTCGCTCTGTCTAAGTACTCTATGATCTGTATGCCCTTGTTTGCTATGATCTGCCTGTACTGCTCACAAAACAAAGCTTTTCACTGTACTCAGGTACATGTGACTGTAATAAATCAAATCAAATCAAAGCAGTTTGAGGCCTAGGTGTCAACGTTTAAACTTTGAAAATCAGGTTTGCACAAGAGACCAGAATAGGAGGAGCACAGAGATCTTGAAGGTCTGGAGAAGCTGACAGAGGCCAAGAGGAAGAAGGACATTTAGAAAGGAGAAGACTGAAATCATCCAAAACATAGAGTTCCCAAGCCATGAGAAAGATCTTCCTGCTATAGGAAGGATGTTGTGAAAAGTTCAGAAAAGATTTCCGAAGATATTGCCAGGGTTGGAGGGATTGACATGAGTTCTGTTTAGGATCACTTTGTAAAGGGCACATCTCATCATCCAAACTTTTTTTGGCACTAGGACACAGTATTGCTTCCACTGGGAGCATCATGGGGAATGGTGTCATCAAACACAATTCTGCAAAGGTTTCCAGAGAACTGTGAGCCCACAAAGTGACGTTAAAATCCAGAAGGACGAATACTTCTGTGGCAATCCAGAAAAGAAGACGATGACATCCAGAAATCATCAGAAGGATTAATTGTATGAGAAAGATGGAATAGAGCCTCCTAGATTTGAAGAGAGAGAAAAAAAGAATAATTGTTACAAGCTGAATACATCTATGTTCATGATTGGAAACATTTGCTGGGAATGTCTTATCTTTGCAAAATTGTGGAGGCAGGCCTTGCTTTCAAATAAAATCCAATTATCTCTTTAATAATCAAGATAAAAAGGTAGCGGGTGGGGTTTCAGGGACAATAAAACCCTTGGTCTCCAAAGGGTTAATTAACGTCTTTGACATCGTTTTCATGTCTAATCTTTCCTTTATTTTTCCATCTAAGATGTGGTGGCAGGTCACGTATTATGCCTCAATCGGACCTTATTGAATCTTCCTCTGCTCAGGTTTCACGCAGCAGTCGCCTTGTGGATTCCTGTGTTACATGATATGGTTGATATGGTTGATCTTCATTAATTAGACATTCCTACTCCATATCTGTTCTGGCCTGGGAAAGACCTTTACTTCAGAGATCTCGGACTTCTCTCATTCCCTGCCCCCAATAATCCAAGCACGCCAACCCATCCCCCCTCAACTCAATCCCACCTGTTTGTTTGTAGTCTTTAGGATCTAATCACTGATAAAAGTCAAGGATTGATTTTACTTACTGAGCATTGAAGAAATACCTTCAACACCCACATGGCTAAAAACACTCTGCAATTGTCTTTTAATATTACCACTGCACATCACGCTCTAGGGTCCATTTGGAGATTTTGTTTTTAAATTAAAAGTTAAATGACATGTGCTCTTCTTTCAGGAGGTCACTCTGTCAATCATGCGAGGGAATATATTGCTCATTTGAATACCCGGTGTCAGTATTAAACACTCTCAGGTCAGGTAGCTCTGAGTTGGATACAGAGCAATGCCTGTTCTGCTTTATCCCCTCAAGCACTCTCAGATCAGAAATCTCAAGGGTTAGATGTAAGGTGACAGCTTCTCTGAAGTGGCTTGCCAAGTACTGCCAGGTCAAGCTAGTTCACATGTTACATTCAAATTAACTTTCACTCTGCAATGTCCGAGCCCTTCTCATGTCGTGAATACATTAGATGCAAGCTTCCTTTACAACAGAGTTCTGCAACTCGGTCTCCAGCAGGTCAGTCGCTATTTCATCACTCGCATTGCCATTCCTAATATTGTCTGCAGTTTATAATCTCAAAGGGAAAATCTTCCACTGGTGAGCATTCATCTTATGCACACATTGTTGAACACTCGGCACTGAGAATTGTGAATGTCGTCTGAAACCCACAATGCATGTTTCAAAAAAAAGCTCAAGGAATGGCTAAGGCAATATTTCTCTCAGTATGTCATGTTGTAGTTTAATACCACTGGTCTGAGTTAAAATGATCAGGGATAATCTTAGCCAAATGTATTTCTGATGCATTGTGGTAAGGAGAGGGGAGAAGCAAGAAATGTGATTGGAAGGGTTATAGAGTTTTCAGCTTTGGAAAAACATACGTGGATTCTCCATGTTTCAGCATAGGTTCAAGAAAGCAGTTCACCAACATCTTAGAACTTGGCAATAAATACTGGACTAGCTGGGCAACCTGCATGCCACATGAACGGTCTTCCAATGTGTGCTCTCTGTTTAGGATATTGCGTGGTATGAGTAAAGTGGTAACCTTCCTTTTATGGTGCCAACTTGCAGATCGTTTCAGAGGTCATCTCTGGGACATCTGCACTAGCCAACCCCATTGACTCGTGGCTGAACACTTTAACTCCCCCCTTCCACTCCGCCAAGGATACGCAGCTCCTGGGTCTCCTCCATCGCCAAACCCTAACCATCCAATGCCTGGGGGAAGAAGGCCACAGCTTCTCGCTTTGGGACCCTCCAACCAGACGGGATCAATGTGGATTTCACCAAGTTCCCCATTTCCGGTCCCCACACCTTATCCAGTCCCAAGCTTCCAACTTGGTATTGCCCTTTTGAATGGTCCCACCTGTCTATCTTCCTTCCCACCTATCTGCACCACCCTCCTCTCTGACCTATCACATTCACCCCCACCTTCATCTACCTATCGCTTTCCCAGCTACCTTCCCTCCAGCCCCACACCCCTCCCACTTACTCTCAGCCCCCTTGGTCCACAAGCCTCATTCCTGATGAAGGGTTTATTCCTGAAACGTCGACTCTCCTGCTTCTCGGATGCCACCTGACCAGCTGTGCCTTTCCAGCACCACACTTGGTGACGGGTGCCAATTAGTTTCAAGTTATTGTAATTTTCATGTTATAGGCTTATGCCAAAAAAGAACTAGATTCTATGACTAAATCATTGACTAACTGAAGCTGTGTAAACCTAGGAGCCAAAGGTGAAAATGCTGGCAATGCTCAACAGGTCAGGTAGCATGTGTGAGAAAGAGAAATGGAGTTAATATTTCACATTGATCACTTGCATTTAAAGGTCATTGAGTGGAAATGTTAACTGTTTTCTCCCTCAGCAGACACTCCCTGGTCAGCTGCCTACTTCCAGCATTTGCCGCTATGATTTTGGATTGAATTGAATTGTAGGGAATTAACTTTATTGTTACACATACTCAAATTAGTAAAGTGAAATGTTCAGAGGAATTCCAGCTCCATAGTATTCTGTTTTTCAAAAGGTGAAAACTCAGATAACCCTAATGCTCCCACTCTTTACAGAGTCACAGAGATGTACAGCATGGAAAAAGACCCTACAGTCCAACTTGTCCATGCTGAACAAATATCCTGTATTAATCTATTCCCATTTGCCAGCATTTGGCCTCTATAAACCCTTCCTATTCATATACCCATCCAGATGCTTTTTAAATGTTGTAATTGTACTACATCCTCTAGCAGCTCATTCTGTATATGCACCACCCTCTGCGTGAAAAAGTTGCCTCTTAGGTCCTTTTTAAATTTTTCCTCTCTCAGCTTAAACCTGTGCTGTCCAGTTTTGGACTCCCTGACATGGGGAAGAAGACCTTGGCTATTCACTCCAGGGAAAGGAACCCCAGCCTATTCACATCTCCCTATAGCTCAAACCTCCAACTCTGGCAACATCCTTGTCAATCTTTTCTTCACTTTGTCAAGTTTAACAACTTTGTTCCTATAGCACGGAAACCAGAACTGAATGCAGTATTCCAAATTTGACCTAGTTAATGTCCTGTACAGCTGCAACATGAAATCCCAACTCCCATACTCAATGCACTGACCAATAAAGACAAATGCACCAACCATCTTCTTCACTATCCTATCTACCTGTGTCTTTCTCTAATCCTGCAACTGTGACCCAACAGTAAATATATTGTAGATTGTTAGGTCCATGATGGGGGCTGCAAACACACTTAGGTTCACAGACAAAGGAATCCAAGAGACAAAAGTTCTCTCATTTCCCATTGCACCATTTCAAAATCAGTGTCTGAATTAAACATTGTATTCAGCAGATAGCCTCTGCCTAGGCCTTACCTTGTCTCAAGCATGTTCAATCAATTATGTCAGAAAGGAAGATTGCAAGAGCACTTTGAGAAACATCACCTCCAATTTAGCACCATTTAAACCGCAAAACAAGCGTGGATTCATCGTTTTAAATTAATCTCTTCATTCTTTACAATTCACCCCACCCAATGGTGCTGTTATTTTACAAGTAACAAATCTGTGATCCGTAATAGTGATCCGACATCTGAGTGAAATTGTGGAGGGGAAGTCTAGAATTTCCAAACAAATTCCTCATTAGCCTGTCCCTTCCTAAACTGTGATATTTCACAAAGTATTTTCTTGTTTGTCCTCTTCTTAAGCACAAAATTAAGAAGCTGCCTTCGGCCAATTATTTTGTTTTGCTATTTTGAACGTTGCTGCTTTTCACTTCAGAATGATGAAAGTCAAGATTATGTTGGTCAGTAATTGACAAGTCTCCATAGAGCACTCCTTAAATGGTGATCCCATTGTAATGAAGATGGCCTGCCCGTCAGAAACTGCGAAACTCTTTAATGGACAGTAAAATAACATGCAAGGAGTGACAATCCCATTAGACTGATTGTATGATGGCGGTCAGTGTAAGGGTAGGTGTAACGTTGGTTAGTGAGTGGCAATTAGTCACATCCAGTGACTGGATTTCTCTTCGAAGGTTTCAGTTCCATAGAATACACTACAGTGTGGAAACAGGCTAGTCAGCCCAACAAGTCCACACCGCCCCTCCAAGTAACATCCCAGCCAAACCCATCCCCCTACCATTTTCCCTGTAACCTCACAATTCCCATGGCTAACCCAGCTAACCTATACATCCCTGAACACTACGGGGCAATTTAGCACGGCCAATCCACCTAAGCTGCACATCTTTGGACTGTGGGAGGAACCAGAGCACCCAGCGGAAACTCACGCAGACATGAGGTGAATATGCAAACTCCACACAGATGGTTGCCTGAGGGTGGAATTGAACCCCAGGTCCTTGATGCTATGAGGCAACAGTGCTAGCTACTGAGCCACTGTGCCGTCCCAATTGACTGTATTGAATTGAATTGAACTTTGAATTAGCTTTATTGTCACAGTAAATGAGTATAGGGGAAACATTTATATTTTGGCACTTAGAGCACCGTCTTAGGCATAAAGGTACCTCGGTACAATTTATCCAGTTACAAGATCTTAGAAAATAGACAAACAAAGTCCAGCATTGCAGAAATAAAAGTTCAGAGCAACGGTTCCTTCCAACCCAGGCTTTAACTAAATGGAGAGGCAAAGTAAGAGAGAGATAGAGGTGCGAAATTATCATAGTTGATTTCATTCACTGTATTCTAGAAGTGAAATGTGCAGATCCTTTAAGTGTATGAATATAATGAGCAATGTCAAATCGAGGAGAGGTGGGAAGTTTGAGGAGCACAACCTTCGGTCTCCTTTTTAAAGTCACCCAGCCTGATCTGCAGCTTGGCGGAGAATGTGAGCAGATGTCCAATTAGCTGCTTAATTCAATCATAAAACAGGTACAAGCACTTGGACAGCTGCCATTGCTGGAGCTGAATGGAATGCTTGGGACTTGTTCCAGCAACACAGGTAGGACGTTTGGAATGTCATGGCCTCAAACATCACCTCCCCTTTTAACAGCCTCAACAATGGGCCATCTTCACATGTCGGTTCATCTGTTAAAATCTGCAAAACTCCTTCTCACTTTCAAGAAGAGGCTTCTCCTAAATCTAATTACTTTCTTGTATAAACTCCCCCATAATCTAGTCTCTCTGTTTAAACCTGCAGCTCAACAATATAGTGTTTAAGCTTCCGGTGAACACATGGGTTTGCATATTCATTATGTGACTGCTACAGTATCTACATAGACCTTACTCTATTATTCCAGTCCACAGAGATGGGTTTCTTGTTCTAAGGTTCCCCAGCCTGATGTTTTCTCGATACTTTCCTGAGGAATCCGTACATTTAAGCTTTGAGCTTGCTTGCTACTAATTTCAATCTATGCAGTATGTTCTTCTCAATCTTTGTGTTGACTTGAATGGCAATGAGCATAATTAGCATGTTCTTGGTGGTACCATGAGTTGGAATGTGATAAATGTTGTGACCTAACGTAGTTAGAGCTTGGTTTTTGACCGTGTATTCTCTCCCACTTGGCATTCTTTTAATCTCAAAAGTTAATGTAAATGGGAAAAGGGTTATCTGCCCTGGGGAAGGGTAGAAATCTTTTTATTGTAACTCAATCCGGCCATCAAGTGAGCAATAAATCTGCTACTATTGTCCATTCTTGAGGGAAAACAGCATGCGCAATTACCTTAAAAATAACCGCTAAAATTCCTCTGTGGTACTTACTTCGGTAAGACAGATCTCCACTTCATAGAATGAGGAGAAAGTGAGGTCTGCAGATGCTGGAGATCAAAGTTGAAACTTTATTGCTGGAACAGCACAGCAGGTCAGGCAGCATCCAGGGAACAGGAGATTCGACGTTTCGGGCACAGGCCCTTCTTCAGGAATGAGCAGAGAGTGTTCAGCAGGAGAAGATAAAAGGTAGGGAGGAGGGACTTGGAGGAGGGGAGTTGGAAATGTGATAGGTGGAAAGAGGTCAAGGTGAGGGTGATAGGTCGGAGTAGGGTGGAGGCGGAGAGGTCAAGAAGAAGACTGCAGGTCAGGAAGGTGGTGCCGGGCTGGAAGGATCCGGCTGAGACAAGGTGGGGGGAGGGGGGATGAAGAAACTGGTGAAGTCCAAGTTCATCCCCTGCGGTTGGAGGGTTCCCAGTCGGAAGATAAGACGCTCCTCCTCCGACCGTCGCGTTGTTGTGGTTTGGCGGTGGATGAGTCCAATGACCTGCATATCCTCGGTGGAGTGGGAGGGGGAGTTGAAATGCTGTGCCACAGGTTGGTTGGGTTGGTTCGTCCGGGTGGCCCAGAGGTGCTCCCTGAATCGCTCCGCAAGTAGGCGGCCTGTCTCCCCAATATAGAGAAGGCCACACCGGCTGCAGCGGATGCAGTAGATGATGTGGGTGGAGGTGCAGGTGAATCTGTGGCGGATATGGAAGTTTCCCTTGGGGCCTTGGAGAGAAGTGAGGGGGGAGGTGTGGGCGCAAGTGTTGCACCTCCTGCGGTTGCAAGGGAAGGTGCCGGGAGTGGTGGTTGGGTCGGTGGGGGGTGTGGATCTGACAAGGGAGTCGCGGAGGGAGTGGTCTCTACGGAAAGCTGATAGGGGAGGGGAGGGAAATATATCCTTGGTGCTGGAGTCTGTTTGGAGGTGGCGGAAGTGACGGCGGATGATGCGCTGTACATGGAGATTGGTGGGGTGGTAGGTGAGGACCAGTGGGGTTCTGTCCTGGTGGCGGTTGGAGGGGCGGGGCTCAAGGGCGGAGGAGCGGGAAGTGGAGGAGATGCGGTGGAGGGCACCGTCGACCACGTCGGGGGGGAAATTGCGGTCCTTGAAGAAGGAGGCCATCTGTGTTGTACGTATTTTGAACTGGTCCTCCTGGGAGCAGATGCGGCGGAGACGAAGGAATTGGGAGAATGGGATGGCGTTTTTACAGGGGGCAGGATGGGAGGAGGTGTAGTCCAGGTAGCTGTGGGAGTCGGTAGGTTTGTAGTAGATGTCCGTGTTGATTCGGTCGCCTGAGATAGAAACAGAAAGGTCTAGGAAGGGGAGGGAGGAGTCCGAGACTGTCCAGGTGAATTTGAGGTCGGGGTGGAAGGTGTTGGTGTAGTGGATGAACTGTTCAACCTCCTCGTGGGAGCACGAGGTAGCGCCGATACAGTCATCAATGTAGCGAAGAAAAAGATGGGGGGTGGGGCCAGTGTAGTTGCAGTGTAGTTGTCATAGCAAACTGCCGCCGCGATATTAACCGCTACCTGAACTCCCACACTCCCCCCACCCACTCCAACCTCTCACCCTCGGAACGCGCAGCCCTCCACTCCCTCCGTTCCAACCCCAACCTCACCATCAAACCAGCTGACAAGGGAGGCGCAGTAGTAGTTTGGCGCACTGACCTTTACACCGCTGAGGCCAAACGCCAGCTCGCAGATACCTCCTCCTACCGTCCCCTTGACCATGACCCCACCCCCCACCACCAAACCATCATCTCCCAGACCGTCCATAACCTCATCACCTCAGGGGACCTCCCATCCACCGCCTCCAACCTCATAGTCCCACAACCCCGAACCGCCCGTTTCTACCTCCTGCCCAAAATCCACAAACCTGACTGCCCCGGACGACCCATCGTCTCAGCCTGCTCCTGCCCAACCGAACTCATCTCGGCATACCTCGACACGGTCCTGTCCCCATTAGTCCAAGAACTCCCCACCTACGTTCGTGACACCACCCACGCCCTCCACCTCCTCCAGGATTTCCGCTTCCCCGGTCCCCAACGCCTCATCTTCACCATGGACATCCAGTCCCTGTACACCTCCATCCCCCATCACGAAGGACTCAAAGCACTCCGCTTCTTCCTTTCCCGCCGTACCACCCAGTACCCTTCCACCGACACCCTCCTTCGACTGACCGAACTGGTCCTCACCCTGAACAACTTTTCTTTCCAATCCTCCCACTTTCTCCAAACAAAAGGAGTAGCCATGGGCACCCGCATGGGCCCCAGCTATGCCTGCCTCTTCGTAGGGTATGTGGAACAATCCATCTTCCGCAACTACACTGGCCCCACCCCCCATCTTTTTCTTCGCTACATTGATGACTGTATCGGCGCTACCTCGTGCTCCCACGAGGAGGTTGAACAGTTCATCCACTACACCAACACCTTCCACCCCGACCTCAAATTCACCTGGACAGTCTCGGACTCCTCCCTCCCCTTCCTAGACCTTTCTGTTTCTATCTCAGGCGACCGAATCAACACGGACATCTACTACAAACCTACCGACTCCCACAGCTACCTGGACTACACCTCCTCCCATCCTGCCCCCTGTAAAAACGCCATCCCATTCTCCCAATTCCTTCGTCTCCGCCGCATCTGCTCCCAGGAGGACCAGTTCAAAATACGTACAACACAGATGGCCTCCTTCTTCAAGGACCGCAATTTTCCCCCCCGACGTGGTCGACGGTGCCCTCCACCGCATCTCCTCCACTTCCCGCTCCTCCGCCCTTGAGCCCCGCCCCTCCAACCGCCACCAGGACAGAACCCCACTGGTCCTCACCTACCACCCCACCAATCTCCATGTACAGCGCATCATCCGCCGTCACTTCCGCCACCTCCAAACAGACCCCAGCACCAAGGATATATTTCCCTCCCCTCCCCTATCAGCTTTCCGTAGAGACCACTCCCTCCGCGACTCCCTTGTCAGATCCACACCCCCCACCGACCCAACCACCACTCCCGGCACCTTCCCTTGCAACCGCAGGAGGTGCAACACTTGCGCCCACACCTCCCCCCTCACTTCTCTCCAAGGCCCCAAGGGAAACTTCCATATCCGCCACAGATTCACCTGCACCTCCACCCACATCATCTACTGCATCCGCTGCAGCCGGTGTGGCCTTCTCTATATTGGGGAGACAGGCCGCCTACTTGCGGAGCGATTCAGGGAGCACCTCTGGGCCACCCGGACGAACCAACCCAACCAACCTGTGGCACAGCATTTCAACTCCCCCTCCCACTCCACCGAGGATATGCAGGTCATTGGACTCATCCACCGCCAAACCACAACAACGCGACGGTCGGAGGAGGAGCGTCTTATCTTCCGACTGGGAACCCTCCAACCGCAGGGGATGAACTTGGACTTCACCAGTTTCTTCATCCCCCCTCCCCCCACCTTGTCTCAGCCGGATCCTTCCAGCCCGGCACCGCCTTCCTGACCTGCAGTCTTCTTCTTGACCTCTCCGCCTCCACCCTACTCCGACCTATCACCCTCACCTTGACCTCTTTCCACCTATCACATTTCCAACTCCCCTCCTCCAAGTCCCTCCTCCCTACCTTTTATCTTCTCCTGCTGAACACTCTCTGCTCATTCCTGAAGAAGGGCCTGTGCCCGAAACGTCGAATCTCCTGTTCCCTGGATGCTGCCTGACCTGCTGTGCTGTTCCAGCAATAAAGTTTCCACTTCATAGAATCCCTACTGTGGGAAAGCAGGCCATTCAGCATACACCGACATTCTGAAGATTGCCCCACCCAGACGAACGCCATCTCTGTAACCTTGCATATCCCATGGCCAATCCACCTAGCCTGCACTTCCTGGACACTATGGTCAATTTGGCATGGCCAATCTACCTAATCTGCAAATCTTTGGACTATGGGAGGAAACCAGTGAAAACCCATGCAGACACAAGGAGAATGTGCAAACTCCACACAGTTACCCGAGGTTGGAATTGAACACAGATCTCTGGCACTGTGAGGAAGCAGTGCTAACCACTGAGCCACCATGACATCCTACACTTCCAGCACACACACACACATCAAATTTTCAATGAACCAGCAATCTACCCATCCATATTTGTTTTTTTCCTATTTAAATTTATCAATCAGTTGATCTACCTGTCTTCTTGAAGCTCTAAGGTAATCAGTGGCATTCAGGAGGGTGAAAGTTGATTGATTTTCTGCTGACTTAAATGAAGGAACTTGAATTTTGCAGTGTTCCACCTCCAGTACTGCTCAGGATGAATGGTGTGAATTTTTGGATTTGAACCTGGGCTAAAATTGCAAAATCAAAGACCATAAATCATAGGAGCAGAAAATAGACCATCGGTTTGGCTCTGCAATTGATTGAGACCATCTGATAACTCTCAATGCCACTCTCCTGACTTTTCCTCACAATACTTGCTGACCGTAGCTTACAGCAGTTTCCTGAAGGAAATATTTACTGACTTTTTTTTCAGGTTTAATGTAAGTTTTAACTGCAGAGAACAGAGATACAACAGCTGAGCTGGTCGAGACCAAACCCCTTCTCTGAATCTTGTTCCCATCCCCAAACTGTTGTGTTTGCTGAAAACCAATCACATGGTTGTTGGTCAGCAACAGGCCCCTTGTCATCAATAACTAGCCACTAGTCCATAGACCAGTCAACTTGCTGTTGCCAATCAGAGCTGCATTTGAATACAGAAGCCACCGGTTCCTGTTTGTCTGAAAACACTTCATTCACTTGAATAATTGCAATAAATATGAATGAATAGAACGTAAATGTTAGCACTGGCAAGGATACTGAACATGTCCACTTACCTGTCCTCAGCATGCTACAATGCTCCAGCGAATCATAACACAAACTAAAGGAACAACATCTCATCTTCATACTAGGCAATTTACAACCTTCTGGATTTAATATTGAGTTCAGACCTTAACTTCCATTTCTTCCCTTTTAGTTTTACTTGTTGCATTCTCTGTCCCCTCTCCCCATGTTTTGAACATGATCTTGTTAAGCTGAAATCCAGGTCAGAATGAAAAAAAAGTTGCAAGGCTATAGGGAAAGGGCAATGGATCGAGGCTAAATGAGGAGACCTTCCAGAGACCCAGCATCAGCTCAACAGCCCGAATGGTCTCTTTCATAAGTATGGGTTTAATTACCACTTTTTGTCCAGAATCCTTGGCAGTCTGACTAGTGTTGAAGAATTTACATCATATTTCCTTCTTTGTATGTTGGAAATTTATGACTGTCTAGATTTCAACATGCTAATATTGGCCTAAAACCTCCCTGCATGCTCTTTCTCCACACTGGTAGGAGAGTGGAAACAGCCAACAGCCAACAGCTTCTGAGTCTTCTGTATTATTACATTGTGAAGGTCTGTTGCATTCCCTTTCAGGGTCTAAACTAAGAAACCTGTTTACTTCTGTTCTCAATATCTCTCTCCGCCTACTGCAAACTTTATTTAATTTTACAGGGCCTATTGTGTTCAGCATTCTCTATACGTTCAATCTTGCATTTCTCCTAAGGTTCAGACATGTTCATCTGCATGTTCTTTACATTACTGCTGTGTTGATTTGATGGCTTATCCTGTGGCAACTCTTTCTTCCCTTATACAGAAACATGTATTATTTTTTGCTTGTGTGTTGTAGACATCTCTATTCAAGGCAGCTTTAATTACTCAGGTCTAATTGACCCTGATAGGGTAACGGTGAGCCATCTTTTTGAATGACTGCAGTTCACACAGGGAGTGTTGTTATGATTTTGACCTAGTGATAATGAAGAAACAGCATTACAGATCTGAAATAACTGCACAGAGGCCAGTATCCTGCCACCAAGCCACCCTTTGTTTACATATGCACAGCACATGGCCTCTGACCAGGCAGCTGAAGGACACACTCTGAATCTCCTATTTATTTTTTTAAAATATTCCTGTTTTTTTCTCTTCTTTTTTTTCTTTTCAGAACCTCTGACTCTCTGTCTTTTTTTTTTGTTTTTTTTCCCCCAGCACCCATGTTGTGTGTGTGCAGGTGTGAGACATAGTGAAAGAGAATCTCCTATTTATTTTTTCTTTTTATTTGTTTTTTTTTTCTTTTTCTTTTCTTTTCCCTCTCGTGTGCAGGTGTGAGACACAGTGAAAGACACAAGGTGCATGAATCTTTATTCATTTTCCACCACCAGGAAGAAAGGAAACACCCAAGTGGCCAGTGACAAGCAGCTCCCTTCTCAGGGGCAATGCTGTGTGATCAAACAGTGAAGGGGAGGGCAGGGACTGACACTTCTGTTTATTTTTTTTTATTTTTAAACCCCCACACTACTGCCTAACTGCGGTAGTGCTTATGTTTTCCCCAGCACCCATGTTGTGTATGTGCAGGTGTGAGACACAGTGAAAGAGAACCTATTTAATTTTTTTTCTTTTTTCTTTTTTTTTCCCCCAGCACCCATGGTGTGAGTGTGCAGGTGACACTCCTGCTTCTTTTTTTTTTGTTTTTTTTTTCTCTCTTGATCAAAACAGTGAAGGGGAGGGTAGGGACATCTCCTGTTTATTTTTTTTCTTTTTTCCCCCGACACTATTGCCTAACTGCGGTAGTGCTTTTTTATTCCCCAGCACCCATGGTGTGTGTGTGCAGGTGTGAGACACAGTGAAGGACACAAAGTGCACGAATCTTTATTCAACCTCCACCACCAGGAAGATAGGAAAACACCCGGGTGGCCAGTGACAAACACTGCCCTTCACATCAAAGGGCAGTGCTGTGTGATCAAAACAGTGAAGGGGAGGGTAGGGACTAAATCAAAATAGAGTTGGAGGGAGAAATGATGCACTCCACTCCCTGCGGCTTCCACCTCTCCCTGAACAACTCCAGGGCGTTGGTCGACACCACGTGCTCCTTCTCCAAGGACACCCGGGCTCTAATGTAACCGCAATCTCCTATTTATTTATTTATTTTTTAAATTTAACCCCCACACTACCACCTAAAAATTTCTAAAATAGACTTTATTCATAAAAATTATCTTTATTTCAGTGCATTGTTACAAATGTAGTTTGGTTCTGTACAATAGCATATTAAGAAAACAAACATTGGGGTTTGACAGAATCCGACAAACAAACCAAGACGTCTCTTACGTGTAAAAGACTATATTTATATGCATTTGAGGCACTAGGAGACTCCAATAACTGAACAGACCCCAATTTAACTTCATCAGGAAGACCTCAGACAGTGGTTCCAATTGCTGCAATTTCTAAGTTGGAAATCAGGCAGAAATTGAAATGGAGTTTGCAACTGGTGCAGCTCCAATGTAACTGCTGCCCTTGTCTTTTCATGTGGTCGAGCGCACAAGTTTGGAAAATGTTCTTCAGAATGTCCTTCCTTTGATACTCCATCATTCCTGCTACTCGCTTCAACTTGAGTGATGTTCTGAAGTAAGTCACCATGAGGTGCTGGTGTTGGACTGAGGTGGATAAAGTTAAAAATCACACAACACCAGGTTACAGTCCAACAGGTTTATTTGGAAGCACTTTGGAAGCTAGTGCTTCCAAATAAACCTGTTGGACTATAACCTGGTGTTGAGTGATTTTTAACTCTGAAGTAGGTAATTTACCTTTGTTCCTCAATTGAAGAAAACTTGCCTGTGTCATGCTAATCCAAATGTATGTCAATTATGGCAAGCCTTCATTATCATCTCCTTTTGTCTATAAGCAGTGGTATTCCCTAGCACTGTTTTGTGTTGTAAGCATCACACTGTTATTTTGGATCCTTCTAATAGCTCCCGAGCTAAACTTCTGATGGAATCCCCATTTGAAAGTGCACTTGATGGTTAAACTCCCATTTTAAAACCCCTGCACAGGCTGAAGCCACAGTCTTTAACAGGGAATTAAACTGAAAAGGCTAAACCTGTCACTTGGGGGATGCTGCTAATTAATCCAAATCAGGCCTAATTAGCCTGAATTTGCCCCCAGCAATCAGATTTATTTGCTTGGGTTTTAAAGGCTTACCATTGTAGGGATTACTTTATAGGAAAATGAGATTGAGGATCATTTCAATGAAGCCATCAGCAATGAAGTGGCTGCTAATTAATCAAAGGCAGCCAAGATAGTCTGAAGTTGCTGGTGACGGGATGCATGTTGATTGCGGTATAATAGGATTCATTGAGGGTTACGCCAGCAGAATGACAATTATATTTTCAAGCTATCTGCATAGAGGGCAGCCCTACAGCTACAACACAGGAGTATTTTAGTCCCAGTCAGGAGACCACAATTGATAAACCAGCTTCAATTAACATCAAGAATTACCCCAACCAATCTGGCTTCCTTAAACATTAAGTATAGGAAAATTACTAAGTCCTCAGTACATAGTGACAAAACATACCAAGCCACTTCCTATCGTATTAGACTCCAAAAAAGCAAAGTATGCCCCAATTGTAATCATGGCATTTAATTCCAATGGCCACTGCTTACTGCTCATTCACCTCTTGTACAGAGATATCCAATGGACCTGAGCATTGTTAGGGGAACATAGGAAAGGAAATGTTCCCTCCAAAAAGGTGCTTGGCAGTTCAGCAAGAAAAATAAAGCATAAATCAAGCTTGGCTTATTATGATTACATGCAAGCTAAAAATGCAATCAAAAAAGTAAAAGGGAAGGTTCTACTGTTAAATAGAGCAGAACAGCCTCTCAACATAAAAACAGTCTTGGATAATTTCACCGACACAGGAAGAAAAGCAACAGTTTTTAAAGTGTATATTTCCCAGTCAGTGAGAGCAGCCATTAACTGCTCCAGAGAGATCATTAACAATCTCTTTGTCATCAGCTGTCACCTTACTTGCTGCTGGAGCCTCAATCTAACACAATTCTGAATACAATCTGCTCTAATATTAATTTCCACACAACGCGTGTAACCTGAAACAATACGGCAGCCTCTGAATAAATCATCAGATGGCTGCCAAGTGTACAGAACTGAAGTGCTCTTACTTTGCATGCCCATGTAAAGCAAAAGCCATGAATGCATAATGTATTTAATTACATTATTAACTGAAAAACCTAAAGAGCAAAAGTCAAGGCCTGAGGCACAGAGCACCAACAAGGATCGAAGGAAAAAATTTAAGTAAATTCAGAAGTAGTGATTAAGTGACAATCCAGGCTGACACTGCAGTGCAGTATTGTTGGAGGTGACATTTTTCACACAAGGCATGAAACAGGACCCTGTTTGCCCTCTCAGGTGGATATAAAAGATTCCATGGCACTATTTTCAAAAAAGAGAAGGAAAATCTTCAGATTACCATCAAACCCCTACATTGTGAAGGCAGGCCATTTGGCCCACATCCATACCAACCCTCCTAGGGGCATCTCACCCTATCCCTGCATTTCCCATAGCTAACCCACCTAACCTATACATCCCTAGGCACTATGGGCAATTTAGCATGACCAATTCGCCAACCTGTGGGAGGAAACCCATAACTCTAGACAGTCACCCAAGGGTGAAATTGAACCCAAGTCCCTGGCACTGTGAGGCAGCAGTGCTAGGCGCTGGAGGAAGAACGCCTCATCTTCCGCCTCGGGACCCTTCAACCCCTGTCATCAATGTGGACTTCACCAGTTTCCTCATTTCCCCTCCCCCACCTTAACCCAGTTCCAACCTTCCAGCTCAGCACCGTCCTCATGACCTGTCCCACCTGTCAATCTTCCTTCCTACCTATCTGCTCCACCCTCCTCTCTGACCTATCACCTTTACCCCTCACCTCCATCCCCTATTGCACTCTCAGCTACCTTTTCCCTAACCCCACTCCCCTCCCATTTATCTCTCCTCCCCTGAGGCTCCCAGCCTCATTCCTGATGAAGGACTTTTGCCCGAACCGTCGATTTTCCTGCTCATTGGATGTGGCCTGACCTGCTGTTCCAGCACCACTCTAATCTTGACTCTCTTCTCCAGCATCTGCAGTACCCGCTCCACCTATGTTAGACACTGTACCACCCATATATCCTTCCCCTATGTATCCCTCAACCAATAGTCAGAACGTATGGTCCAGTCCCTTCTTTCATGACTATTTGCAAGAGTTTGTCACGGGGCAAATTGGCTGCTGCATTGCCTGCATTACTACAGTGACAATATTTCAAAAATTCTTCATTGCCTGTAAAAAGCTTGAGCTGCTGAGGTTCTGAAAGATCTTGTGTAAATGCAAGTCTTTTTGCTTTCTTTTTAATTGCATGTAACTTCAAAAGGGATCTGCTATATTTTTTTCATTCCCAGATGTTCGAAATGGACACGTTTCCAGATTCAAAATGCTGGAGCTTCATCAAGTGTATTTCTTGTTGATCTGCATGTGGCTGGTGGACTGCTGCATTGCTGCTCTGCATCTGAGCACAGTGCAGTAGTAAAATGAGGCACCCTAGAGCTAAATTCTCATACCAAAACACAAGGAAACCAATTTTTGACGCAAAACCTGTTGCAGCTTCATGCCAGCCAGTCAACACTCTTTTCTGGGGATGTATAAATTGTTGGATGCTTTTTGAATTTGGTACTTTTGATTTCACACCTGTTAAGTGTAAGATGAAACTTTGAACTTCATGTCTTTTTTTTGCATATTTATGTTCTGTACTACCAAGCAACATTCTGTTCCTATTTCCTTAAGAATATAACAATACAACAGGGTCATTATAGTAAGAGCTCACCTTCAGCAGAGGTTTTGATGGTGAATCTCACTCTTTGGATTCTCATTTTAGAAAGCTTCTCTCTCTCCTGACTCCAACAATTCCAAAATTATTTCGTATTTACAGCTGACAAAAACAAACTTGGGCAAACATGGCTTTCATCTGTCAAATTGACAAGAATGCGGCGATCTAGTGGTAATGACAAGGAATTAGTAATCCAGAACTCCAGGCTAATGTTCTGAGGACATGGGTTTGAATCTCACCATCATTGACAGTGAAATTTGAATTCAATAACAATCTGGGATAAAGACTAAAAAATGGTGACCATGTGTTCATTGTGTTCAAAGCCATCTGGTTCACTCATGTCATAGAGTCATAGAGTCATAGAGATGTACAGGATGGAAACAGATCCTTCGGTCCAACCCGTCCATGCCGACCAGATGGGACGGAAATCTAGTTTTCTTCCCTGATCTAGCTCACAGACTCACAGCAATGTGATTGGTTCTTGAACTGCCCACTGGACAATTGGAGATGGGCAGTATGTACTGGCATAGCCTGCGATACCCACATTCCATGAACAAACACCATCGGGGCCCATTGAAGTCCTGTGATGTCATATACCAGAGGCGTTCTCCGCTGTCAATCTGATGAGCGGGGAGGCGTGAGTAGGCTGTTGCTAATTAATCAAAAAGTGACTGGTAAGCCTAAATGCCCACCAGCAATTTGTTCAAAATGTTCAATGAAATGTCTCCTTTGAGGTTTGTGTCCAATTGTCTCTTCACAAAGCACTATTTGTGGATGTAGGAAATTCCTTTCCCACATATGAAGCATTTCTCTTTCTTTCTTTCCTAATGGGATCTGGCACAGTGACGAGCTCATTTGCCTATGCTGTGTTCCAAAATCTGAACAGAATCGAGACCATGTTTCTGCCTGTGACTGGCCAAAGAGCTGCCACAGACAGAGTGTGCTGGCATGGAGAAGGGCACAAGATGCCAATCCATCAAGATATAGAAAACAAGAAAGAGGATGAACATTGTAAGCGAGGCAAGAAATAACGCATCGTTCTCTTTAGAAAAGAGAAGGCTCAGGAGAGATTTAATTGGGAGATGGGGTCCTCAAAATAATAAGTTAAGTAATGGGAAGCACTCAGATCAGCATTAGCAAGTAGAGGACACAGATTTATGATAACTAGCAAAGAGGGCTGGGAAAGAAATAGAGTCTCAGTCATGGTTGAAATCATAGAACCCCTACAGCGCAGAAAGAGACCATTTAGTCCTCTCTGACCCTCCAAAGAGCATCACACTAAGACCCAGCCCCTCACCCTATAACCCCACATTAACTGTGGCTAACGCACCTACACACTATAGGCAATGTAGCATGACCAATCCACTTAACCTGTACATCTTTGGACTGTGGGAGGAAACTAGAGCAAACCAACACAGATATAGGGAGAACATACAAGCTTCACTCAGACAGTCACCCGAGGCCAGAATTGAACTCAGGACCCTGGTGCCAGGAGGCAGCAGTGCTAACTACTGAACCACCATGCCATCCTATGAGCCCCATGCTTTATCCAACCCATCTCCACCTCCATCCCAATGGCTTCAAATTGGAAAAAAAGCCTGATTCTGTACCTGGTACAGCTTTCCATGTATGAAAATTACCTTCCCAGCAGAGACAGCTTTCTCACTCAAAAAACACTTACAGCTCCCGTTTCTGCCTCCACAGTGAAAACTCAGCCCTCTTTTCTCTTTGCTTACACTGTCACTTCATTATCACTGTTCATTGTCATTGTTTATCATGACAGAAAGAAAACAGAAATAGCTGGAAAAACACAGCTGGGCTGGCAGCATCTGTGAAAAAAAAAGCAGAATATTTTGAAGCAGGGTCCCTGGACCCGAAACGTTAACTCTGCTTTCTCTCCAAATATGCTGCCCGACCTGCTGAGATTTTCCCAGCTTTTTCTGTTTTTGTTTCTGACTTCCAGCATCCACAGTTCTTTGGGATGTTTTGTTCATCATGACAGCCTGCTCACCATGACAGTCTGCTCACCATGTTCTAAAGCTGCCCAGACTAACTTAAAAAGGAAGAAGGGTCTAGTGAATAGACAGCATTACATATTAGACATTTCCAATTCTGCTGCAGTCAATTCTCAGTATCAGGGCTGAAGGAGCAGTTGTTCATTTCTGAGTCAGGAGGCACAAGCCCAGCGTTGAAAACTGTATTGAAAGCTTAGTTGCTCACTGATTTAAGAATCTTCCAGCAGCGTGTTTTTTTTTCTGTATTAAGGGATTAAACTGTGTCTGACATCTCGCAGAGCATGTTCCAGTATTCCAGCACCACAATCAGCACTATAGGCAGATTAACAGTGTTATCAATGGACTCTCAGCATATCAGGCATTAGAAGGTGGTGTACAGGCCTGTGCATTAACTCGTTTTATTTTATAATAAACAGCGCTAATTAATCGCAGAAATAGAACAGAGACAGATGTTACTATAAAATCTGGCAGATAAATTTTACTAACATGTAAGCCTCTCAGTCACTGTCTTTAACCAATTATTACTCCTACTTTTTAAATACTATCCAGAAATTAATCAGTTCCTGTTCCTTTTAATACTTCATCAGCAAACTGCCTTCATGTTGTCATCTGCTTATCTGATTTCAGGGGTTCATCAAATGGCAGAGCCAGCTTAAGGTGTCAGATAGCCAATTCCTACTCTGAATGTGTATGTTTACATGGAACAAAGGCACCGTTTCCTCCAGCTGAACACGGGCAAGATCAAACCCATCAGCTGTTCTCTGTTTCACAAACTTCATATTATCTGGCTCAGCCTTAAATATACACAAGGGCTCTACCCCCCACCCCCACCCCACCCAACACCCTATTTAGTTTACATAGCACTTTTCCTCTGTTAAATGGCAGTTTTAATCCTGTTATTTTTCATGTTCCTATATTCACGAACACAGCAGTACAGCCTCAAGTCCCAATAACACAGATAGTGCATTCTCTAGGATAAATACTAAACCACAGGACTGCAGCAGACACAGTCACTTCAGCACCACAGTAGATACCAACAAAACCCTATACGTATACCAATACCAATACCAATAGGGAAAGCAGCCAATGTAAAGACCTCTCCTGGCCCAGTTAGACTCTCTTCCACTCTCATGCGTTGGGCAGAAGGTATAAAAATTTGTAAACACATACCAATAGACTCAAGAACAACTGCTGTCATCAGACGTATGAACGGACCTCTCATGTATTGGAGTCAATCTTTCTCTGCACCTTCTCTGTAGCTGTGAGACTATATTCTGCATTCTGATCTATTACCCTGATGTACTTGTGTAAAGTGTGATTTGACTGATTAGCATGTAGTGCAATACTTTTTACTGTATCTCGGTATATGGGACAATAATAAATCAATCAATACCAATATCAATAAAGATGATCCAGGTTAAATTTCATTACAGATACTGAACATTACAGGTTCAGTATCAGTGCAGACACTGATTCATGTTGACTACCATATAGTCTGAACTCCAGATCTGAAACCAAAGCAGACTCTGACCTTAGCTTCAGTGCTGGCAGAGCCTAATGTCAGAAATGCCAAGATCACTTGTTATACCCTCCACCCACTGTTTCAGCTCCCATTTGATATTTGATGCTATACTATTTTACGAATTTCCACAGTTTGTGAAACGTAGAAACAGTACAGACAGAAGGTTGACATAAATAGGATTTGCAAACCCTCGTGCTGTGCCCAGCCATGAAAGTATGACCACCTAGCAACGTGCCAATTAAACTGCTGTAATATATGTGTGCATAAGCGATGGCTGACTGTACAATATCTGACATGCTGAAAGAAAGTCCTGAAGGGGGGTTGACAGCCCATACTATGATGGTGCATCCTGAGTTTAGACTACATATTTAAGCTGACCTCCTGCTATCTGTTTGTTATGATAATTACTTTTTTGTGATTCTTATATATCATTTCAATTTTCTCCTCCCCCCCCCCTCTGGTTAGCAGCTGTCAGTGTATTTCACAGCTTGACACTGTGCTGCCCACAAAGGAATGAAGCCCTGATGTATATGGGACACCGAATTCCCCAGTTATTAACTGCAGATTATTACTCGACAATGTCACTTTGTAGCTGTCTGTTCAGGACATGCAAAAACAGCACAGGCTGCTTTTTTGTTCCTTTCATATACATTCCCCCTCCTCCCCCTTGCCTGCCTTGCTACTGTTTGCCTCTGAAACTGCTTACTCTCTGCTTAGCTCATTTTCAGCACATCAACTCTTGATAGTCAAGATAAACACAGTTTCAGATTACCATGGTAGCCAGTAAACAGAAATTCAACAAAATCTAAATCGGCAAATTCAGAAAGTCACCCATTAGCCTTTTATTTACTTTGTATCAGTGAACCTCTCCCAGACCTTCAGGAACAGCAGGAATTTTGAAGCCCAACGAGCTCATGATCAAAAATTGAAGGTTTCAGAGTGATCGGGGCTGGTTTGGGGTAACAATTCCAAATTGGAAAGTTCTCCCAATGTAATGCAAGAAAGGTTAATTTGGAAACGGAGAGGAAAGCAAAAGATCTGAATTTCCATAGCGTCTTACACAACCCCGGGACATCTCAAGGCATTTTGCAACCAATGAAACTCATGATTTGGAGATGCCGGTGTTGGACTGGGGTGTACAAAGTTAAAAATCACACAACACCAGGTTATAATCCAACAGGTTTAATTGGAAGCACTAGCTTTCGGAGCGCCGCTCCTTCATCAGGTGGAAACTCATAAAATGCAGTTGCTGTGCCATGCAAGGAAAACAAAGGCTAATCTGAGTGCAGAAACAGTAATGAAATAATCGTGGTATGTATGCCTCGCAGCCTATTGGGCCACATAACTGGAGATTTCCCCTTGTCTGTCTTCAGTTAGTGATAAAATCCTTCACACCCACCTGAAAGGCAGGCACCAACCTATTAGCTTAACATCTGAGCTGAAAGATTACAGCTCTGACTGTGCAGCATGCTCTCAGTACCGCACGGAAATTGGCAAGAGCACATAATGTCTGACACATAGTTATAATGTGAAGGTGGTGTTAGACTGGGGTGGACAAAGTTAAAAATCACACAACATCAGGTTATAGTCCAACAGGTTATTTGGAAGTACAAGCTTTTGGAGTGCTGCTCCTCCATCAGGTAACTAGTGGGGCAGGATCATAAGATGTAGTTGACACCCGGAGCCAAGTATATGGACAGGGACGTATGGTTACATATCATTCAGTGAAGGTGAAACAGGAATATACAGGAGCTTCAAGACAAAGGTCTGGTTTTATCAAGTAGTAGGATGGGACTTCTGTCTGCTCCTCTAACTCTTCCTTGACCAGTTCCTCTGGAATACGGATCCTTAGTCAAACTCTAATTACTTGCTGTTCCCACTCAGCAACATTGGATCATGAACCTCTAATAGTGGAAGCCAAAGTTGAAATGGATACTATTATTATTCTCTGTGCCTGTGCCTTAGAAACTGGGTCAAGCTGACTTGAATTCAACTCTCATAGGGATCTTATATTGTTATACATTTTTCTTTCATTGGAATACACAAGACCACATTGGTCTATGGTAAAGTTGCTATACTTCTGTCATACTATGAGATGTTACCAAGAGATGTAACATACGTGCTACATAAATGCAAGCATTTCCTTTAAACTTGCTCACTGCCTGAAAGGCTCATTGAGTCATAGAGTCAGGACAGAAAAAGGCCCTTTGGTCCACTGAATCCAAAACATTCAAAAACCATCACCTAACCAATCTAACTCCATTTTCCAGCACTTGACCCATAGCCTAGTGTTGAAAATGTGTTGCTGGAACAGCGCAGCAGGTCAGGCAGCATCCAGGGAACAGGAGAATCGATGTTTCGGGCATAAGCCCTTCTTCAGGAATGAGGAAAGTGTGTCCAGCAGGCTAAGATAAAAGGTAGGGAGGAGGGACTTGGGGGAGGGGCATTGGAAATGCGATAGGTGGAAAGAGGTCAAGGTGAGGGTGATAGGTCAGACTGGGGTGGGGGCGGAGAGGTCAGGAAGAAGATTGCAGGTTAGGAAGGCGGTGCTGAGTTCGATGGATTTGACTGAGACAAGGTGGGGGGAGGGGAAATGAGGAAACTGGTGAAATCCGAGTTCATCCCTTGTGGTTGGAGGGTTCCTAGGCGGAAGATGAGGCGCTCTTCCTCCAACCGTCGTGTTGTTGTAGTCTGGCGATGGAGGAGTCCAAAGACCTGCATATCCTTGGTGGAGTGGGAGGGGGAGTTGAAGTGTTGATCCACAGGTTGGTTGGGTTGGTTGGTCCGGGTGTCCCAGAGGTGTTCTCTGAAATGCTCCGCAAGTAGGCGGCCTGTCTCCCCAATATAGAGGAGGCCACATCGGGTGCAGAGGATGCAATAGATGATGTGTGTGGAGGTGCAGGTGAATTTGTGGCGGATATGGAAGTTTCCTTTGGGGCCTTGGAGGGAGGTGTGGGCGCCAAACATCAAGAACTCCAAACTGGGATTAGAGTAATCTGATTTTTGTTGACTGGAGCAGACATGATGGGCTGAACAGACTCTTTCTGTGCCGTAAACATTGATCTGACTATGAGTCAAACCATTTATCTTTTTAAAACTCTACTGCCTGTCAACAAATAGAATGAAGATCCGTGGGCTGGGATGAATTGCATCTTTCACCATATTAATGTTCACTTTGTGAAAGCTGATTTGTACTTTTCTAACTCCCTTTTAATGTAGTATTTTGGCATTTCAATTAAATTGCTGGCTCTAAAACAGATGGCATGTATTTATTATTTAGTAAAATAACACTGTAATTGCAACGTTTCCATACTTTGTTTTGATGTGGTTCACTCTCGGCTGGTCGAGTAAAGTATCCAGGGAGCTAAACATGAGCAGTTTTACAAAAGAGTGTTTGAGGTTCTGCTGGTCTAAGGAATGGGAACACTGCCTTCTGGGACTGGAGTTCAGGCTGAAGGAGGAAAATTTCCTCTGTGAGTTATCTGTTAACATGATGAAGAGCACGCTCAGTGCAAATTCCTCCCTTCCCCCTTCCATTTTCATTGTAAGATGCTCGGAGAACCTAATTTCAGATTTAACCCTTGAATTATTCCTGAACTGCAAAGTGTAGCATTTTGACAGTGGGCAAGAAACAGTTTCCTTCATCTCTTTCTTGCAGAGAGAAATGCATCAATTTTTCCTCTTGTATCTAAAATATTAAAAGCAGCAATCCATCACTCTGTTTGTCAATTCATGTTGTCCAATTCTGATGTTAAATAGGACTTTCCTACAAGTTACGAGCAACCATGAGACAGGACATCTTTATGTAAAACTGCAGAGTACAGAACAACCTTGATTATCCGAACGAGATGGGCAGGAAGCATTTTGTTCAGATAACTGAGTCTTTGGATAACTGATTGTTTGGATAACAGATACAGGACCTTGAGATCTTGTTAAGATAATCCAAAATTTGTATAATTGATGTTTGGATAACCGAGGTTGTCCTGTGTAGGGGAGTGTGTGGCACTGGAAAAGTATAGCAGGTCAGGCAGCATCTGAAGAGCAGGAGAATCAACTTTTTGGGCATACGCCCTTCATCAGGAATCAGGGCTTATGCCCAAAACATCGATTCTCCTGCATCTTGGATGCTGCCTGAACAGCTGGGCCTTTCCAGCACCACATGCTCGACCCTGATCTGCAGTCTTCATTTTCTCCTGTACAGGGGAGCATAAATATGAGCAGTAGATAAAAGTGCATCTGATACCTCTTCACCTAATGGCATTGATTACTTCTGTAAGTGGTCTCTAGTATGTTACTATAATGGAGGTTACCTCACATTGTTCTCTATCGTCCAACTGCGTAATTCGTAAATCCTAATAATATTAACTTTAGATCCAAAAGTATTTTGTGAAAATGCTTCGTCAATATCTTTGAAGGTGATGGACCAAATGCCTGCTGAGTTGAGGGTCGACCAAAGTAGAGAGTTCACTTTATTCTATGAGAGGCTGAGCATTCGGAATAATCAGACTCACTTCAATTGAACATTACAACTTCTGTTTATTTGATGATACTGAATACAGAATGTGCCTCACTGACCCATGCCAGTGGGTTGACTTATTCAACAGCAAGAAGAGAATTTCCTCCTGCATTTCTCATTTCTGAGGGTTTGATTTTCACTGTAGAGACAGGAGCTTCGAGTCAGGAAATCTCCTGACTTGTCAGACCTATCACCACATTGAATCCCACAGGCAGCATGGGGTGGCACAGTGGTCAGCACTGCTACCTCAGGAACCTGGGTTCAATTCCACTTTCAGGGACTGTTTTTGTGAGGCTTCATGTCTGTGCGGGTTTTCTCCAGGTGCTCTGTTTTCTTCCCATGGTCCAAAGACGTGTAGGTTAAGTGGATTAGCCATGCTAAATTACCCATAATGTTCAGGGGTGTGCAGACTAGGTGGATTAGCCATGGTGAAATGCAAGCTTACAGGGATAGGGTAGGGCTGTGGTTGTTTGGAAGGTTGGTGGGGACTTAATGGGCCAAATGGCCTGCTTCCAAACTGTAGAGATTCTCTGATTCACATATGCAAGGGGTATAATTGAGTTGGGCCTATTGCTTTGGGAGCCATTTCTGAGGTGGTCATAATGTTGGACAATTGCCAAGCTGGGCTGATTTGAAGATCTGTCTTCAATCTCTGCGAATTTGGTCCATTTCCATAAAAGATTTTGTCTCTCATCCTTACCTGGTGGGCAGCACGGTGGCACAGTGGTTAGCACTGTTGCCTCACAGCGCCAGAGACCCGGGTTCAATTCCTACCTCAGGTGACTGACTGTGTGGAGTTTGCATGTTCTCCCTGTGTCTGCGTGGGTTTCCTCCGGGTGCTCTGGTTTCCTCCCACAGTCCAAAGATGTGCAGGTTAGGTGAATTGGCCATGCTAAATTGCCCGTAGTGTTAGGTAAGGGGTAAATGTAGGGGTATGGGTGGGTTGCGCTTCGGCGGGTCGGTGTGGACTTGTTGGGCCGAAGGGCCTGTTTCCACACTGTAATGTAATCTAAAAAACATCTACCTCCTCCCGTCACCCTCATTGCTCTTTATTCTCTCAAACCTCTACATAGTGCCATGCAACCTCCATGCCACCTTCTACTACCTCATACCAATAGCAGATCAATACCTATTTATCCAGTATCCATTACTGGGCCCACTCAGGAGACACGTGAAGATGAAATAATTTCAATTCTGGAGCCTTTGAAACTCAGCCAAGCACTCATAGTGAATTCTGTTGCAATAACAGCCTTTGGAAAATTTCATTCAAGTCCATTGAAATTGAATTCTTTGCTCAGCTACCCTGGATGCCCACCAATCAATATACTTCAACGTTGGTTTTTATACTATAGTTGATAGCTACAGCCCATTGTCTCTTCATTTTTGCAGTACTAGGAATTTGCTCTGTTGATCATGAGGGTATAATTCCAATCCCAGAATCTGTATGAAAAATCTATAACTGTTACCTAATGCTGTAATACTGGAAGCTGATGGTGCTATGGATAGTCACATCAACATCATCAAAAGCCATTGTGTTCAAAACCAAGGTAGACTGATGTAGTGGGACTCTTTCCTTCCATCAACAACTTGGGCACTTAGTGATATGAGCCTGGCCCCATCCCTCTTATTCCCAGTGTTTATGCTACATTATCTATAATTTAAATTGGTGTTTCTGAGGATATAACGTTAGCAGATAGATTGTGCTGCTGGAGTAAAGTGTTCTTTGACAATGCTCCAATGTATATCTTTGTTGTAGATTAGATTACTTACAGTGTGGAAATGGGTCCTTCGGCCCAACAAGTCCACACTGACCCTCCAAAGAGCAACCCACCCAGACCCATTCCCCTACACCAAACACTACAGGCAATTTATCATGGCCAACACATTTTTGGACTGTGGGAGGAAACCAGAGCACCTGGAGGAAACCCACGCAGACACAGGGAGAATGTGCAAACTCCACACAGACAGTTGCCTGAACCCAGGTCTCTGGCGCTGTGAGGCAGTAGTGCTAACCACTGTGCCATACATTTCATACATGCCAGAGCGATTTGACCTGATACTAGTTTCTAAGTGTGTGGTAGATTCATTTACATTCAAATATCTCTGAAATCCCAAAACGCCTTCTCTCATGCTTACAGATCAACCTGTAATAACTTTGTTGGTGTTTGTTTACTTTACTCTGTGACCACACCCAAACTTTACCAATTGAGCACAGTAAACATGGATCAGTTATCAGCTATAATGAAAGACAGAAGAATTGATCACTACGCTGGAAAGAGGGAAGGATTTTGCCAGGTATGGAAGGTTGGAGTTATTAGGAAAGCTTGGATAGGCTGGGACTTTTCTCACTGGAGTGTAGGAGGCTGAGAGGTGACCTTATAGAGGTTTATAAAATCATAAGGTGTACAGTATAGGTTGGGTTATTGGGAGGTGTCTTTTCCTAGGATGGGAGATTTCAAGACTAAGGGCTTATTTTTAAGGGGAGAGGAGAGAGAATTTAAAAAGACATAAGAGGCAAATTACACAGAGTGTATATTGCGTGTGAAATGAACTTTCTGAGGAAGTGGTGGATGCGGGCACAGTAACAATGTTTAAAAGATACTTTTATAAGTACATGAATAGGAAAGGTTTGGTGGGAAGTGGGTCAGGAGCAGGCAAGTGGGGCTAGTTTAGTTTGGGATTATGTTTGGTGTGGACTGGTTGGACTGAAGCATCTGTTTCTGTGCTTGTATGACTCTATGACTCTATGACTACTGTGAAAAATTAACACTGGTGTAACCACAGATCCCATGGGCAGCAAGTAAAATTCAGGACATGGTATAAAGATCCAGCAGCTGGCACACAAAATCCATCCTGGCATCCAGTGATGATGAGCTTTCAGATCATTTAAATAAATGATTTGGGTATGAGCATAAGAGGTATAGTTAGTAAATTTGCAGACGACACCAAAACTGGAGATGCAATAGACAGTGAAGACAGTTAGAGTTGAGAGTGTGGTGCTGGAAAAGCACATCAGGTCAGGCAGCATCCAAGGAGCTGGAGAATCGACGTTTTGGGCATAAGCCCTTCATCAAGAATGAGGCTTGTGGGTCGGGGCTGAGAGATAAATGGGAGGGGGGGGTTTGGGGTTCGGGAGAGGTAGCTGGGAAAGCGATAGGTGGATGAAGGTACGGGAGAAGGTGATAGGTCAGAGGGAGCAGTGATGGACGGGTTTGGAGGCCGGTGCCAAGTTGGAGGCTTGGGACTGGGATAATGTGGGAGGAGGGGAAATGAGGAAGCTGTTAAAATCCACATTTATCACATGTGGTTGCAGGGACCCAAGGCAGAATATGCGGTGTTCCTCTATCAGGTATTGGGTGGTAACGGTTTGGCGATTGAGGAGGCCCAGGACCTGCATGACCTTTACGGAGTGGGAGGGAGAGCTGAAGTTTTCAGCCACGGGACGATGGGGTTGGTGGGTGCGGGTGTCCCAGAGACGTTCTCTGTAACAATCCACAAGAAGGCATCCTGTCTCCCTGATGTAGAGGAGCCCACACCGGCTGCAACGGATGCCATAGATGATATTGGGAGAAGTGCAGGTGAATTTCTGATGGAAAGGACAACTCTGCACCCCCCTCTCGACTCTGATCCCCAGCATCTGCAGTTCTCACGTTCTCCTAGCGAAGAAGGTTACCTCGGATTACAACGGGATCTTGATCAGATGGGCCAGTGAGCTGAGGAGTGGCAGATGAAGTTTAATTTAGATTAATGCGAGGTGCTGCATTTTGGGAAAGCAAATCTTAGCAGGACTTATACACTTAATGGTAAGGTCCGAGAGAGTGTTGCTGAACAAAGAGACCTTGGAGTGCAGGTTCATAGCTCCTTGAAAGTAGAGTCGCAGGTAGATAGGATAGTGAAGAAGGTGTTCGGTATGTCTTCCGTTATTGGTCAGAGTATTGAGTACAGGAGTTGGGAGGTCATGTTGCGGCTGTATGGGACATCGGTTCAACCACTTTTGGAATATTGTATGCAATTCTGGTCTCCTTCCTGTCAGAAGGATGTTGTGAAACCTGAAAGGGTTCAGAAAAGATTTACAAGGGTTGGAGGATTTGAACTATAGGGAGAGGTTGAATAGGTGGGGCTGTTTTCCCTGGAGCGTCAAAGGCTGAGGGGTGACCTCATAGGAGACTTATAAAATCATGAAGGGCAAGGATAGCATAACTAAACAATGTCTTTTCCTTGGGGTGGGGGAGTTCAGAACTAGAGGGCATAGGTTTAGCGTGAGGGGGGATGGAAGCTAAAAGGGACCTAAGGAGCAACTTTTTCACGCAGAGCATGGTGTGTCCATTGAATGATCTGCCAGAGGAAGTGGTGGAGGCTGGTACAATTGCAACATTTAAAAGGCATCTGGATGGGTATATTAATAGGAAGGGTTTGGAGGGATTTGGGCTGGGTGCTGGCAAATGGGACTAGATTGTGTTGGGATATCTGATCGGCATGGACAAGTTGGACCGAAGGGTCTGTTTCCGTGCTGTACATCTCTATGACTCTATATACCGAAATAGACACAAAAACCACTGGCAAAACTCAGCAGTTCTGGCAGCACCTGTGGAGAGAAAGCAGAGTTACCGTTTAACGTTTCACTTCAGAACATTGAGCTTTCATCCTGATTGGGAAAATTTCGCAATGTGATGAACTTTTATAAAGTGAGTGTGGGTGTAGATGAGAAAATATTGTGATAGAGTGGAATGCAGGAGAGATTCAGTGATTAAAGAGCTGATGACGCAAGGTGAAAGTGAGTGGTCATGTGAAAAGAAAAGGAATAAAAGATTATGTAAATCAGAATTGTGATTGGCAGAACACTTGTCACCCCCAGGAGTAACAGAGACAGATAAGAGAAATAAGGTAAAAACAATGACTGAAGATGCTGGAAACCAGATTCTGGATTAGTGGTGCTGGAAAAGCACAGCAGTTCAGGCAGCATCCGAGGAGCAGTAAAATCAACGTTTCATTCCTGATGAAGGGCTTTTGCCCGAAACGTCGATTTTACTGCTCCTCGGATGCTGCCTGAACTGCTGTGCTCTTCCAGCACCACTAATCCAGATAAGAGAAATAAGCCAAAGCCAACAAGCAGAATGGAAAGGAGCCCAATAGTAATGATCTGAAATTGCTGAAATCAGCATTTAGTCTAGAAGGTTGTAAAATATCTAACCAATTAGTGAGATTTTATTCCGTCAGCTTACATTGAGCTTCACTGGAATGGTGTAGGAGGCCAAGAACCAACCAGTAAAAGTGGGAGCAAGGATTCAAATGGCAGGTCACCTGAGGTCACATGTGAGGAATAAATGGAAGCAGCTTCGCAAAGTGGTCAGCCAAAGTTAGAATTTGTAGAGGGGACCACATCATGATCCGTGGATACAAAATGCAAAATCAAAGGAAACACATGTGAACTGCTGCTTCATGTGGAAGTATCTGGTGCTTTGGACAAGGAGGGAAGAATAGATAGAATTGTGTGTACTGCATCTTCATGTCTTCTTTTCGCTTGACATCATGCCCTCTCTCCCTTCCAATGGGGACTGTCTGCTCTTTCCAGTCTGGCAGGAGACACACCATACTTCCGCTTCCCTGGCCGCTAATGCTTCATCTTCACCATGACCTGGACCTCCAAGTCCTCAGTTTCCTCCTCTCCCGATGTTCCCACCAGTACCCTTCCACTGACACTATAATTCATTTGGCTGAACTGGTCCTCACCCTCAACAATTTCACCTTCGAATCCTCCCACGTCCTCCAGACGAAAGGGGTAGCCATGGGCACCCATATGGCCCCCAGCTATGCCTGTCTCTTTGTCGGCTACGTAGAACAGTCCATCTTCCGTAATTACACCAACACCATTCCCCACCTCTTCCTCCGCTACATTGATGGCTGCATTGGTGCCACCTCGTGCTCCCATGAGGAGGTTGAACAGTTCATCAACTTCACCAACACATTCCACACCGACCTTAAATTCACCTGGACCATCTCTGAAACCTCTCTCCCCTTCCTGGACCTCTCCATCTCCATCAACAGTGACTGACTCAACACTGACATTTTCTACAAACCCACCGACTCCCACAGCTAGCTGGATTACACCTCCTCCCACCCTGCCTCCTGCAAAAATGCTAACCCGTATTACCAATTCCTCTGCCACCACCGCATCTGCTCCCAGGAGGACCAGTTCCACCACAGAACACACCAAATGGCCTCCTTCACTAAAGACTGCAATTTCCTCTCCCACATGGTTGATGATGCTCTCCAGCACATCTCTTCCACTTCCCGCACCTCCGCCCTCAAATCCCACCCCTCCAATCGCAACAAGGACAGAAACCTCCTGGTCCTCATCTTCCACCCCACCAACCTCCATACACATTGCATCATCCTCCGCCATCTACAAACAGACCCCGCCACCAGAGATACATTTCCCTCCCCACCCCTATCTGCTTTCTGTAAAGACCGTTCCCTGCATGATTATCTTGTCAGGTCCACGACCCCCAACAACCCACCCTCCCCTCCTGGTACCTTCCCCTGACACTGCAGGAATTGTGCCCTGCCCTGCCCACCTGTGCCCACACCTCCTCTCTCACATCTGTCCAAGGCCCCAAAGGAGCCTTCCAAATCGATCAAAGTTTCACCTGCACTTCCACACGTCTCCTCTACATTGGGAAGACAGGACGTCTACTCGCAGAACGATTTAAAGAACATCTCCGGAACACCTGCACCACCCACCACCCTGTGGCCGAACACTTCAACTCCCCCTCTCACTCCGCCAAGGACATGCAGGTCCTGACCCTTCTCCATTGACACTCCCTTACCACCCGATGCCTGGGGAAGAATGCTTCATCTTCTGCCTCGGGCCACTCCAACCCCATGGCATCAATGTGGATTTCACCAGTTTCTTCATTTCCTCTCCCTCCCCCATCTTATCCCAATTCCAACTTGTAGCTCAGCACCGCCCACATGACCTGTTCCACCTGTCAATCTTTCTTCCCATCTATCCGCTCCATCCTCCTCTCCAATCTATCACCATTACCCCCACCTCGCACCACCTATCACACTCTCAGCTGCCTTCTCCCCAGCCTCACCTCCCCCCCCGCCACATTTATCTCTCCACCCCCTCGGCTCCCAGCCTCATTCCTGATGAAAGGCTTTTTCCAGCTCCTTGGAGCTGACCTGTTGTGCTTTTCCAGCATCACACTCTTGACACACCATTGTTCTGTCATTCTCATATTCCAATCACTTAATCTGAGCTATCACCATCTTTTCTCCATCAGCACTCTCCGCCCACTATCCCAACCCCCTCCAAACTATAGAATAAATGCTGTCCCCTCCTTACTTCACTTCAGCTCTGATGAAGAGTCATCTCGATCCAAAACGTTAGCTTGTTTTTCTCCATGGATGTTGTCTGATCCACTGTGATCTCCAGCACTAATGTTCTCAGTCATAGAGATGTACAGCATGGAAACAGACCCTTCGGTCCAACTCGCCCATGCCGACCAGATATCCCAACCCAATCTAGTCCCACCTGCCAGCACTCAGCCCATATCCCTCCAATTCCTTCCTATTCACACCCCATCCAAGTGCCTTTTAAATGTTGTAATTGTACCAGACTCCACCACTTCCTCTGGCAGCTCATTCCATACATGCACCACCTCTGCGTGAAAAAGTTGCCCCTTAGGTCTCTTTTATATCTTTCCCCTCTCACTCCAAACCTATGCCCTCTAGTTCTGGTCTCCCCCACCCCAGGGAAGAGGCTTTGTCTATTTATGCTATCCATGCCCCTCATGATTTTATAATCCTCTATAAGATCACCCCTCAGCCTCTGACGCTCTAGGGAAAACATCCCCAGCCTATTCAACCTCTCCCTATAGCTCAAATCCTCCAATCCTGGCAACATCCTTGTAAATCTTTTCTGGATCCTTTCAAGTTTCACAACGTCTTTCCGATAGGAAGGAGACCAGATTTACATGCAATATTCCAACAGTGGTTTAACCAATGTCTTGTACAGCTGCAACATGACCTCACAACTCCTGTATTCAATACTCTGACCAATAGCGGAAAATATACCAAATGCCTTCTTCACTATCCTATACATCTGTGACTTCACTTTCAAGGAGCTATGAACCTGTATTCCAAGGTCTTTTTGTTCAGCAACACTCCCCAGGCCCCTACCATTAAGTGTATAAGTCCTGCTAAGATTTGCTTTCCCAAAATGCAGCACCTCACATTTATCTAAACTCCATATGCCACTTCTCAGCCCATTGGCCCATCTGATCAAGATCCTGTTATAATCTGAAGTAATCTTCAGTACAAATTTCAGCATCTGCAGCAATTTGTTCCAATGACGAGAGGGATTTGTTGTGTGGGATTAAGGAGTAGACTAGAGTGTCACAGAGGAACCGGTCCCTTCAGAATGCGAACACTGAAGATAATAGAGGTTAATGGTTGAAAATGGAGGATGTTGGAAGGGTAACGTGAAATCAAGGGGAAGACCTAAAGTGTGGGGAGTGGCCAAGGCAAAGGATTGGGAGCTGGAGTGGATGGTGAGCTCTGGTCAACCATGATGGGGGGCAAGCTTAAATTGATGGAGAAGGAAGATGTAACAGAAGCATGAGTCTGGACAGTTACAGTGCGAGAAAAGTACAACACTGATGGAGAAACTGGATGAAGGGAATTAAGGCCTCACTGGAGCTTAAAGTTGAAGTGTAGTCAAAGTAACTGGAGGAGTTAGTGGGTTTATTTTAGTGAATAGTTCAAGAACTTGGACAGTGCCGGAAGCCTGTGTTCCAAGCAATGTTGGGAGACAGCTGATTGAAAGAAAGTATATCTGCTACCCGAAATTTTCACCAGAGTTGAGTGTAATTGGGTGACAGAGAGCTCTAATTGAGACAAACAAAAACATTTTAATTGGTCTGGCAGCATCTGTGGAGGGAAGGGGAGAGTTAACAATACTGGTCCAGTGTCTTTTCCTCTGAACTGAAGTCTGTTCTGAAGAAAGGTCACTGGAACCTGAAACCTTAACTCTGTTTTCTCTCTCTCTCTCTCTCTCCCTCTCTCTCTCCCTCCATAGATGCTGCCAGACCTGCTGAGTTTCTCCAGCAATTTCTGTAACTTCTTTTTTTTACGGGGTTGGAATTGTTTCTTAGCATTTGTAACAATATCTGTTTCCTTGCTTACATGAGCATTATCTAAAGCAGCAAATTGTCATTATCATAAGTTTACTCAAGGCATCTTCTCTTGTTGTGTGAGCTCGGCTCTAGGTTTATTACAAGGTGATGGAAAAAGCTTTCTGAATTACAGATATTTTCTACATCAATCTGTTCAGAGATTATATTATACAACACTAGAGTAGGTAGGACTTGAACCCAAGCCTCCTGCTTCAGAGGCAGTGACGCTACTAATTACATCACAACATTCCCCAGCCCCATTCTGAGTTATGATTCAATAATGATATAATTTCCCCCGAACAACCTGCAGGGCCAATCAGGGATTGTAATTTACAGCAGCTGTGAATACAGCCTAAAAGGCAGTTAGCAGCTGTGATATTGAAGGGAGGGGACATGAGTGTCAAGATGGCTGTGTGTTTGTTGAGACTAATCACAGTTCTAACTGTCAGGCCTTCTGTAAACACACCGCTCTCCCAGAGTAAAAGCCACAACCTCAAAGAAATTAGCTCAGCGTTTGTTGCAAATTGTCCTCCCGCCCTCCAAGTCAACTTTGATTTCATCGTTCCAACCGAGCACCGCTTGAAAGGACAAAATCTATGTATACATCCTTGTTATGAAAGCATGAATAAATCCTTCCTTCTGGTGCTGAAGGAACAGATATTTTTGGGAAACCCTGTTGTATCATCACATTTGATGGGGGTCCTTAACCTATTATCAGGTTTTTATTTATATTAATTCACAGGGTGAGGGTGACACTTGCCATGGCAGCATTTATTGCCCATTTCTAATTGCCCAGAGGACAGTTAAGAGTCAATCACATTACTGTGAGTCTGGAGTCACATGTAGGCCAGACCAGGTAAGGATGGCAGTTTCCTTCCCTAAAGGACTTTAGTGAACCAGATGGGTTTTTCCCCAAATAAGCGACAAATGGTCATCATTAGACCCTTAATTCCAGATACTTATCAAATTCAAATTCTACCATATGCTGTGGCAGGACTTGAACCGGGGTCCCCAGAACATTACCTGGGTCTTTGGATTAACATCCAGTGATAATACCAATAGGCCATCACTCCCCTCTAAAATGTGCTGCCCATCTCTCAGATTGCTCACGTCACTCAGTTTGGCTGTGAATCTCTGTCAGTGATAACATTGTGCTGTTCTGATTTTCTCAGTCTAGTGGCAATGAAGGTTGACTCCCTGTTGCTGTGTGAAGGGAGGATAGAGTTGAGGGAGTCAGAGTCCTCAGTGAGGAACTGTGGGGCCAGCAACTTAATTAAGTCAATAAAGCTTCCCACAACTTTACATGTGTCCGCCAATTTGTCCACTTGGTTACTAAGTAGGTGACATTCTGTGATGGTCTCGTAAAGCTGAATGCCTGTGGATAAGAAGTTGCTGAATCAGAGGTGCATCAGCAACAACCTCCCCCAGGGGAATCACTCTTAGGGATAATTACAGATCATTAAACAGCTAATGCTGTCACCTAATGACACGCTAGCACGTGGTACACCAGCAAGCATTTACTACAAAGCTCTAAGCAAAAAAACAAATACTGTTTTTACTGCCTCCAGTGCAAGCCAACAGAAACCTTGGATGAAAATGGTACTTTGAACCCCATGGGAATATCAATGGCAGGTACTGTACCATTTTCACAGCTGCTAGTAACAGTGATATAGAAACATCTGACTAGGTAGAGTGAGGAGTGCCACACTAACTGGAAGATTGGTGTCGGACAGCTAAGGTACAGTTTCGGATTGAATGCCTCACAGCAATGATGGCACTGGCCCAACACTAGAATGCTTGATTCTTGCAATTCCCATTCACGTCCCTGGACCGCACATGATCCACCACTCATGATAATGTCCAAATAGCTGCCTCTCATGCACCTACCTAACTAAGCTTTGTTGATCTGGCTAGGTTTTCCCTCATTAATTTCAATAAAAGCATTAAGATCATTAGTGAACAAGTATGTAGAGACAATAAGGAAATAATGTATCCTTTCAAAGACCACAAGATCGGTGGTCGGTGTGGACTTGTTGGGCCGAAGGGCCTATTTCCACACGGTAAGTAGTCTAAAAAAAAAGATTACCAGGTGATGCAGGAACAGAAGTAGGCCTTTCGGCCCATTGAGTCTTCTGTGCCATTCAATACGATCATGCCTGATCTGATAATCCTCAACACTTTCCTGCTTTTTCCCCTTCACCTTTGATTCCCTTACTGATTAAAATTTGTCCATCTCAGCCTTAATTATTCTTTAAGATCCAACCTTGACAGCTGTCTATGTTAAAGACTTTTAAGAACCTCAGAGACAAGAAATTCTCCTCTTTTCCAACTTAAATGGTGACCCCTTATTCATTACAACTTTCATTCAAACATTGACAGAGCATCGAAACTCATGAGGTAAGATGAAAGTAATTGTCCTGGAAATCAAGCCAACCTTTGACTGAGTATGGCATCAAGAAGCCTTAGTAAAACTGATGAGGATCAGGAGAAAGTTCTCTATGAGTTGGAGTCATACCTGGCACATAGGAAGATGGTCGTGATTGCTGGAGGTCAGTCATGTCAGCTCCAGGACATCTCTGTTGGAGTTCCTCAGGGTAGTGTCCTAGACCTAACCAGTTTCAGTTGCTTTGTCAATAGCCTTCCCTTCATTATGAAGTTTCCATAGTGTAGTGGTTATCACATTCACCTCACATGCGAAAGGTCCCCAGTTCAATCCTGGGCAGGAACATTAAGGGGTGGCACGGTGGCTCAGTGGTTAGCACTGTTGCCTCACAGCACCAGGGCCCCAGGTTCGATTCCAATCTCGGGTGATTGTCTGTGTGGAGTTTGCACATTCTCCCCGTGTCTGTGTTTCCTCCGGGTGCTCCGGTTTCCTCCCACAGTCCAAAGATATGCAGGTCAGGTGAATTGGCCATGCTTAAATTGCCAATTAGGTGCATTAGTCATAGGGAAAAGGGGTTTGGGTGGGTTACTCTTCGGAGGGTTGGTGTGGACCTGTTGGGCCGAAGGGCCTGTCTCCACACTGTAGGGAATCTAACCTATAATATCAGAAGCAGGGTATGGTTGCTGTTGATTGTTCAATGTTCAGTACCACTTGCAGATTCTCAGGTAATGAAACTATTCATATGCATAAAGTCACATTCCCCTTCAATTGTAGGTAATGATATGTCATATGCAAAAGGCCTTTATCTTGCTTTCAGCTGTTTTGGCTAAGGCAATAACAGTAGAATTCAGGCATGCAGTTTTAATAGAGTTCTTTGTTGATATTTTCCTAAGGTCTACATTATGATGGCATTATGAATGCTCAGCTGAATTTCAAAAGCTAAAACTACCTCAGCACGATGTGATTGACAGTTTAAAGAGGCTAGGAAAGGATTAGGCGTTTTTGAAATGGGACCTGAGTAGAAATTTGTTTTTATAAAAGATTAACTACTTGGGCTTTGAATGGATTTCACGCATGGGAGTTTTGTGTCAGTGTTAATGTGTTTGAGTGGGCGCTATATCAGATTGTTAAAATTGTTTTTTTTAATCACCACATGGCTCCTGAAGTTTGCCCATGGTAGAGAATAGGTGAGTGGCTGTGGCGATGGCAAGGGAGCTATAGTTGAGCATGGCATTGCATGGGGCCTGGAGTTATCATTCAGTTGGCATGGGGTCTGTGATAGGGCATGTAAGTCTTGGTGCAGGGGTGAAAGGATATGATGTAGAGGACCTGACATCTTCTAAGACAAATGGGGCTATGTTTGCTCTGCTTCCAAGGTCAGCCAGCCTGACTCCATTCCACCCCATTACCTCTGGAAGAGTACTTTTTACTGAGCAAGATGCGCGTGTAGTAAAGCAGCAAAGATCTAGGCCTATGACGAAGGAAGCTATCCTGTAATAGATACACCATCTTCAGCCAACACAACAACTTTGTACCAATTCTTAAATTGGCTGCACAGTCCCTATCATGACAAGACCACCTCCTTTAGATATCCCTAGTGTTCAGGCCAAATACCAAAAACCTTTTCACATCTTGCTGTGAGTAAATTTTTCACTTTCCAAAGGACAGAATCGATAAGCATGATTGAGAAACTGTTACAGCTGTCTTGTAACACTGTGGTGGCAGGACTTGAACAGATGGTATGATACAGTTTGGCAGGTTTGCTTTAATCAGCAAATCATGCGAAAGAGATCTCAATACTGTGTCAACAAACTCCCTTTCCTCTCACTTTTATTAAATCAGATATTTTGTGTTATATGATTAACCCTCCAAGTACAGGACGGTATTGTAGTTTTGTGTCCTACAAAGAGGCAATAGTATTTTATGAGTGATCAAAATGAAGTGTGTGTGTATGTGTGTGTGTGAGTGTGTGAGAATGTGTGTGTGTATATGTGAGACTGTTTAGTTATGAGTGTATGTGTATATGTGAGAGTGTGTGCTTGTGTATATGTGAGACTGTTTAGTTATGAGTATGTGTGTACGAGAGTGTGTGTATGAGTGTATGTGTATGTATGAGAGTGTGTGTGTGCATGTGCGCCATTGTGTGTGTGTCTCTGTGAGTGTGCGTGTCTCTGTGTGTGTGCCTGAGCACATGTTGAAGTGAAATTAGGACAATGTGTGTAGCTGAGGAAATGCTATTGAGATTTGTAGATATTTGTAATCAATGTGGTCAAAGATATTATCACACACGTCTGGATCCTGGACCTCCTAGCTTAAAGGTAGACATATTACCACTGCACCATTACAGCATCTAGGTGGATTGTGTAATGAGTGGGAAGACTTGGGTTTCAATATTGGATAAGGCCTCAAAATGAATGCAGGGATTTTGTTATGAGATTATTCCGTGCTCTTACGTCCGATGCAGATTAAATGCAAACATTATGCTGTTTGCTATGAAATGGTTGCTGCTCACAGTCAGCACTAACGACACTAGAGCAAGGCTGGTCAGCCTGCTGACTGAGGGCAGCATGTAACTTTTTTACACATAGAGTATGACTCATTCCTTTGTCTTGTGAAATCATTAACGTTGCAGATTGGAGGCAGGTAAACAACCAGACACAACCCCAGCCACAAACAGTGTAACAGAGGAAGAGATCCCAAGAGCAGCAGCTCAGGGAGGAGGGAAGGATTGATTCAGGAGCATCCCAAACTCCATCGTCAGCTTCCGACCCTAACATCCCACCTGCCTAGTATCAGGCTGTGTGACCTTAGAACCATTTGAGAGCAACCTTTCCCCTTTCCTAAACCAGTCCTTTAATGTTGGCAGCCTCTGTCCAGAAGAGGAGCTATCAGATTGAAATTTAATACAGAACAGAGGAATGTAAGATTAATGTTAATATTATATCAGGACATTAATACTCTGATTCAAATTTGTTATTCTGTCGATGGTTAAAATTTTTCTTCAGGTACTGTCTGTGTAGAGTTTGCACATTCTCCCCGTGTCTGTTGGGTTTCCTCCAGGTGCTCCAGTTTCCTCCCACAGTCCAAAGTTGTGCGGGTTAGGTGGATTGGCCATGCTAAATTGCCCATAGTGACCAGGGATCTGCAGGTTAGATGGATTAACCATGCAAAATATGGGGTTATATAGATTGGGTAGAGGGCTAGATCTGGGTCTGTGTGGGATGCTGTATGGAGAATCGGTGCAAACTCAGTTGCCTAAATGGCCCCTTCCCACACTGTAGGGATTCTATGCTTGAAATTTAATACAGAGTAGTGGAATGTAAGATTAGTGTCAATATTATATCAGGACACTGATACTCTGATTGCAAATTGTTCTTCTGTTGAAGGTTAACAATTTTTCTTCAAGTTCAATAAACCTTTTTTAAATCTTTGGATTAATTTTCTACATTGAAGACTCACAAAGCCTCTCTCTAAAGCAGTGATGAGCTCTGATACCTTTAAGGATGAATGTACTGAAGGAATGTTATTATTAAAATTGTTTTGTAAAGTAGAGTTCAACATTAATTGAATACAAGTAAAATGTATACATCTTTTTGGTTATTGACATTGCGAGGAAATATAGCTAAATGTAAAAAGTAAATGTTCTTGCAGATATAATTTTCATATTATTTGCATTTTCATTTTTGTTAAGTACATTTCCACACAAAGCTGTGTTCTAATCAAATGTAAGAGCTGTCTAAACTCTGCGTCTCTCAAATGTCTGAAGGTGACAGTGTTCAGCTCAAAGGTTCAGACAGCTTAGCCTTTCCTCTACTGTCAAGTGGCTGCCCATCTTAGCATGGAGTGCAGATCTGTGCCAGCCTGTAGTAGTTTATGCCAACCTCTTAAAGAAGGGGCACACCTTAGCAGGAGAAAACACTGTAAGCCAATCTGTAACATATGTTCTGACACTGCACTGGAGGCCGTGGTGGACCTGGTGGACAGGTACACTGGATGCCAAGGGGCTCTCAACGCAAGCTTTGTGATGGCAACGGGAAGAGATAACTGTGGTGATCATTGCCAAGAGTCTGACCCCAGGTCTGGGATACTTTGCCACAAGTAATTCAATGCCCCCTCATCAATGGTCAAGGCCAGTGAATGTGACTTTAAACAGCATATTCTCAGAACTGCACCACTCGCCTCAGATATTTGCTCAATGCACCACTTTCGACTCACCTAGTAACAATCACGAGACAATCACGATATGCTTCGCTCCTCTCAAATACTTAGCATTGCTGCGTCACACCCACTGTGTTATACATGCTGGGCACACTGCCAGTTGTCTGATCCCACAGTCACATCACCCAAACTCATTGATGCACTTCTCTTTCCCCCTCAGGCCAAAGTGATGCATAACCAGATGTAGAGTCAAGAGTGTGGTGCTGGAAAAGCACAGCAGGTCAGGCAGCATCTGAGGAGCAGGAAAATCGATGTTTCGGGCTAAAGCCCTTTCTTATGTCCGAACCCCAGTAGAGAGGACAGTGTTGGTCAGTCATGGAGTGGCAATAGCCATGGGTATGGTCTGCTCCGGTCTTGGCTGGTGTCGGCGGGGGAGGCAGGCTGCTGAAACCATTGAATGTATTTTCTTTCTCATACCCAACTTCTCCTGAGGTTTCACATTCTTCTCTGGTCGATAAACTGCAGCTGGTGTAAACCTTTTCCATTCCGTCTTCTTCTCAACACAACCCTACCCTTGTGTGATAGGCTTGGCAATCCCACCACCAATAGATTAGGTCTGAGCTCCTCAGTCCTGCCATATTCAATGGTGAATGGCAGTGGAAACTGGTGGAGGAGGCTCCACAAATCTCCCCATCCTCAATGATCGGCTAGTGACTGCCCCATCAGTCTACTCTCAATCATCAGTAAAGTGATGGAAGGAGTCATTGACGGTGCTATCAAGCAACACTTGCTGAGCAATAATAAGTTCAGTTTGGGTTCTGGCAGTAGATTCCTGGCCTTACTACAGCTTTAGTCCAAAAGTGGGCAAAAGAATCAAACTCTAGAGGTGGGGTGAGAGTGACTGCCCTTGACATCAAGCGAAAGTGCAGCATTAAGGTACTGCAGCAGTGACCTCTCCATAGATGAAACAGTCCGGTAGCCGCTGATCCTGCTGCTACATTTATGCCTCCTCCATTTCCCTGCCCCTCCGTTGAACAACAGCAACTGTGATGATGACCCCCGCTATAGCCAGATCCTACAGTCACACTTCTAATCATCCTGGGTGAGGAGCAGGAGGTACAAGCTAGATCCTTAGCAATGTGAGCAGTCAGCACTCACATGCCTTACAAATGACTGTTTCACTGACACACTCCTCCATACAGTAGGTAGTAGGCATTCTGACAAATAGGGCCATATAATGACTCATCTTGGCACTTTAACATTGGACTTTATTCCAATGAGTGCAGCACCAGTCTTGTGGCTAAGTGATAGCATAAGGATTAAACCTGCCCTCACATCACCTATAGAAGGCTTCATTGCATTGAAGCAAGTCTGGCAGGTTGAGAGGGACTCAGTTTGTGCCCCTGTACTCTTCAGCAGGTTTTCCATTAGCTTTGCATGATATGGCCTGGAGCTACCTCTTTTAAAGTCGCCTGTCATTACTTCTGCTTCACAGAGCTGTCTGCTTGCAATCTGCAAAGACCACAATGACACAGGCAACATTGCTGAGACCAGTATTTTCACCCCCCACACTGTTGGACACTGCAGACAGGTCACATGCACAGTGCTATGATTGCAAATGATTTCAACATATATTCTTCCAGTGCACAATCGCCCCTTCAAAGACCTCCCTTAGCTCCAAAGGTAGAGCCCGTGTTTTAGGTTAACAAGCAGACGGTGTTCTGTCCGAAATGGATGCGGTCACGGCTTTCTATTCACGTTTAGATAATGCAAGACAACACAGGTCACTGAGTGTCAGGTTGGGCCTGGTCATTGGGAATGCCTCCTTCCTCCCCATGCAACCCCAATGTCCCTTTTGATCTGGAACCCCCTGGTCAGACCCTGTCAGCTCAACGTCCATATGCTCACATCCAACAGCTCAAACTAGGACTCAAACTCTTACCCTGACCTGCTAAGCCCCATTTTTAAGTTTGGCCCTGCACATCATGATACACAGACCTCTTTATCAAGGCCATGGTGGTGGTGACAGTCTAAACCTATACCTTCCCCACCCCCTCACAGCAGAACGCTATGTTGTCCATGCACAGCAGCGCCCAGTCCCACCCTCTGCCCCTCCCTTATTTGCTGAGATCCCCTTTCACTTTCCTTGTCCCTCTGCATCTCAGGTTGCTGTGGGTCCATCCATCACCCTTACCACAAAATCACCCTCAATACCCTTCACCCCCTCCTGACATTCATTCTGCTGGGACTGGAGAGCTTGATATATAAGGGGAGGCTGAGTAGGCTGGGACTTTATTCTTTGGAGCGTCAGAAGCTGAGGGCTGGCCTTATGGAGGTTTATAAAATCATGAGGGGGCATGGATGGGGTGAAGAGCAAATATCTTTTTCCTAGGTTTGGGGGAGTCCAAAACTAGAGGGGCGAGGCAAAGGTGAGAGGGGAAAAATTTAAAAAGGATCTAAGAGACACCATTTTCATGCAGAGGTTGGTGCGTGTATGGAATGAGCTGCCAGAGAATGTGGCAGAGGCTGGTACAATTACAGCATGTAAAAGACATCTGGAGGGGCAAATGGATATTAGTGAGAGGGATATGGGCTAAATACTGGCAAATGGGACTAAGCCAGATTAGGATGTCTGGCTGATGCAGACAAGTTGGACAGAAGGATCTGCTGTTGCGCTGTATGACTCTATGACTCTATTATCCCCAGGACTGGCAGTGCCCCTCCCCAGGCAGATTTGGATGGTCATAGCCCCCAAAGGCTCTAACTGTACCACATCCAGGTAGGCTCTAACTGTACCGAGTCCAGGTAGGATCTAACTGTAACGTGTACAGGTAGGCACTAACTGTACTGGGTCCACGTAGACTCAAACTGTCCAGTTAGACTCTAAGTGTACCACGTCCAGGTAGGCTCTAACTGTACTGAGTCCAGGTAGGAGGTGCAGGAGTAGGCCATTCTGCCCTTCGAGCCTGCACCACCATTCAATATAATCATGGCTGATCATCCTTAATCAGTATCCTGTTCCTGCCTTATCTCCATAACCTGTGATTCCACAATCTTTGAGAGCTCTATCCAACTCTTTCTTAAATGAATCCAGAGACTGGGCCTCCACTGCCCTCTGGGGCAGAGCATTCCACACAGCCACCACTCTCTGGGTGAAGAAGTTTCTCCTCATCCCTGTCCTAAATGGTCTACCCCGTATTTTTAAGCTGTGTCCTCTGGTTCGGCACTCAGCGGAAACATGTTTCCTGACTCCAGAGTGTCTAATCTTTTAATAATCTTATATGTCTCAATCAGATCCCCTCTCAGTCTTCTAAACTCAAGCGTATACAAGACTAGTCACTACAGTCTTTCAGTGTAAGGTAATCCCGCCATTCCAGGAATTGACCTTGTGAACCTACGCTGCACTCCCTCAAGTGCCAGAATGTCTTTCCTCAAATTTGGAGACCAGAACTGCACACAGGACTCCAGGTGTTGTCTCACCTGGGCCCTGTACAACTGCAGAAGAACCTCTTTGCTTCATCCATCAAAGTTTTACCTGCACATCCACTAATATCATTTAATGTATCCGTTGCTCCCGATGCGGTCTCCTCTACATTGGGGAGGCTGGGCGCTTCCTGGCAGAGCGCTTTAGGGAACATCTCCGGGACACCCGCACCAATCAACCACACCACCCCATGGCCCAACATTTCAACTCCCCCTCCCACTCTGCCAAGGACATGGAGGTCCTGGGCCTCCTTCACCGCCGCTCTCTCACCACCAGACGCCTGGAGGAAGAATGCCTCATCTTCCGCCTTGGAACACTTCAGCCCCAGGGCATCAATGTGGACTTCACCAGTTTCCTCATTTCCCCTTCCCCTACGTCACCATAGTTCCAAACTTCCAGCTTAGCACTGTTCCAATGACTTGTCCGGACTTGTCCTACCTGCCTATCTCCTTTTCCACCTATCCACTCCACCCTCTCCTCCCTTTCCTATCACCTTCATCCCCTCCCCCACTCACCTATTGTACTCTATGCTACTTTCTCCCCACTCCCGTCCTCCTCTAGCTTATCTCTCCACGCTTCAGGCTCTCTGCCTTTATTCCTGATGAAGGGCTTTTGCCCGAAACGTCGATTTCGCTGCTCCTTGGATGCTGCCTGAACTGCTTTGCTCTTCCAGCACCACTGATCCAGAATCTATACTCAATCCCTCTTGTTATGAAGGCCAGCATGCTATTAGCCTTCTGCACTACCTGCTGTATCTGCATGCTTACCTTCATTGACTGGTGTAGAAGAACACCCAGATCTCTCTGTACTGCCCCTTTACCTAAATTGATTCCATTTAGGTAGTAATCTGCCTTCCTGTTCTTGCCACCAAAGTGGATAACCATACATTTATCCATATTAAACTGCATCTGCCATGCATCTGACCACTCACCTAACTTGTCCAGGTCACCCTGTAATCTCCTAACATCCTCCTCATATTTCACCCTGCCATCCAGCTTAGTATCATCAGCAAATTTGCTAATGTTATTACTAATACCATCTTCTATATCATTAATATATATTGTAAAAAGCTGCGGTTCCAGTACTAATCCCTGCAGGACCCTGCTGGTCATTGCCTGCCATTCTGAAATGGAGCCGTTTATCACTACTCTTTGTTTCCTATCAGCCAACCAACTTTCAATCCAAGTTAGTACTTTACCCCCAATACCCAATACCCTGCGCCCTAATTTTGCTCACTAACCTCCTATGTGGGACTTTATCAAAAGCTTTCTGAAAGTCCAGGTACACTACATCTACTGGATCTCCCTCGTCCATCTTCAGAGTTACATCTTCAGAAGATTAGTCAAGCATGATTTCCCCTTCATAAATCCATGCTGACTCTGACCTATCCTGTTACTACTATCCAGATGTGTCGTAATTTCATCCTTTATAATAGACTCCAGCATCTTTCCCACCACTGAGGTCAGATTAACTGGTCTATAATTTCCTGCTTTCTCTCTCCCACCTTTCTTAAAAAGTGGTACAACATTAGCTACCCCCCAATCTGCAGGAATTGATCCCGAATCTATCGATCTCTGGAAAATAATCACCAACGCATTCACGATTTCTCGAGCCACCTCCTTTAGTACTCTGGAATGTAGACCATCAGGCCCCGGGGACTTATCAACCTTCAGACCTAACAGTCTCTCCAACACCAATTCCTGGCAAATATAAATTCCCTTCAGTTCAGGTCCTTCAGCCACTGTTACCTCAGGGAGATTGCTTGTGTTTTCCCCAGTGAACACAGATCTGAAGTACCAATTCAATTCTTCTGCCATTTCTTTGTTCCCCGTGATATATTCCCCTGTTTCTGTCTTCAAGGGCCCAATTTTAGTCTTAACCATTTTTTTGCCTTTCACATACCTAAAAAAACTTTACTATCCTCCTTTATATTATTGGCCAGTTTACCTTCGTACCTCATCTTTTCTCTGCGTATTTCCTTCTTAGTAATCCTCTGTTGTTCTATAAAAGCTTCCCAGTCCTCCGTTTTCCCACTTATCTTTGCTATGTTATACTTTTTCTCTTTTAACTTTATATGTTTCTTAACTTCCCTCATCAGCCACGGCCACCCATGCCTCCTCCTAGGATCTTTCTTCCTTTTTGGAATGATCTGATCCTGCAACTTCTGCATTATACACAGAAATATTCGCCATTGTTCCTCCACGGTCATCCCTGCTAAGGTATTGCACCATTGAACTTTGGCCAGCTCCTCCCTCATAGCTCCATTGTTCCCTTTATTCAACAGAAATATTGTCACTTCCGATTGTATCCTCTCCCTCTCAAATTGCAGATTGAAGCTTATTGTATTATGGTCACTCCTTCCCAATGGCTCCTTCACTTCGAGGTCCCTGATCAATTCTGGTTCGTTGCACAATACCAGATCCAGAATTGCCTTCTCCCTGGTCGGCTCCAGCACCAACTGTTCTAAGAATCCATCTTGGAGGCACTCCACAAAGTCTCTTTCTTGAGGTTCAATACCATCCTGATTCTCCCAGTCTACCTGCATGTTGAAATCCCCCATAACAACTGTAGTAACATCTTTGCAACAGGCCAATTTCAGCTCCTGATTCAACTTACATTCAACATCCAGACTACTGTTTGGGGGCCTGTAGATAATTCCCAAGAGGGTCTTTTTACCCTTAGTATTTCTCAGCTCTATCCACACTGACTCTACATCCCCTGATTCTAGGTCCCCCCGCGCAAGGGACTGAATATCATCCCTTACCAACATGTCCACCCCATCCCCTCTGCCCGTCAGTCTGTCCTTACGATAGCACGTGTAGCCTTGAATATTCATTTCCCAGGCCCTGTCCACTTGAAGCCACATCTCAGTTATCCCCACAATATCGTATCTGCCAATTTCCAAAAGAGCCTCAAGCTCATCCATCTAATGCTTTGTGCATTCATGTATAGTATTTTTAATTTGTTACTGCTCTCACCCTTCCCATCAACTCCTATTTCACTCAACCTTACAGCATGATCCCTTTCTGAGTTTTCTGCCTCATTGATACAGTTGTCTTTCTTGACTTCCCTTGTTCTAACTTTCAGTTAGAACTTTTAGTCCAGATAGGCTCTAACTGTACTGGGTCCAGGTAGGCTCGAACTGTACCGGGTCCAGGTAGGCTCTAACTGTACCACGTCCAGGTAGGCTCTAGCTGTATCATGTCCAGGGAGGCTCGAACTGTACCAGGTCCAGGTAGGCTCTAATTGTACTGGATCCAGGTAGGCTCGAACTGTCCCAGGTCCAGGTAGGCTCTAACTGTGCTGCATCCAGGTAGGCTCTAACTGTACCGGGTCCAGGTAGGCTCTAACTGTACCACGTCCAGGTAGGCTCTAACTGTACCGGGTCCAGGTAGGCTCTAACTGTACCATGTCCAGGTAGGCTCTAGCTGTACTGCGTCCAGGTAGGCTCGAACTGTACCAGGTCCAGGTAGGCTCTAACTGTACCGTGCCCAAGTAGGCTCTAACTGTACTGCGTCCAGGTTGGTTCCAACTGTACCAGGCCCAGGTAGGCTCTAACTGTACCGGGTCCAGGTTGGTTCTAACTATACCGTGTCCAGGTTGGCACACCTCTATCCAAGGCCCTAAAGGAGCCTTCCACATCCATCAAAGTTTTACCTGCACATCCACTAATATCATTTATTGCATCCGTTGCTCCCGATGCGGTCTCCTCTACATTGGGGAGACTAGACGCCTCCTAGCAAAGCGTTTTATGGAACATCTCCAGGACACCTGCACGAATCAACCACACCGCCCTGTGGCCCAACATTTCAACTCCCCCTCCCACTCTGCCAAGCACATGGAGATCCTGGGCCTCCTTCACCGCCGCTCCCTCACCACCAGACGCCTGGAGGAAGAACGCCTCATCTTCCGCCTCGGAACACTTCAACCCCAGGGCATCAATGTGGACTTCACCAGTTTCCTCATTTCCCCTTCCCCCACCTCACCCTAGTTCCAAACTTCCAGCTCAGCATTGTCCCAATGACCTGTCCTACCTGCCTATCTTCTTTTCCACCTATCCACTCCACCCTCCTCCCTGACCTATCACCTTCATCCCCTCCCCCACTCACCTATTGTATTCTATGCTACTTTCTCCCCACCCCCACCCTCCTCTAGCATATCTCTCCACACTTCAGGCTCTCTGCCTTTATTCCTGATGAAGGGTTTTGCCCGAAACGTCGATTTTGCTGTTCCTCGATGCTTCCTGAACTGCTGTGCTCTTCCAGCACCACTAATCTAAAATCTGGTTTCCAGCATCTGTAGTCATTGTTTTTATCTAACTGCATTGGGTCCAGGTAGGCTCGAACTGTACCGGGTCCAGGTAGGCTCTAACTGTACCAGGCCCAGGTAGGTTCTAACTGTTCCGGGTGCAGATAGGCTCTAACTTTACTACATCCAGGCAGGCTCTAACTGTGCTGGGTCCAGGTAGGCTCTAACTGTACCGCGTCCAGGTAGGCACTAACTGTACTGGGTCCACGTAGACTGAAACTAAACCAGGCCCAGGTAGGCTCTAACTGGACTGAGTCCAGGTTGGTTCTAACTGTACCGGGTCCAGGTAGGCTCTAACTGTACTGCATTCAGGTAGGCACTAACTGTACCAGGCCCAGATAGGCTCGAACTGTACTGCGTACAGGTAGGGTCTAACTGTACCAGGCCCAGGTAGGCTCTAACTGTACCGGCTCCAGGTAGGCTCTAACTGTATGGGGTCCAGGAAGGCTCTAACTGTACCAGGTCCAGGTAGCCTCTAAATGTATCAGGCCCAGGTAGGTTCTAACTGTACCAGGTCCAGGTAGGCTCTAACTGTACCGTGCCCAGGTAGGCTTTATCTGTAGTGTGTCCAGGTAGGCTCCAACTGTACTGCATCCAGGTAAATTCTAGCTGTACCAGGTCCAGGTGGGCTCTAACTGTACCGTGTCCAGGTAGGCTCTAACTGTACTGCGTCCAGGTAGGCTTAAACTGTACTGCGTCCAGGGAGGCTCTAACTGTACCAGGCCCAGGTAGGCTCTAACTGTACTGGGTCCAGTTGGTTCTAACTATATCGGGTCCAGGTAGGCTCTAACTGTACTGGGTCCAGGTAGGCTCGAACTGTACCACATCCAGGTAGGCTCTAACTGTACCAGGCCCAGGTTGGCTCTACCTGTACTGGGTCCAGGTAAGTTCCAACTGTACCAGGCCCAGGTAGGCTCTAACTGTACCGGGTCCAGGTAGGCTTTATCTGTAGTGTGTCCAGGTCGGCTCGAACTGTACTGCGTCCAAGTAGGCTCTAACTGTACTGCGTCCAGGTAAGCTCTAACTGTACCGTGCCGAGGTAGGCTCTAACTGTACCGTGCCGAGGTAGGCTCTAACTGTACTGCGAGAAAGTGAGGACTGCAGATGCTGGAGATCAGAGCTGAAAAATGTGTTGCTGGAAAAGCGCAGCAGGTCAGCAGCATCCAAGGAGCAGGAGAGGCGACGTTTTGGGCATAAGCCCTTCTTCCTGAAGATGGGCTTATGCCCGAAACATCAATTCTCCTGCTCCTTGGATGCTGCCTGACCTGCTGCGCTTTTCCAGCAACACATTTTTCAGCTCTAACTGTACTGCGTCCAGGTAAGCTCTAACTGTACCAGGTCCACCTAGACTCTAACTGTACTGTGTCCAGGTAGGCTCTAACTGTACCAGGCCCAGGTAGGCTCTAAATGTACCAGGCCCAGGTAGGCTCTAACTGTACTGGGTCCAGGTTGCTTCTAACTGTACCAGGCCCAGGTAGGCTCTAACTGTACCGGGTCCAGGTTGGTTCTAACTGTACCGGGCTGGAAATGTGTTGCTGGAAAAGCGCTGCAGGTCAGGCAGCATCCAGGGAACAGGAGAATCGACGTTTCGGGCATAAGCCCTTCTTCAGGAACTGTACCAGGTCCAAGTAGGCTCCAACTGTACTGCGTCCAAGTAGGCTATAACAGTTCCGGGTCCAAGTTGCCACTAACTGTACTGTGTCCAGGTAGGCTCTAAATGTACTGGGTCCAGGTAGGCTCGAACTGTACCAGGTGCAGGTAGGCTCGAACTGTACCGGGTCCAGGTAGGCTTGAACTATACTGGGTCCAGGTAGGCTCTAACTGTACGGGGTCCAGGTAGGCTCTAACTGTACCACATCCAGGTAGGCTCTAACTGTACCAGGCCCAGGTTGGCTCTAACTGTACTGGGTCCCGGTTTGTTCTACCTGTACCAGGCCCAGGTTGGCTCTAACTGTACTGGGTCCCGGTTTGTTCTACCTGTACCAGGCCCAGGTTGGCTCTAACTGTACTGGGTCCCGGTTTGTTCTACCTGTACCAGGCCCAGGTAGGCTCTAACTGTACCGGGTCCAGGTAGGCTCTAACTGTACTGGGTCCAGGTTGGTTCTACCTGTACCAGGCCCAGGTAGGCTCTAAATGTACTGGGTCCAGGTAGGCTCGAACTGTACCAGGTCCAGGTAGGCTCGAACTGAACCGGGTCCTGGTAGGCTCTAACTGTACTATGTCCAGGTAGCTCTAACTGTACCGGGTCCTGGTAGGCTCGAACTGTACTGCGTCTAGATAGGCTCTAACTTTACCGGGATCAGGTAGGCTCTAGCTATATGCATATAGGGAGGCTTGAACTGTACTGCGACCAGGTATGCTTGAACTGTACTGCGTCCAGGTAGGCTCTAACTGTACTGGGTCCGGGTTGGTTCTAACTGTACTGTGTCCAGGTAGGCTCTAACTGTACTGGGTCCGGGTTGGTTCTACCTGTACCAGGCCCAGGTAGGCTCTAAATGTACCAGGCCCAGGTAGGCTCTAACTGTACTGGGTCCAGGTTGGTTCTAACTGTATCGGGTCCAGGTAGGCTCTAACTGTACTGGGTTCAGGTTGGCTCTAACTGTACCGGGTCCAGGTAGGCTCTAATTGTACTGGGTCCAGGTTGATTCTACTTGTACCAGGCCCAGGTAGGCTCTAAATGTACCAGGCCCAGGTAGGCTCTAACTGTACTGGGTCCAGGTTGGTTCTAACTGTACCGGGTCTAGGTAGGCTCTAATTGTACTGGGTCCAGGTTGGTTCTACCTGTACCAGGCCCAGGTAGGCTCTAAATGTACCAGGCCCAGGTAGGCTCTAACTGTACTGGGTCCAGGTTGCTTCTAACTGTACCAGGCCCAGGTAGGCTCTAACTGTACCGGGTCCAGGTTGGTTCTAACTGTACCGGGCTGGAAATGTGTTGCTGGAAAAGCGCAGCAGGTCAGGCAGCATCCAGGGAACAGGAGAATCGACGTTTCGGGCATAAGCCCTTCTTCAGGAACTGTACCGGGTCCAGGTAGGCTCTATCTGTAGTGCGTCCAGGTAGGCTCTAACTGTACTGCTTCCAGGTAGGCTCTAACTGTACTAAGTCCAGGCAGACTCGAACTGTACCGGGTCCAGGTAGGCTCTAACTTTAACTGGGTCCAGGTAGGCTCTAACTGTACTGGGTCCAGGTAGGCTCTAACTGTACCACGTCCAGGTAGGCTCTAGCTGTACTGCGTCCAGGTAGGCTCGAACTGTACCGGGTCCAGGTAGGCTCTAACTGTACTGCGTCCAGGGAGGCTCAAACTGTACTGAGTCCAGGTAGGCTCTAACTGTACCACGTCCAGGTAGGCTCTAGCTGTACTGCGTCCTGGTAGGCTCTAACTGTACCACGTCCAGGTAGGCTCTAACTGTACCACGTCCAGGTAGGCTGTAGCTGTACTGCGTCCAGGTAGGCTCTAACTGTACTGTGTCCAGGTAGGCTCTAACTGTACCGGGTCCAGATAGGCTCTAACAGTACCATGTCCAGGTAGGCTCTAACTGTACTGCGTCCAGGTAGGCTCGAATTGTACCAGGTCCAGGTAGGCTCTAACTGTACTGCGTCCAGGGAGGCTCAAACTGTACTGAGTCCAGGTAGGCTCTAACTGTACCACGTCCAGGTAGGCTCTAGCTGTACTGCGTCCAGGTAGGCTCTAGCTGTACTGCGTCCAGGGAGGCTCAAACTGTACTGAGTCCAGGTAGGCTCTAACTGTACCACGTCCAGGTAGGCTCTAGCTGTACTGCGTCCAGGTAGGCTCTAACTGTACCACGTCCAGGTAGGCTCTAGCTGTACCACGTCCAGGTAGGCTCGAACTGTACCGGGTCCAGGTAGGCTCAAACTGTACTGCATCCAGGTAGGCTCAAACTGTACTGCATCCAGGTAGGCTCGAACTGTACCGGGTCCAGGTAGGCTCTAACTGTACTGCGTCCAGGGAGGCTCAAACTGTACTGAGTCCAGGTAGGCTCTAACTGTACCACGTCCAGGTAGGCTGTAGCTGTACCACGTCCAGGTAGGCTCGAACTGTACTGTGTCCAGGTAGGCTCTAACTGTACCACGTCCAGGTAGGCTCGAACTGTACTGTGTCCAGGTAGGCTCTAACTGTACCACGTCCAGGTAGGCTCTAGCTGTACTGTGTCCAGGTAGGCTCTAACTGTACCACGTCCAGGTAGGCTCGAACTGTACTGGGTCCAGGTAGGCTCGAACTGTACCACGTCCAGGTAGGCTCGAACTGTACTGTGTCCAGGTAGGCTCAAACTGTACTGAGTCCAGGTAGGCTCTAACTGTACCACGTCCAGGGAGGCTGTAGCTGTACTGCGTCCAGGTAGGCTCTAACTGTACCACGTCCAGGTAGGCTCTAACTGTACCACGTTCAGGTAGGCTGTAGCTGTACTGCATCCAGGAAAGCTCAAACTGTACTGCGTCCTGGTAGGCTCTAGCTGTACCATGTCCAGGTAGGCTCTAGCTGTACCACGTCCAGGTAGGCTCTAACTGTACCATGTCCAGGTAGGCTCTAGCTGTACTGCGTCCTGGTAGGCTCTAACTGTACTGTGTCCAGGTAGGCTCGACCTGTACCACGTCCAGGGAGACTGTAGCTGTACTGCGTCCAGGTAGGCTCTAACTGTACCACGTCCAGGTAGGCTCTAACTGTATCACGTCCAGGTAGGCTCTAACTGTACCACGTCCAGGTAGGCTGTAGCTGTACTGCGTCCAGGTAGGCTCTAACTGTACTGTGTCCAGGTAGGCTCTAGCTGTACTGCGTCCAGGTAGGCTCTAACTGTACTGCGTCCAGGTAGGCTCTAGCTGTACTGCGTCCAGGTAGGCTCTAACTGTACCACGTCCAGGTAGGCTCTAACTGTACTGCGTCCAGGTAGGCTCTAACTGTACCACGTCCAGGTAGGCTCTAGCTGTACTGCATCCAGGTAGGCTCTAACTGTACTGCGTCCAGGTAGGCTCTAACTGTACTGCGTCCAGGTAGGCTCTAACTGTATCACGTCCAGGTAGGCTCTAACTGTACTGTGTCCAGGTAGGCTCTAGCTGTACTGCGTCCTGGTAGGCTCTAGCTGTACCATGTCCAGGTAGGCTCTAACTGTACTGTGTCCAGGTAGGCTCTAGCTGTACTGCGTCCTGGTAGGCTCTAGCTGTACCACGTCCAGGTAGGCTCTAACTGTACCACGTCCAGGTAGGCTCTAACTGTACTGCGTCCAGGTAGGCTCTAACTGTACCACGTCCAGGTAGGCTCTAACTGTACCACGTCCAGGTAGGCTGTAGCTGTACTGCGTCCAGGTAGGCTCTAACTGTACTGCGTCCTGGTAGGCTCTAGCTGTACCATGTCCAGGTAGGCTCTAACTGTACCACGTCCAGGTAGGCTCTAGCTGTACTGCGTCCTGGTAGGCTCTAACTGTACTGCGTTCAGGTAGGCTCTAACTGTACCACGTCCAGGTAGGCTCTAACTGTACCACGTCCAGGTAGGCTCTAACTGTACCACGTCCAGGTAGGCTCTAACTGTACCGGGTCCAGGTAGGCTCTAGCTGTACTGCTTCCTGGTAGGCTCGAACTGTACCAGGTCCAGGTAGGCTGTAACTGTACTGCGTCCAGGTAGGCTCGAACTGTATTGCGTCCAGGTAGGCTCTAACTGTATCGGGTCCAGGTAGGCTCTAACTGTACCACATCCAGGTAGGCTCTAATTGTACTGCATCCAGATCTGCTCTAACTGAGTGAGTGCTCACAGACCGGCTGCAACCCAGTCCAGTCCATTAGCTGGGGATCCGTCTATGTTTGCAAAGCGCCAATGCAGTAATATTCCAATGCAAAGTGCCAGTGCACTCTAAAGTGCAGCATTAAAGTGCCAAGGTGGTTTATTATATGCCATGATGACTTGCGGAGCTTGGCACCTGTCATAGGTCAGTGGGCCATTGGCATGGGGTGCGCATGGCAGTGGAATGTACCCTGGTGCCCAGTGTCCTGGGTGCTGGTCTACAGGAGGAGACTGTCAGTTGGAGTACCTCGGTAACCTCTCTGACTTTCAGATCATGGGAATTCTCAACTTGTAGTTTCTACACAGCAGGAAAGGAAAGTGTTTGTTAATAGCCATGAGTGAAAATCTCTCTTAATGTGCTCCTCACTATTCACTAGTTAAACCTAGGTCTCCAATAAATTATTTGGATGAAAACATAGGAGGTATAGTTAGTAAGTTTGCAGGTGACACTAATGTTGGAGGTGTAGTGGACAGCGAAGAAGGTTACCTCAGATTACAACAGGATCTTGATAAGATGGGCCAATGGGCTGAGGAGTGGCAAATGGAGTTTAATTTAGATAAATGTGAGGCACTGCATTTTGGAAAAGCAAATCTTAGCAGGACTTATACACCTAATGGTAAGGTCCTAGGGAGTGCTGCTGAACAAAGAGACCTTGGAGTGCAGGTTCATAGCTCCTTGAAAGTAGAGTCACAGGTAGACAGGGTAGTGAAGAAGGCATTTTGTATTCTTGTCTTTACTGGTCAATGCATTGAATATAAAAGTAGGGAGGTCAGGTTGCTGATGTGCAGGACATTAGTTAGGCCACTTTTGGAATACTGCATACAATTCTGGTCTCCCTGCTACAGGAAGATGTTGTGAAACTTGAAAGTGTTCAGAAAAGATGTAAAAATACATTGCCAGGGTTGGAGGTTTTGATCTATGGGGAGAGGCTGAATAGGTTGGGGCTATTTTCCCTGGAGAGTCAGAGAGTAAGGTGTGATGTTATTGAGGTTTATAAAATCATGAGGAGCATGGATAGGGTAAAGAGACAGGACATTTTCCTGGGGTGGGGAAGTCCAAAATAGAGGGCATAGGTTTAAGGTGAGAGGGGAAAGATATAAAAGGGACCTCAGGGGCAACTTGTTCACGCAGAGGGTGGTGCGTGTATGGAATGAGCTGCCAGAGGGTTTGGTGGAGGATGGTATATTTACAACATTGAAAAGGTGTCTGGATGGGTATATAAATAGAAGGGTTAGAGAGTTATGGGTCAAATGCTAGCACATGGGACTAGATTTATTTAGGATATCTGGTCAGCATGAATGAATTGGACCAAAGGGTGTGTTTCCATGCCGTAACTGATTGGATTGGACTCAATGGGATATGGTGAGCGCAAGGATGTGTTTAGCAAAAGTTTGGGCAGTCTCAAGGACAGGAGAGTGTAGGAGTCTGGGCAATAGTGCACTGGAATAGTCAAGTGTAGAGATAAGAAAGGCAAGAGGAGGGTATCAGCAGCAGATAAGATTAGACTAGATTCCCTACAGTGTGGAAACAGGCCCTTCAGCCCAACAAATCCACGCCAACCCTCCAAAGAGTAACCCACCCAGACACATTTCCCTCTGACTAATGCACCTAACACTATGGGCAATTTAGCATGGCCAATTCACCTGACCAGCACATCGTTGGATTGGAGGAGCTTGGAGGAGAATGGGAAATAGGGTCACTTGGCAATCACATTCTGGAGATTAGTCTGAAAATGCATCTTGTTGCTCCTGAGATCAAGAAAGGCTTCACTCAACCCCTCACACGATTCTCCCAAATTCCCCGCCACAGCTAACATCTATAAGTTCTTCTCATCAGGGAGCTTAGCAGGGTGAGCGTGTTTTGCAACAAACCGGAAGACCTCACCTGGGAACTGGTTTAACCCCGTGAAGACACTGTGGAAGGAAGTATGCTTTCAATACTGATTTCAGGAACAAAGTTAAAAACCACACAACACCAGGTTATAGTCCAACAGGTTTAATTGGAAACACACGAGCTTTCGGAACATCGCTCTTCATCACAACCACCTGATGAAGGAGCAGCGCTCCGAAAGCTAGTGCTTCCAATTAAACCTGTTGGACTATAACCTGGTGTTGTGTGATGTTTAACTTTGTACACCCCAGTCCAACACCGGCATCTCCAATTCAGGAGCAAAGACAGATTCTGTTGGATTGATGCGTGATGGAAAAGAGCATATAAAAGGAATAAGGTGGACAACTTCAATTAGGAGTATTGCATCAAGACAGCCTGGGTGAACAAAATGGTCTGCTTCTGTGGTGTAGCTTCCCTGGAGTTGAGAGGGAGTTGACGTCAGCAGGTTTTTAGCCCAGGGATGTATGGAGTTTGTCTGGAGAGATGAACAATGACTTGGGGTCGTGGGGGAGGGGTGGTAATGTAATAGTGAATTGTGGGTTAAACTGTACAAATTGCTTTTCCTTTAGGAAGGTGATTGAGTGAATGTGTATCTGTGCAGCTGTCTCTTTGTGAATCCTCCGGTGGGGATTCTGTCCACTGCTTTCGTTGAGTTTTATTTAGCTCAGTTATTGCTTTTACCTCTCCTGCTCTCAGGCACTTTCTGGTCGAGCATGAATTTTTCATAACTCATTCCAGGTTCTTGCCTCAGCCAGCCTGTGGGGTTTTCCATTGAAATGGCTGAAATCAAAACTGCATATCTCTGAGTTAACTGGCTGCAATCCCAGTTCATTTCCTCTTCACTTAGTCTTTGCACACGCTCATTCCGGTGTTCTGCACTGACTTCAACACTCACTGTCTTCCACTGTGCTCTCCAACCCCTCCCCCTCCCAACCCCTTGACAGAATTGGGTAGCTCATTGTCTTTATTGCCTTGGTGTTAACCATTAATTGGACAAGTGCAAAAAGACAGCTTTGAGCTATGTTGCTTGGTTACTGTTTCCCTCTTCATCCTGTCAACCGTGTGAGATGAAGCCAGTCTATTTGTAACCTTGACCTTGAGATGAGCCTCTGACCTCATAATGGCACAATCACCCACACTCCCTGTTTACCACTCGTAGAGTTTGAGTCATAGAGATGTACAGCACAGAAACAGACCCTTTGGTCCAATTCATCCATGCCAACCAGAATCCTAAATTAATCAAGTCCTGTTTATCAGCATTTGGCCCATATCCGTCTTAACTTTTCCTATTCACACCCTGCATGTTGACTCAGTGGTTAGCACTGCTGCCTCACAGTGCCAGGGTCCCAGGTTTGATTCAAGCCTTGGGGGGGGTGACTGTCTGTGTGGAGTTTGTACATTCTCCCCATGTCTGCATGGGTTTCCTCCCACAGTCCAAAGGTGTGCAGGTCAGATGAATCAGCCATACTAAATTGTCCATAGTGTTGGGTGCATTAGTCAGAGGGGGTTGGGTTACTCTTTGAAGGGTCGGTGTGGACTTGTTGGGCCGAAGGGCCTGTTTCCACATTGTAGGGATTCTAAGAAAAAATATAATTGCACCAACCTCCACCATTTCCTCTCATTCCATATACCCTCTGCATTCCTTTGAAATCATTACATTTCACCACCTTATCCACTGCTTTTACCCTCATCTGTGCCTTTCTTGCTTCTACACTTCACTATCCTAATGGATGCTTGGCCAGACTCCTAACCTTGGGGTTGTCCAAACCTTTGCTGCCCACATCCTTACACTCACCATGTCCCATCCAGCCATTATCCCTGTCTGGTCACCTTGATTTCAAATTCTGCCATAGTCCCACCCTCCATTCCCTGTAATCTCCTGCAATCCTACTCTCCATCAGGTCTCTTGCAGATTGTTCATTTTAATGATTGCACAATTGATGGCCATGCCAGATACCTCACCTCTGCTTCGTTTAAGACTATCCTTTAACCCTACCTCTTTGACAGCCTTCTTGTCATCTGCCCCAGTAACTTCTTGTGTGCTGCCAGCTCTAAACATTGCTTAATAAAGTTCCTCTGAAGAACCATGGTTCTTCACATTTTTGAGCAACATTAGATGCTCTATCAATGTAAGTTGTTGTTGTAAGGAGGACCATTTGCCCCTAACACGAGTCTCTATTCATTTTCCTTTTCCATTAATAACATGGCAGGGTTTTTAAGAGATTTATAACTCTTCCCTTTCAATGCTTAAGTCAAGACAGGAAGCTTAAATATCTCTGCTTGCCTGCCAGACATTGTTAGCTGAAAATGTGTTGCTGGAAAAGCGCAGCAGGTCAGGCAGCATCCAAGAAACAGGAGAATCGACGTTTCGGGCATGAGCCCTTCTTCAGGAATCATGCCCGAAACGTCGATTCTCCTGTTCCTTGAATGCTGCCTGACCTGCTGCACTTTTCCAGCAACACATATTCAGCTCTGATCTCCAGCATCTGCAGTCCTCACTTTCTCCTGCCAGACATTGTTAGCCAATCTCCAGAATAGAATCCCTACAGTGTGGAAACAGACCCTTCAGCCCAACAAGTCCATACTGACCCTCCAAAGAGTAACCCATCCAGACCCATTCCCCTACCTTATATTTACCCCTGACTAATGCACCTAACCTACACATCCCTGAACACGATGGGTAATTTCCCATGGCCAATTCAATTAACCTGTACATCTTTTGAATTGAGGGAGGAAACCCATGCAGATACGGGGAGATCCATGCAAACTCCACACAGTGGCCCAAGGCAGGAATCAAACCTAGGTCCCTGGCACTGTGAGGCAGCAGTGCTAACCACTGAGCCCATGAGATCACACTAGACTCAGTCTTGGGAATTCTAAAGCTTATATCTCAAGTACAATGACAGGGCCTTATGGAGACAGATTGGTTTGAATTCAGGAGCAGCTCACCTCAAGGACTCTGCTAGAATGAGGATGGGCTACCTGAAGTTAAAATATCTTTTACAGCCAACTCAAATAACTAGGGTTGTTTTGTGAGAAAGGAGTACAGTTATAAAACCATGCAGCACAGAAGGTCATTCATCCTATTGTGGCCCTCTGCTGGCCCTTTTAAAGTGCTATCCAGGCAACACACTGACTCAGTGGTTAGCACAGCGCCAGGGACCCAGGTTCGATTCTAGCCACAGGTGACTGTCTGAGTGACTTTTGCTCATTCTCCCCATTTCTGTGTGGGTTTCCTCCCACAGTCCAAAAGTGTACAGGTTAGATGGATTGGGCCATATGTTAAATTGCCCCATTGTGCCCAGGCAAGGTGGGTTAGCCATGGGAAATGAAAGGATACATGGAAAAGGTGGGTCTGGGTGGGATGTTCTTCAGAGGGTCAGTGTGGACACAATGGGCCATATCGAACAATTGTTCCGTCGCCTCCACCTCCGAGCTTACTTTCACAATCAGGATTCCCGCCCATCTTCCGAGGACCCCTTCGCCCACCTCCAACACACTGCATCCACCTGGACACCCCGCGCTGGCCTATTACCTGCCCTCGACCTCTTCATTTCCAACTGCCGCCGGGACATTAACCGCCTCAACCTGTCGACCCCCCTCCCCCACTCCAACCTCTCACCCTCACAACACGCAGCCCTCCAATCCCTCTGCTCCAATCCCGACCTCACCATCAAGCCAGCGGATAAAGGGGGCGCAGTGGTAGTCTGGCGCACTGACCTCTACATCGCTGAAGCCAAACGCCAACTCGAGGACACCTCTTCCTACCGCCCCCTTGACTATGACCCCACCCCCCATCACCAAACCATCATCTCCCAGACCATACAGAACCTCATCACCTCAGGAGATCTCCCACCCACAGCTTCCAACCTCATAGTCCGGGAACCCCGCACTGTCCGGTTCTACCTCCTTCCCAAGATCCACAAGCCTGACCACCCTGGCCGACCCATTGTCTCAGCATGCTCCTGCCCCACTGAACTCATCTCTACCTACCTCGACACTGTCCTATCCCCCCTAGTCCAGGAACTCCCCACATACGTTCGAGACACCACCCACGCCCTCCACCTCCTCCAAGACTTCCGTTTCCCTGGCCCCCAACGCCTCATCTTCACCATGGATATCCAATCCCTCTACACCTCCATCCGCCATGACCAGGGCCTCCAAGCCCTCCGTTTTTTCCTCTCCAGACGTTCCCAACAATACCCCTCCACTGACACTCTCATTCGTTTGGCCGAACTGGTCCTCACCCTTAACAATTTCTCCTTTGAATCCTCCCACTTCCTCCAGACCAAAGGGGTAGCCATGGGCACACGTATGGGCCCCAGCTATGCCTGTCTCTTTGTTGGCTACGTAGAGCAGTTGATCTTCCGTAATTACACCGGCACCACTCCCCACCTCTTCCTCCGCTACATTGATGACTGCATTGGCGCCACCTCGTGCTCCCGCGAGGAGGTTGAGCAATTCATCAACTTCACCAACACATTCCACCCTGACCTTAAATTTACCTGGACCATCTCTGACACCTCCCTCCCCTTCCTTGGCCTCTCCATCTCCATCAGTGACGACTGACTTGACACTGACATCTTCTACAAACTCACCGACTCCCACAGCTACCTGGATTACACCTCTTCCCACCCTACCTCTTGCAAAAATGCCATCCCGTATTCCCAATTCCTCCGCCTCCGCCGTATCTGCTCCCAGGAGGACCAGTTCCACCATAGAACACACCAGATGGCCTCCTTCTTTAGAGACCGCAATTTCCCTTCCCACGTGGTTAAAGATGCCTTCCAACGCATCTCGTCCACATCCCGCACCTCTGCCCTCAGACCCAACCCCTCCAACCGCAACAAGGACAGAACGCCCCTGGTGCTCACCTTCCACCCTACCAACCTTCGCATAAACCAAATCATCCGCCGACATTTCCGCCACCTCCAAACAGACCCCACCACCAGGGATATATTTCCCTCCCCACCCCTCTCCGCCTTCCGCAAAGACCGTTCCCTCCGTGACTACCTGGTCAGGTCCACGCCCCCCTACGACCCACCCTCCCATCCTGGCACTTTCCCCTGCCACCGCAGGAACTGTAAAACCTGTGCCCACACCTCCTCCCTCACCTCCATCCAAGGCCCTAAAGGAGCCTTCCACATCCATCAAAGTTTTACCTGCAAATCCACTAATATCATTTATTGTATCCGTTGCTCCCGATGCGGTCTCCTCTACATTGGGGAGACTGGGCGCCTCCTAGCAGAGCGCTTTAGGGAACATCTCCGAGACACCCGCACCAATCAACCAAACCGCCCCGTGGTCCAACATTTCAACTCCCCCTCCCACTCTGCCGAGGACATGGAGGTCCTGGGCCTCCTCCACAGCCGCTCCCTCACCACCAGACGCATGAAAGAAGAACGCCTCATCTTCCGCCTCGGAACACTTCAACCCCAGGGCATCAATGTGGACTTCAACAGTTTCCTCATTTCCCCTTCCCCCACCTCATCCTAGTTTCTAACCTCCAGCAACAATCTCCCCTTGACTTGTCCGGACTTGTCCGACCTGCCCAGCTCCTTTTCCACCTATCCACTCCACCCTCTCCTCCCTGACCTATCACCTTCATCCCCTCCCCCACTCACCTATTGTACTCTATGCTACTCTATCCCCACCCCCACCCTCCCCTAGCTTATCTCTCCACGCTTCAGGCTCTCTGCCTTTATTCCTGATGAAGGGCTTTTGCCCAAAACGTCGATTTTGCCTGTCCTCGGATGCTGCCTGAATTGCTGTGCTCTTCCAGCACCACTGATCCAGAATCTGGTTTCCAGCATCTGCAGTCATTGTTTTTACCACAATGGGCCAAATGGCCTGCTTTCACACTATAGGGATTCTATGATTCAGATACTTATTCCCCTGGTCTTTCCCCTTAGCTTGCTAATCATTCCCGTTCCAATATGTTCACCTTTGAAAGTTAGAACTGAACCTGCTGCCCCCAATTGCAGCATATTGCAGATCATCACAGCTCACTGCTTCAAACAAAAATCCTTCCCCCTCTGGGTCATTTTCCAATTTCCTTAAATTTGCACGCTCTAGTTGCTGCCAGTGAAAACAATTTCTCTCTACCGAGTCTATTGAAGACTCCATGCGTTATGAACACCTCTACAGAATAACTCCATTTAACCTTCTCTGCTTTCAGGAGAACAAATGCAGCTTATCCCCAGATCTCCGAATCAGTATATTTGTTTTCCTGCATACTGGATTGTTTATTGCCAGCTTCTATTTGAAACTAGAATCTTTTCTTCGTGACACGCCCTTTAATGAAGAAGAACCCGTTTTTTACCCAGGACTCTGTTTAGTCAACAGTATCACTTGGCACAGGTGCCAGAAGACTGAGAGTTGGCTAATGTGGTACCACTATTCAAGAATGGTGGTAAGGAAAAGCCGGGGAACTATAGACTGGTGAGCTTGACGTCAGTGGTGGATAAGTTGTTGGAGGGAATTCTGAGGGACAGGATTTCCACGTGTTTGGAAAGGCAAGGACTTATTAGGGATAGTCAACATGGCTTTGTGCGTCGGAAATCATGTCTCACAAACTCGATTGAGTTTTTTGAAGAAGTATCAAAGAGGATTGACTGGGACAGAGCAGTGGACATGATCTATACGGACTTCAGTAAGGCGTTCGACAAGGTTCCCCATGGGAGACTAGTTAGCAAGGTTAGATCTTATGGAAAACAGGAAGAACTAGCCATTTGGATACAGAACTGGCTGGAAGGTAGAAGACAGAGGGTGGTGGTGGAGAGTTGTTTTTCAGACTGAAGGCCTGTTCCACAAGGATTGGTGCTGGGTCTACTACTTTTTGTCATTTATATAAATAATTTGGATATAAACAAAGGAAATATAGTTAGTAAGTTTGAAGATAACACCAAAATTGGAGGTGTAAGGAACAGCGAAGAAGGTTACCTCAGGTTACAATGGGATCTTGATCAGATGGGCCAATGGACTGAGAAGTGGCAGATGGAGTTTAATTTAGACAAATGCATTTTGGGAAAACAAATGTTAGCAGGACATATACACTTAATGGTAAGGTCCCAAGGAGTGTTGCAACAAAGAGACCTCATAGTGCAGGTTCATAGCTCCTTGAAAATAGTCACAGGTAGATAGGATAGTGAAGAAGGCACTTGGTATGCTTGCCTTTATTGGTCAGAACATTCAATATAGGAGTTGGGAGGTCATGTTGCAGCTGTATAGGACATTGGTTAGACCACTGTTAGAATATTGCATGTAATTTTGGTCTCCTTCCTATCGGAAGGATGTTGTGAAACTTGAAAGGGTTCAGAAAAGATTTACAAGGATGTTGCCAAGTTTGGAGGATTTGAGCGATAGGGAGAGGCTGAACAGGCTGGGGCTGTTTTCCCTGGAGAGTCAGAGGCTGAGGGGTGACCTTATGGAGGTTTACAAAATTATGAGGGGCATGGATAGGGTAAATAGACAAAGTCTTTTCCCTGGCGGGGGTGAGTCCAGAACTAGAGGACATAAGTTTAGGGTGAGAGGGGAAAGATATAAAAGGGACCTAAGGGGAAACTTTTTCTCACAGATGGTGGTGCATGCATGGAATGAGCTGCCAGAGGAAGTGGTGGAGGCTGGAAGAATTGCAACATTTAAAAGGCATTTGGATGGGTATATGAATAGGAAGGGTTTAGAGGGATAAGGGTCAAGTGCTGGCAAATGGGACTAGATTAGGTTAGGATATCTGGTCGGCATGGACCAAGGCATTGTTACGATCCTCTTGGGGAAACATAAACCAAAATACACAAATCCAGGATGAAGAAATGGTGCATGTGATTTTACTTTCGTACTTGTATTTCAATATGAATCATGTTCATTATAAATAACATGGAATAACAGGCCAAATATTGTGGGTACAAACTGTAAATTATACATGTAGCAGATGTGATCCAAACTACCTTCCAAACTTACAAGCATTTGTATCACTCATGTCACAAGGGCCACACCACATGAAATCTTGGTATTTTCTCTACTATGGGCTCTCTCACTTCTTCTAATCAATGGATTTGTCCATCAAGTCACTTCTACTAATAGACTGTTCTCTCCGGAGCATTGGAGGTTGAAGGGTGACATTATAGAAGTTTATAAAATCATGAGAGGCATGGACAGGAAGAATAGACAAGATATTTTTCCTGGCATGACGGAGTCCAACTAGAGGGCATAAGTTTAAGGTGAGAGGGGAAACCTTTAAAAGAGGTCTAAGGGGTACAATTACAACATTTAAAAGACATCTAGATGGGTATATAATTAAGAAGGGTTTAGAGGGATATTGGCTAAGTGCTGGCAACTGGAACTAGATTAGGGTAGGATATCTGGTCAACATGGACGAGTTGGACTGAAAGGTCTGTTTCCGTGCTGTACATCTCTCTGACTTTTCAAATTATTCTAACTCAGCTTCTGGCATAAGGTTAACATTGATAGGAAGCATCTGCATGAATCCTCTCTCATTCAAGTCACATCAGTCTTAATAGTACAGCTTGTTTTTATTGCAAAAATATACTTTATTCACTAAAAGTCTTTATGTCCATGCACAGTTACTGAAGCATGTTATAACAGCCTCCAACCTCATTGTCCAGGAACCCCGCACTGCCCGATTCTACCTCCTACCAAAGATTCACAAACCTGACTTCCCCAGTCGACCCATTGTCTCAGCTTGTGCCTATCCCACTGAACTCTTCTCTGCCTACCTTGACACTGTCCTGTCCACCTTAGTCCAGGAACTCCCCACCTACATTCGGGACACCGCCTGTGCCCTTCACCTCCTCCAAGATTTTTGTTTCCCCAGCTCCCATCACCTCATCTTCACCATGGACATCCAGTCCCTATATACTTCTACCCACCATGATGAAGGTCTCCAAGCCCTCAGTTTCTTCATCTCATGCTGTCCCAACCAGTACCCTTCCACTGACACCCTCATCTGCCGGCTGAACTGGTCCTCACCCTCAACAACTTCTCCTTCCGATCCACCCACTTCCTCCAAACCAAAGGGGTAGCCATGGGCACCCGCATGGGACCCAGCTATGCCTGCTTCTTTATTGGGTATGTGGAACAGTCCATCTTCCGCAGTTACACCGGCACCATCCCCAAACTGTTCCTCCACTATATTGATGACTGTATTGGTGCTACCTCGTGCTCCCATGAGGGGGTTGAACAGTTCATCAACTTCACCAACACCTTCCATGCTGACCTCAAATTCACCTGGACCATTTCAGACACCTCCCTCCCCTACCTGGACCTCTCCATCTCCACCTCGGGCAGCCAACTAACCGCAAAAGTCTACAAGCCCACAACTACCTAGACTACACCTCCTCCCACCCTACCTCCTGTAAAAACGTCACCCCTTATTCCCAAATCCTCCGCCTCTGCCACATCTGTCCCCAGGATGATCAAGTCTATCTTAGAAAATCCCAGATGGCCTCCTTCTTCCAAGATCGCAATTTCTCTTCCCATGTGGTTGACGATGCCCTCCAGCTCATCTCCCACACTTCCCACACCACTGTCCTTGAACCCCACTCCTCCCAGCGCAACAAGGACAGAACCCCCGGGTCATCACCTTCCACCCCACCAACCTCTGCATACATCACATCATCCTCCGCCACTTCCACCACCTAAAAACGGACTCCACCACCAGAGATATAGTTCCCTCCCCATCCCTATCAGTGTCCCGAAAAGACCATTCCCTCCGTGACTCCTTCATCATGTTCACACCCCCCACCCACTACCCCACCAGTCCCCACTCGATCCCTGGTACCTTTCCCTGCCACCGCAGGAAGTGCAAAACCTGTGCCCACACCACTCCCATCACCTCCATCCAAGGCCCCAAGGGATCCTTCCACATCCTTCAGAAATGTACCTGTACCTCCGCCAATGTCATCTACTGTATCTGTTGCACCCGATGTGGTCTCCTCTACATCGGGGAGACAGGATGCCTTCTTGCGGATCGTTTCGGAGAACATCTCTGGGACACCTGCACCCACCAACCCCACTGCTCCGTGGCTGAACACTTCAGCTCCCCCTCCCACTCCATCAAGGACTTGCAGGTCCTGGGCCTCCTCCACCGCCAAACTGTTACCACCCAACGCTTGAAGGAGGAACACCTCATATTACGCCTTGGGACCCTGCAACCACATGTGATAAATGTGGATTTCAAAGTCATTCCTCATTCCTGAAGAAGGGCTTATGCCCGAAACGTCGATTCTCCTGCTCCTTGGATGCTGCCTGACCTGCTGCGCTTTTCCAGCGACACATTTTCAGCTCTGATCTCCAGCATCTGCAGTCCTCACTTTCTCCTCACATACATTTGAGGCAACAAGAGGGTCTGATAACTGAACGCACCCCCATTGTACTTTGGCAGAACAACCTTAAACAGTGGGTTCCTTTTTTAACTGATGAACCAACAGCATCCTGATTCATAGTCTCATCACCTCTGTTGCAAACAATCAGCTCTTGCGTATACCTGAGCCAATCATGGAACTTTCAGAATTAAATCCTTTTTAGCTCACTTGTTTATCACTTCATGAAGAGCTTCTGAAGTTGTACTTTCTCTTAATACCAAACAGACAGCTAAAGTTTTCAGAGAGAATTTTGCTTCATGCTCCTCATGGAAATTCTGTCTTCCTCTTTTGGTCTGTATTGGTGCTGATTGACTCCTGTTCTCCCACCTTGCACCTCTCCTTTGCCTGCCAGCTACACAACCTTTCAATATCAACATCCTTCCTGAAGGGGCTGTTGACTCGTGTTTCGTATTATCCATGAAAATCGCAATTGATCCCTTTTGTAATTAATGCAAACTCTTAAAAGTCCTTTACAAACATTCTTAAACACAGCCACAGATTCCCAAAACATTTTAAAGTAAATACAAATGGTCACCAGTTTTACTGCTTCTGGGTCAATGGTCTTCACAATACATTAAAAGGAATTCTTCTTGCAGTATGTTTCAGTAATTTTGATCATTTCTGCACTTTTAAAAAGCTTTATAATCACATCTCCATTTTCTGAAGCAATTCAAACTTACACAATCATAATTCATCGATATTAAATACATCGATTTTACAACATTTCTATAAAACCTTCTTCAATCATTCACCAAAGCGATTGAAGATGATAAGAGCCATGAGGTAATTTAACTCCATAAATTTTGACTCACTCTTTCCATTTCTTAGAATTTCATTGCAGCTTCTTGAGTAAGGCTGACCATCTGATGTGAAGAAGGTCCCCGGTTAGTCAGTTAACCACACAGAATCTCACCAAAGACAGTAGTGGGTGTTTTATCAATTATCCTTAGAATCCACATTCAGGATAGAGATAAAACACTCCTGTGGAGATGTGGTCAGTGTTTTATCTCATTTTAATTTGTCTAAATTCCAAATATATATGTTTCTATTGATGGTTAGAACCACAGACTCTGCAGGCCATTCAGACCCTCAAGTCTGCACCGATCCTCCAAACAGTGTCCCACACTAACCTGTGACCCTGCATCACTCGTGGCTAATCCATCTATTCTACACATCCCTGGACTCTACAGGACAATTTAACATGGCCAACCCAGCTAATGTGCACATCTTTGGACTTTGGGGGGAAAATGGATCACCTGGAGGAAACCCACGCGGAGACAGGGAGAAGGTGCAAATTCCACATGGACGGTTGCCTGAGGGTAGGATTGGACTGTGTCCCTGGTGCTGTGAGGTGACAGTGCTAACTACTTTGCCACCGTTGGTGGGATTTGGTTGAAATGTGGCCTGTCCAAGTCTACGTGCTCTTCATTGATCTATTTGCTCCAACACTGAAAAAATGAGAAGGGAAAGAAGGGACCTTAGGGGCAACTTTTTCATGCAGAGGATGGTGTGTATATGGAATGGATTGCCAGATGAAATGGTGGAGGCTGGTACAATTACAACATTTAGAAGGCATCTGGATAGTTATTTGAGTAGGAAAGGTTTAAAGAAATAAGGGCTATTTGCTGGCAAATGGGACTAGATTAATTTAGGATATCTGGTCATCAAAGACAAAATGGTCAATTTCCATGCTGTATATCTCTTTGACTCTGTGACTCTACACTCCTTCAGATCTTTGACTGACTTTCACACCCACGTGCTACAAGGATGGTATACCTAGGATTGGAATGACACTCCATAAGTAAATATTACAAATACTCTAGCACCACATTGCACCAAAGTCTGAGTCTTTTTAATATTCTGACACAGAGTCAGGAAACACATTGCATGAAGTGATCAGAGAGAGCATTTAAGTGAAGAGAGGATGGCTTATCGGCATTATCACTGGACTGTTAATCCAGAGACCCAGATAACATTCCTGGACCCCGCATTCAAATCCCATCATGGCAGATGGTGGAATTTGAACGCAATAAAAATCTGGAATTTGGAGTTTCCTGATGACCATGAATTGATTGTCAGGGGCAAAATCCATCATTAATATCCTTTAAGGAAGGAAACTGCCATTCTTACCTGGCCTACCTGTGACTCCAGACCCACTGGTTGACTCTTAACTGCCCTCTGGGCAACAAGTACTGGCCTGGCTGGAGATGCCCCCATCCCATGAATGAATTTTAAAAAATGTGCGCATGGGTTAATCCTATGAATATATCAGAGTGAAGATCTGCTTTATTGTAATAGTACAATTTGAATATATGTCTAAATATACACATCTTGGATTCTCTCCAGTACTTGTGTTTTGCCCAAGGACAATTAAACATCCCAAAAACTCTCCAAACAGACCATGATCAGCCACCACTCCATACCACCGTGGTCTTTAAACTTACAGAAAAGAACTTGTTTTTTTTATTAACCTTTGCACCACAAATCATCCTTTGCAAAACAACAAAAGCTTGGCAAAATGTCACTTTAAGTGAAAACACTGCTCTTTTTAATGTAGATTTGCCTTGATCGGTATAGGGTGACACATCAGACAGCTAACGGTAGAATGGAGTAATATTCTTAATCTAATTTCTTTTAAGGGTTCAGGTTCAGGCAAAGTTCAAAATTAAACCAAACAAGGTCTAATGATCGCTGAGCTACACTAAGTGCTGCAAGGAACGTTCAGAGAGAGGCCTGTATTGTTTGTCCTGACTGGCATTGACTAGGGCTGTGGCTGGGATTACTGATCAGTCCGACAGGTAATCCCCTCCATCCGCAGCACACAGCTGGCATTGCTGAACACTTCGCATGGGACTGCCCTTTTCAAATTTAATTTCCTGAGCTCCTCAGGTCTCTCGGGCTCCAATTCCTCCGTACTGTCTGATTTCAATTTATCAGACCTTCTTCCAGGAAGATGGGATGGACACTGGCTTATCCTACGGCTGTACCCGACACACTTTTCTTCAGTGGCACAAGAAAGACCTACATTTATATAGCACCTTTCACAACCACTGGATATCTCGAGACGCACCTTGAACTCCTCGCCTCTGCGGTAGAGTTGGACTGAAATACCTCGGTGATCACAATGCTTCTGGGTAAAAGAGTAACAGTCTGAAGTGCCCTTTCACCCTGCTGCAATGTGTCTGCTCCCCGTGCCATCCCTATCTGTGATACATAGAATTTGGGAGCAGAATTGAAACTGATAACTTGTACTGATCACACACACACACACAAAATTCCTGGAGTCTTCACATGAGATACAAACAGCTGCTTTGAAAATAAAAGTCAGTTTCTTTGATCAGATTGCAGGGGCCAGCCTGGCCCCAGTCTCCCATGATGTTGTTTTCTCTATTTGCTGATTTGATTAAAATAGCCAGGCAACAATCTCAGGGCACTTGAGATAATCCTTGATTGGCTTTGGATTTCCAGTTGATATCTCCCTTCAGTTAAGTCCATCAGATTCTGCCAAGCTGAAAACAAAACATGCTGGAGATCACAGTGGGTTAGGCAGCATTGAGTCTGGACTCAAAACTTTAGCTTGCTCTCTCTCCATGGATGCTGCCTGACCTGCTGTGATCTCCAGCATTTTTGTGCTCAGTAAAGATTCCAGCATCTGCAAAAATGTGTTTGTAGATTCTGCAAAGACTTAACTGCTTTTTCTTAGCTCTTCCCAATCTTTCTTGAGGAATAGGCAGTGCATGGGTTGCTCTGTCTGCGCAGTCAACAGGGAGCAGCTGATAGCATCTTTGCTTTACTTACAGTTACCCATGCTCCCTCACTGCTGGCACAGCATTGGAAACATGGTATAGAGGGCAGCATTGCCTGCTGTATATTCATAGAACAGAATCTCTACAGTATGGAAACAGGCCCTTCAGCCCAACAAGTCCACACCGACCCTCTGAAGAGTAACCCACCCATTCCCCTACCCTACCCTACCCTATTACTCTACATTTACCCCAGACTAATGCACCTAACCTACACATCCCTGAACACTATGGGCAATTTTGCATGACCAATTCACCTAACCTCCCACCCTTTAACTCTCCACCCTTCAGGCACTCTGCCCGTTTTCCTGATGAAGGGCTTTTGCCCGAAACGTCGATTTTCCTGCTCCTCGGATGCTGCCTGAACTGCTGTGCTTTTTCAGCACCACTCTAATCCAGAATCTGGTTTCCAGCATCTGCAGTCATTGTTTTTACCCAATTCACCTGACCTCTTTGGACTCTGGGAGGAAACCCATGCAGACAGGGGAAGAATTTGCAAACTCCATACAGACAATTGCCCAAGGCTAGAATTGAACCCAGGTCCCTGGGACTATGAGGCAGCAGTGCTAACCACTGGGCCACCCGTGCTGTATGTTGGCATGACTGCCTTCAATGCGGTCAGCGCATTGAGTACAGGAGTTGGGACAGCATGTTATGGATGTACAAAACATTGGTAAGGCTTCTTTTGGAGTACTGTGTACACTTCTGGTTGCCCTGTTATAGGAAAGATGTTCTTAAACTGGAAAGGGTGAAAAAACAATTTACAAGCATGTTACCGAGACTGCAGAGCTTAAGCTATGGGAAAAGGCTGAATAGGCTGGGACATTTTTCCCTGGAGCATCGGAGGTTGAGGGGTGGCCTCATAGAGGTTTCTAAAATCATAAAGGACATGGATAAGATGAATAGCCAAGGTCTTTTCCCCAAGGTAAGGGAGTCCATAACTTGAGGGCATGTGAGGGGAGAAAGATTTAAAAAGGACTTGAAGGATAACCTTTCACGCAGAGGGCGGTGCATGTATGGAACGTGCTGCCAGAGGAATTGGTGGAGGCTGGTACATTTACAACATTTAAAAGACATCTGGAAGGGTATATGAATAGGAAGGTTTTCGAGGGATATGGAGCAAATGCTGGCACATGGGACGAGTTCAGTTTAGGGAACTGGGCTAACATGGATGAGTTGGACCAAAGGGTCTGTTTCTGTGTTGTATGACTCTATGACTCAAGTCAAAAGGTTGTGCTAAGTTTGCTTTCTTTATCACTGCCTGCCATTGCAGCAAGCTTCAATATCTCCTTGTCCAATCTCAGAGACATCAGGTCCCATTGTAAGCATTCCAGCTTCATTGACAACAAATCAGTGGCCATGTCAGGGAGCTTTATGATTAACATACAGTTGGCTAAGTACCAACTCATATTATTGGACATGGCCAATCTTATTTGTAATACTTACCATGATCCTTCTTGTCTGATATGGTCCAATGCTTCTCTAGGTTTACCTCTCTTGCTCAGTCCTATATATTCTTTCTCTCCCCTGCTGAACCATTTGGGCCTCTGGCCTGAGCAGCACACCCACTGTAGGGTGGAGGCACTGGTCATAGCTCTGCAGGCTGGGGTGGAAAAGTGGATGGAGACTCTTGGGGAGTTAGAGAAATGCTTCTGCACATCTGACTCTGTTGGCAAGAGGCAAAAAGTACATTTAAGACAATGCAAGGTCTTTTACAATTGTACATTTATCTTCTATACTTGGTGCGTCAGAGTGAAACCCAGACTCCTACAGGATCAGCACTTTGGTGATGGACACATGTTTGACTTCTTAATTTAAGAGATAAAAAGAATAATCAAACTAGCAGATTGATGTAAATCACCTCAATTCTCAACTGTGTTTTATGCCCCAAAATAAGCGAAATGAGTATCAAATCTACCTCACAATTTATTTCAGAATTAGCTTTTATTATCACGTGTGCTCAAGTACAGGGATACAGGAGTACAGTGAAAAGCTCACAATGCTGTCATTCATGGTGCCATCTTAGGTACCTAAATCTTAGGTAAAGAGTAGAAAAATAAAGAAATGTTAAAAGTTCAAAATTACAATTATTGCCAGTATAAAGTACTAAAGAAGAAATAAAGTTAAAAGTTCCTATTACAGTCCGTCTTTAGCCAAGGGCCTGCAGTCAGTCCACAATGCATTTCCCTGTCTCTATTCCTGATGAAGGGCTTTTGCCTGAAATGTCGATTTACCTGTTCCTCGGATGCTGCCTGACCTGCTGTGCTTTTCCAGAACCACTCTAATCTAGACTCTGGTTTCCAGCATCTGCAGTCCTCACTTTTGCCACACCACCTTTCCATCCACTCACTGGGTGAATAAGCCTCTCCTCACCTCAGTCCGACATGGTCTATCTCCTGGATTGACCTATCTCCCACAATTCCTGTTCTGCTGCTGCTCTGGGACCCCAGTCACTTCTGTGATGCCACCGACTGCCAGAGGTCTACCAGTCACACCAACCAACTGATGGCCAACTGGCAAAGTCCCTGCTCTGGGCACCCAGTCGCTGCCATCTCCGCCATTGCCTCCATGACCGAAGGTAAACAGAGAGAAAAACTAAAGAAAAACTAAGAGAAGAGAAAAAAGCGAGAAAGGAAGAAAGAAAAGCAAGCGAAGCAGACGCGCTTCAGCTCAGGAACCCTTCTCTGCCACCATCTTGATTATTTTTGTGACGTGTTAGTTTTCTGTTTACAGTGCTAGTCAATGATTTTTTTAAAATTATTTTTCACCACCTTCCCATCCGCCAGTGACAGCCCAGGGGAAACCAGGGTCTCATTGTCACTGCCACGAGGAATTCTGACCATGCTGGCACACTCGCATTGCCCTTTCTCAACTTACTCAAGTTACCTTCTTGTTCAGTACCAATAGGATATCAACTTTGAAGTCAACGTTCATTGATTGTGTACACCTTCATAAAATTCTAGGGGACAATAAGCATGGCATGGTGGCTTGGCGGTTAGCACTGCTGCCTCATGGTGCCAGGGACAAGGGTTTGATTCCAGCCTTGGGTGACTGTTTGTGTGGAGGTTACACGTTCTCCCTGTGTCTTTGTGGGATTGCTCCGGTTTCCTTCCACAGTCCAAAGATGTGCAGGTTAGGTGAATTGGCCATGCTAAATTGCCCATAGTGTTCAGGGATGTGTAGGTTAGGTGCATTAGTGAGGGGTAAATATAGGATAATAGGCTCGGGGAATGGATCTGGGTGGGTAACTCTTACAAGGGTTAGTGTGGACTTTTTGGGCTGAAGGGCCTGTTTCCATACTCGAGGGATTCTATGAACACAAGGTAATCACAGGAAGGATGTTCCCGATGATCAGGGAGTCCAGAACCTTTAAAGACAGGAGATAGACCACTTAGGGCTGAGATGAGGAGAGGTTACTTCACCTAGTGATTGGGGAGCCTGTGGAATTCTCTGCCACAGAAAGCAGCTGAGGCCAAAACACTGTATGTTTTCAAAAAGGAGTTAGACATGGTTCTTAGGGCTAAAGGGATCAAAGGAGTTGGGGCACAAGCAGAACAGGGTACTGAGTTGGATGCTGAAAATGTGTTGCTGGAATAGCACAGCAGGTCAGGCAGCATCCAGGGAACAGGAGAATCGACATTTCGGGCATAAGCCCTTCTTCAGGAAACGTCGATTCTCCTGTTCCCTGGATGCTGCCTGACCTGCTGCGCTGTTCCAGCAACACATTTTCAGCTCTGATCTCCAGCATCTGCAGACCTCACTTTCTCCACTGAGTTGGATGATCAGCCATGATTGTTTAGGATAGCAGACCAAGCTCAAAGGGCTGAATGGACTTCTCTTGCTCCTATTTTTTACATTTCTATGTCTTCAGGATCAATATTCCTCTATTGGTAATGCACTGTCTACTCACTAATGTGAATTTTAAAAAAAATGTAGTCTTGCAGATGAAATATGGAACAGCTTGGTATGTGTGTGGTGAGAGTACAAACACAAGCGAACATTGTGTAATGAAGTGGGAGGGGACAGTGGTAACCGGTGATATCCAAAAGCCCAGGTTAATATTCATTCCTGGCAACTAATAGAATTTAAAACTCAATCAATAAATTTAGGAATTGAAAGTTGAATTCAGTGAGAGTATCATTCACTTGTCATTTAAGAAAAAACATCTGATTCAATAGTGCCCTTGAAAGAAGGAAATCTTCTATCATTACTTGGTTTAACCTCCATATAACACCAGACCACAGCGATGTGGCAAACCACTCAGTTCAAGGGCAGTTAGGGATGAGGTACCAATGCTAGCTTTTGCAGTGATGTCCACATCCCATTAAAGAGGTAATTTAAAAAGAGAGATGAGGAATACGGGAGAATAAGGATCTTTCACTCTTGAAGGTGCAGACATCCACTCGTACCTATGAACACAACAGGTTTTCCATTGTGTGTGCAGACAATTCTCTTGCTGTACTTTAATACAGAATCCCTACAGTGTGGAAGCAGACCACTCAGTCCATCAAGTCGACACCAACCCTCTGAAGACCATCCTACTCAGACCCACTCTCCTCCCCTATCCCTACATATCTCATGGCTAATCCACCTAGTCTGCACCTCCCAGGACACTATAAGCAATTTAGCATGGCCAATCCATCTAACCTGCTCATCTTTGAATCTTTGGACTGTGGGGGGAAATCGGAACACCCGGAGGAAGCCCACACAGACACGGGGAGAATGTGCAAACTCCACACAAATAGTCAACTGAGGCGGGAATCAAACCTACATCTCTCGTGCTTTGAAGTTGCAGTGCTAACCACTGATTCACTGTGCCAACTTTTAATCTTGGGAATATATAGCTTTGCCATATGCCTTACACACAACCACATTCAAACCAACATTCAAAGTCTCCTGCGCACTCTGAAGCCGAAAGGACATTAGTAACTGTGCACAAGGAAGATGAGTGAGTAATATGATTGTGGGAGTTAGATAATCATTGCCAGGAGTTTCGGCAAGTTGAGAGAATTCCCATCTTCAACCACCCACTTTGTCAAAGTCCAGCCCTGAAGAGTTTTCTGCACAATCTTTGAATGTACAATCTGGGATATTAATCCAACATTGTTCCTGAGGGAAGGCACACTGTCAGACTGCTGTCTTTGGATGAGATGTTAAACTCAGGCCCCATCTGCTCTCTCAGGTAGACATAACATTTCATATGGCACCATTTCAGAGAAGAACAGGGAAGATCTCCCTGGTCTCTCGGCCAATAGTTATACTCCACCCAACATTACTTAAAACAAATGATCTCATCATTATCATTTTGCAGTTTGTGGAGTTTTTTATTATTTGTTCATATGGGAGAATAAAGATCTTTCACTCTTGAAGGTGCAGACATCCACTCGTACCTATGTTGCTCATCCTTAATTGCCCTTGAGAGGGTAATGGTGAACTGCCTTCTTGAACTGCTGCAGTCCTTGGGATTTAAGGATACTGATGGTTCAATTAGTGAGAAAGTTCCAGGATTTTGACTCAATTACAACAAAGGAATGGCAATATAGTTCCGAATCAGGATGTTGTGTGACTAGGAGGGGAACTTGCAGGTAGTGGTGTTCCTATCAATATGCTCCATTGACTTTCTGAGTGGTAAAGGCTGTGGATTTAGAAGGTGCTGTCAAAGGAGCCTTGGCGAATTGTAGATGGTACACAGTACAGTTACTATGTATCAGTGACGAAGACAGTGAATGCAGATGCAAAGCCAATCACGCAGCTGTTTTCCCTGGATGGTGCAAGCTTCTTGAGTGCTGTTGGAGCTGCACCCATCCAGGCAAGTGGGGAATATTCCCTCACACTCCTCACTTGTGCCTTGGAGATGATAAACAAGCACTGGGAAGACAGGAGGTGAGTTACCTGCCACAGAACTCTTAGCTTTTGATCTGCTCTAATGGCTACATTAGCTATATGGTTAGTCCAGTTCAGTTTCTGGTCAATGTAGAAACCCAGGATCTTGCTCTAGATAAATTAACTGCTGTATCCTTTGAGATTGAATTAATGAGTAAACTTCAAAAGTACCTTTTTCTCTCTTTATTCCTTCAGTGGGCATTAGTGGCAATTCCAGTATTTGTTGCCCACCTCAAATTTCTCTTGAATTGAATGGCTTGCCGAGACATTTCAGAAAGCAGTTCAGAGATGGGCACATTGCTGTGGGTCTGGAGTCATATGTAGGCCATACTGCCTAAGGAAAGCAGAGTTCTTTCCTTAAAGAACATTAGTGAACCAATTGAGTTTTTCTGACAATGTTCACCATTACTAACAGTACTTTTCAATTTCAGATTTTATTAAATGAACTCAAAGAACAGTAGCTGTGTGTGTGTGAGTGACAGTTTATGTGGTTATGGTTGTGTGTATGTGTATCTGTGTTTGTGTCTTTGGGTGTGTACCTGTATATGTATGTGTTGTGAACAATCCTCTGTAATTGAACTGAAATGAGAGAATGAGCTGTAATTACATTCCCACAGTAGTGGATGGGAGTTTCTCAAAATGGAGACCTGTGGCCAAGTGGTGTTCCACAGGGATCCGTGCTGGGACCACTGTTATTTGTGATGTATCTAAATGATTTGGAGGAAGGTATCGGTTACCTGATTAGCAAGTTTGCAGATGACACCAAGATTGGGGAGTAACAGATAGTGAAAGGGACTGTCAGAAAATACAGCAGAAGATAGATAGGTTGGAAAGATGGGCAGAGAAATAACAAATGGAGTTCAATCTGTGCAAATGTGGGGTGATGTATTTTGAAAGATCCAATTCAAGAGTGAACTACACAGTAAATGGAAAAGTCCTGGGGAAAAATGATGGACAGAGAGGTCAGGGTGTTCAGGTCCATTGTTCCCTGAAGGTGGCAACGCAAGTCAGTAAAGTGGTCAAGAAGGCATACAGCATGCTTTCCTTCATTGGACAAGGAGTACAAGAGTTGGCAGGTCATATATAAGACTTGGTTCGGCCACATTTGGAATACTGCGTATATTTCTGGTCGCCACATTACCAGTAGGATGTCAATGCTTTGTAGCGGGTGCAGAGGAGGTTCACCAGGATGTTGCCTGGTATGGAGGGCACTAGCTATGAAGAGAGGTTGAATAGATTAGGATTATTTTCTTTGGAAAGACAGAGGTTGAGGGGGGAGCTGAATGAGGTCTACAAAATCATGAGAGATATAGACAGGGTGGATAGCAAGATGTTTTTTTCCCAGATGCAGAACTAAATTACTAGGGGTCACGAGTTCAAAGTGAGAGGGGTAAGAACAATTGGATCTCAATCTGTTATCTTCTTTTTCAATTGCACGCAGAGAAGTAGCTCATTTATTGGAGATGGTGGTGTTGGCTCAAACAATGCAAACATATACAAACAAACAAACAATATTAAGGGTAAGAGAGGAGGTCAGGAGAAAGCAGCTTTGCCTGGATACAAAATGTCCAGGATACATCATGTCATTGGTTAAAGAAAATCTAAACACTGCTGGTAAATAGCTTCCAGCTGTCCATGGGTTTTTGAGGCCATGGAGATTAACCTTCATTCCTTTTGGACAGATGTGACCCTTGAAAAAGGGGTGGAAACCTTACCAGCAATGGTCATTTATTGTTTGCTAATTAGGGACTAATATAACTGTGGCAAAAGCAAGGACTGCAGATGCTGGAAATCAGAGTTTAGATTGAGTGGTGCTGGAAAAGCACATCAGGTCAGGCAACATCAGAGGAGCAGGAAAACTGACATTTCGGGCAAAAGCCCTTCATCAGAAATGAAGGCAGGGAGCCTCCAGGGTGGAGAGATAAATGGGACCTACCACCTTCATCCCCACCCCCATCCCCCGATTGTACTCTTTGCTACCTTCTCCCTAACCCCACCCCCCTCCCATTTAACTCTCCAGCCCGGAGGTCCCTGCCTTCATTCCTGATGAAGGGATTTTGCCCGAAACGTTGATTTTCCTGCTCCTCGGATGCTGACTGACCTGCTGTGCTTTTCCAGCACCACTGTAATCTAGACTCTGATATAACTGTACCACGAAACACAGGCCTTGAGACTCTTCTGCCATTCATTAGGGCCCAGCTAATCAAAATTGTAATTCCATCAATCCACATTGGTTCCGAAACTCGTAAAACTCCAGTCTAATGAAAACCCATCAATCTCAGTTTTGACATTTTCAAATGATCCTCACCTACAACACCTTCAATAACATTTTGAGGGAGACAATTCCAAATCACTACAGTCCTTTGCTACATAGGCAAAACCCACGAACAGCAATGCCAAACAATAAGGAATGGAATAAGTCACCATAAAGTTTGTAAAGGAAACATAATTGAATTACTATATACCTGCCTGCTTGAATGATACCAAGCTGAGTCTAATGATGCAACCAAAACATTGTAACTCAACTTGGCAACAAAGCCAAAGCTAAAAGATCCTTGCAGATCTGATCACACACCTCTCCACAACTACCTTCTAAGACCAACCACCTTTGTTGACTATGACCGAGTCAATTTTGTATCCAACTTACCAATTCACCGGGGATCTCATGTGACTTAATCTTTTGGACCAGCCTACTCTGCAGGACCTTGTCAAAAATTTTAGCAAAGTCCATGTGGACAGCATCACCTACCCTACCCTCATCAATCATTTCCTCAAAAAACTTAATCAAATTTGTGAGACAAGAACGCCTCCCCCCCCACTGACATAAAGCCACTCTGATGAGTCCATTCTTTTCCAAATGTGAGCAAGAATGTCCCTAAGAATCTTCTTCAATAATTTCTCTGTCACTGATGGAAGGCTCCTTGGCCTACAATTTTCTGGATTAGTCTTGTTGCCCTTCTTAAACTAAGGAACAACATTGACTGTTCTCCAATTTTCTGGGACCTAGCCCATGGCTAAAGACGATACAAAGATCTCCTGATTCATTCCTGATGAAGGGCTTTTGCCTGAAATGTCAATTTTCCTGCTCCTCGGATGCTGCCTGACCTGCTGTGCTTTTCCAGCACCACTCTAGTCTTGATTCTGATCTCCAGCATCTGCAGTCCTCACTTTCACCTATACAAAGAACTCCGTCAAGGCCCGATAATCTCCTCCCTTGCTTCCCTCAATAACCTGGGAGAGATCCCATTGGGCCCCGGGGACTTATCTCCCTTAATGTTTCTCAAGGTGCACAACACCTCTTCCTTCTTAATATGCATATGCTCTAGAATTAGCAAATATCCCTTTCTAATCTTACCATTACCAATGTCCTTCTCCTTAGCGAATATTGCTGTGAAGTACTCTTTAAGGACTGCACCCACTTCCTTTGGCTTCACACATAATTTCCTTTCTTTGTCCTTGAGTGGACCTACCAATTCCCTCATACTGTCTCGCTCCTAATATACGTATAAACTGCCTTGGGATTCTCCTTAATCCTACTTGCCAAGAATATTTCAGGGCCCCTTTTAGTCTTCCTAATTCCTTGTTTGAGTTCTTTTTCTGCTCCTTTTATATTCCTCAAGGGCATTGTCTGATTTCCGTTTCCTAAACTTTATATGTGCTTTCTTTTTCTTTCTGACTAAAGACCCTGAATGATCTTGACAAGGTGGATATGGAAAGGATGTGGGCGAGTCTGGAACTGGAGGTCATTATTTTTAAAACTACAGGTTGTTCTTTTCAGGACAGAATGAGAAGTTCTGTTTTCTCCCAGAGGATCTTGCAGTTTTGGAACTCTCTGTCTCAGGCACAGCAGAGGCAGGATGATTAAACACCTTTAAGACAGAGGGGAATACATTCTCGTAAAGCAGGGGAATCAAAGGTTATCAGGTGTTGTTGGGAATGTGGAATTCAAACCACAATCAGGTCAGTCATAATCATATTGAAGGGTGGAGCACGCTTGAGGAGCTGAATATTTTACTTTGTCTCCTTTTTTTTAGAGATTTCTATGCAGCACCTCAATTATACTGGAATTCCATGACATTTATATATGCATTAACTTTCCTTAACAGGCCCTCCTGAGGTTGATTTTCTGATAGGGGCAAATTACAGCAGATGCTGGAATCTGTGGTGGAAACAACAAATATTGAAGATCACAGCAGGACAGGCAGCATCCACGGACAGAGAGCAAGCCAACATTTCGACTCTAGATGACTTGGTTCTGATGAAGAGTCACCTGGGCTTGAAACATAAGCTTGATCCCTCTCCACGGATGCTGCCTGTCCCGTTGCAATTTCATAGATTTTCTGATGCTCTTGATTGCTGACTAGATGTCAGAAAATCATCTCAATCCTGCCTGGGATTTTTCACCCACTCAGTGAATTGACAGCAACCCATCAATAGCACAAGGCTCCACTCCAGGATTGAGGATTGTAAACGGCATTTGTTCTGCCCTTTAGTGGATCAGATACCCTGCCCTGGGCAGCTCACCATCGCCTTCTCAAGCCGCAACTAGGAATGGGCAATAAATGCTGGCCCAGTCAGTGATGTCCATATTCCGTGAAAGAATAATAAAAGAAAAGCACGTCTTCTGATCTTGGAAACTGATTGCTCTTCCCTACCCTCCCACAGCTCCATGGTGAGGATAACCATCTTTCACAGGGCATGTATTGTCAATGGGAGTGAGAAGGAGAGGGTGAGCAGGAAAGAAAGGAATGATTGGAGCACTGTCAGCTCCTGTTTTGAAGGTCATTCCAGGACCTGCCCGGTTACACTAGCGCTGAAGCTGCAATGAAATCCCTCAGCTGGCATTGTTTCCACTCCTTGGCCTCACTGGCTTCAGAGTTGAGTCAGAGTAACAGGTGCCTTCTGGATATTTATTTTCTCAGCATTGACCCATGACATATAGCAGTGATCAGGTATCACTGGCGTGTGGTGGTTTTCCCATTGAAATAGATCACCTAATCTACCTGCTCATTCATGGAGAAATGACGACTTACATTTCCATAGCACCTTTCACGACATCACAACATCACAATCAATGAAGCCAATGCTGTTGTGTGAAAAACAGCAATACGTTGATGACTTGACTATCTAAGTTAGTGATGTCGGTTGAGGGAGAAATGGTAACCCTTGTTTCTCCTACTTTTCACTGAAATTTGCCAAGGAATCCCTTACATTCACTGGAGAAGATTAATGGCTCAATTGGAAAGTGGGACCCCTGACAGTGTGGCAGTCCATCAGTACCTCAGCGTCATCCAGCACAGAAACAGACCCTTCAGTCCAACCAGCCCGTGTCGAATATAATCCCAAACTGAACTAGTCCCACCTGCCTCCTCCTGGCCCATATCCCACTTAACCTTCCCTATTTGTGTGCTTATCCAAATGTCTTTTAAACATCATAATTGTACCCACATCCACCACTTCTTCAGGCAAACCACAAGCAAACCACTCTGTGTATAAAAATATTGGCCCTTATGTCTTCTTTAAATCTCTCTCCTCTCACCTTAAAAATGTCTGCCCAAGTCTTGAAATTCCCCCATCCCAGGGAAAAGAAATGGCCATTAATGCTATCTATACCCTTCATTATTTTATGAACTTCTGTAAAGTCAACTCTCAACCTCCTACCCTCCAGTGAAAAAAGTCCTCGCCTATCCAGTCTTCCTTTACAACTCAAACTTTCCATACATTGCAACATCTGATAAATCTCTCCCATAGCTGGGAGACCAGAACTGGACACAGTATTCCAGAAGAGGCTTCATCAATGTCCTGTACAACATCAACATGAATTCTCAACTCCTATACTCAAAGGGCTGAGTAATGAAAGCAAGCATGCCAAATGCATTTTTAACCACCCTGTCTATATGTGACACAAACTTCAAAGAATTATGTATCTGAACCCCTAGGTATCTCTATGCTACAACACTGTCCAATGGGAAAGACAGCCTCAAGTTGTGATAAAATAGGACACAAACTCACTGTCTTCTGACTCAAAGAGTCATATAGATGTACAGCATGCTCCACATATCATAGTTCTGTCAGTTACACACCTGCATTTTGAAAGGCAAGGACTGATTAAAATACATTTGGTTGGGTACACTAATAGGAAAAGCTTAGAGGGATATGGACCAAATGCAGGCAGATGGGACTAGATCAGGTCAGCAGGGACAAGTAGGCTGAAGGAGCACAGCAGGTCAGGCAGCATCTGAGGAGCAGGAAAATCAACGTCTTGGGCAAAAGCCCATTCCTGATGAAGGGCTTTTGCCCGAAACCTTGGTGTTCCTGGTCCTCGGAAGCTGCCTGACCTGCTGTGCTTTTCCAGCACCACTCTAATCTTGACTCTGATCTCACAGTCCTCACTTTCGCCAAGTAGACTGAAGGGTCTATTTTTGTGCTGTATGACTCTATAACAATTCTGGAATTGAATGTGGGCTCTAGTAATGGTGACGATGAATCTGTCGGTGACACATTGTAAAAATGTATCTGGTTCCCTAATATCTTCATGGAAGGAGATCTGCCATCCTTACCTGGTCTGGCCTACATGTGACTCCAGACTCACAGCAGTGTGTTGACTCTAATTGCCCACAGAAACTGCCCAGCGAACCACTTTGACCAAGAGATGGGTGACAAATGCTGGCCTGACAGGTGGTGTTCACATCCAATGAAGCAAGGAAGAAGAAAAACCTGAGGCAGAGGCAAATTTCAAAACAAAACTGAGGAAGTGAGCAGCATGAAGAGAGAAGGCATGAAGCTTCACAGCACTGTCAATGACATCTGGTACACAAGGGGTTAACCGACCTTTTGAGGAAACAGATGATGCCGAAAGCAGAGATGTTAGGTTTAGTAAAGGAGGATTGATGTGAATCTGAGCAAGTGGGGAAAAGAGAGGGCAAGAGGCCGGCAAACCAGTCGTCATTCCCTCGACACATGAATCATTTATTACTGCATTACATATGTTGTTTGGATACATCTGGGGACGTAAATCTTACAGACATTGGGGAGGCTTGACATACCAAGAGACTATGGTCCAATCAGCTTCACTCCTGTCGCTTCATGTTTCTCTGTTCCCGGCTCAGCGAAGATAAAAGTTTCCAAGGGATAGTGGGATGAAAGTGGAAAATGTACAGAAAGAGGGAGACTTTGGAACGGGAACAGAGAGTCAGAGCTACTCAGCAAATGCAAAAGCTCAGGGAGATGTAAAAAGCAGTGGGAGGTTATAGTGAGAGCACCCCATAGAGTTAGAAGAAACCAAGTGTGGAGTCAATCTAGAGAGAGGGCAAAGAGGATACGCAGAGAGAAACTGCTCAAGCAAAGAGTGGGCAGCACCTAAAAAGAGAGGCATAGACAGAGAGAGAGAGAGAGACAGAGAGAGGACATATATGAAACAGCTAGAGAGATGGAGAACAATCTGCTGTCATCAACTTCCAAATGAAATGCAGCTGAAATCTGCTTTTTGTGAGCTTGATGCCAAAAGAAAATGAAAGATAAAATGCGTGCTTTATTCCCTGGCTCAGCTGTTGGCTGCAGGGCGTCATATCTTCAGATATGATGTTCTGACTCGAGTAGTTTGCTGTCAGCAATCATCCTTTCTGTTTGCTGATCTACAGCCTGTATCATTATCCATGGGACAGGACAGAGCACTGGTAACTGGTGAGTCTAAACACAAGAGGCACATGTCTTACATAACAGGGTGGTTGATTGCATGGAAGTAATAGGTAGAGTTACATCAGGCATAATCATTAAAGACTGTCAGGAACCCCTTCCATCTCCATTTTGATTTAATTCCCTCCCCATCTCCCTACTTCTCCTTTGCCTTTGATGGTGTGTACTGTCCATATCAGGCTTTGCACAGAAATTATTCAGTTGGAAAACGTGGGCGATTTACTGGTGGGAGTTAGTAGATGAATGAAAAAGCATGGGAGGTTTGGTGAGGGGAAGTAAAATTGTTTAGTTGTGTGTATAAGAGCACTTAGAGTCATAGAGTCATAGAGATGTACAGCATGGAAACAGACCCTTCGGTCCAACCTGTCCATGCCGACCAGATATCCCAACCCAATCTAGTCTCACCTGCCAGCACTCGACCCATATCCCTCCAAACCCTCCCTATTCATATACCCATCCAAATGCCTCTTAATTGTACCAGCCTCCACCACATCCTCTGGCAGCTCAGTCCATAGACGTACCACCCTCTGTATGAAAAAGTTGCCCTTTAGGTCTCTTTTATATCTTTCCCCTCTCACCCTAAGCCTATGCCCTTTAGTTCTGGACTCCCTGACCCCAGGGAACAGACTTTGTCTATTTATCCTATCCATGCCCCTCATGATTTTATAAACCTCTATCAGGTCACCCTTCAGCCTCTGACGCTCCAGGGAAAACAGCCCCAGCCTATTCAGCCTCTCCCTATAGCTCAAATCTTCCAACCCTCGCAACATCCTTGTAAATTGTTTCTGAACCCTTTCAAGTTTCACAACATACTTCCTATAAGATGAAGACCAGAATTGCACACAATATTCCAAAAGTGGCCTAACCAATGTCCTTCAGAGCCTTAAACAATATGGGATTTGGTGCAGAACACCACCTTACAATCCAGGAAAGCTCCAATTTGATCCAGCCTGTGCCATGAATCTGACCTTAACAGGATCTGCATGGAAAGTAGGAGTGATCACGAAAGTCACTGAGCTGTGAACAGGAGAAATTAAGTCGCCCAGGTTCCCCTTGCCGAGAATCAATGGAAGTGAAGCTTGGTTTAAGTTGGGGGTGAGGTTGGGTCAGGTTTGCCTTTCCAGCCCTTGCACTGCGCATTGGCTCCAATATTCCTGCCCTTCGTAGCAGACAAACTCTCATTTCAGAGACACTATGGAGTCGGAAATACCTCCAGTTCTGTAATCTCGCCTGGGCCTTTTACATCGTCCCTGGGTTTAAGAGGGATTCCTGAGAGATGTGAAAGTAAGCCAGAAGCTCAGGCCCTGGATCCTTCATAAATTCCTGGAGCGAGGCCACATAGGGTTGGGGAATTAGCCAGGTGGAAGGCTACAGCTTGGTTTCCTGAATAGCCTAAACCAAGGTGGTTTAATATATCTCAGTCCGGAAGGCAGAAGTGTTCAATGCATGTGACAGTACAGGATAAGGCTGGTATTGATGAATGGGGGTCATTGAGGGGGGACTGAACAATATCGATACAACAGGTTAGGTTCCCATATGATAAATGTCATTTGATTTTGGAGCAGAGAGCTCTAGAAATTCTTCCCTCAATTACGGGCGACACAGTGGCTCAGTGGTTAGCACTGCTTCTTCCCAACACCAGGGTCCCAGGTTTGATTCCAGCCTCAGACGACTGTCTGTTTGGAGTTTGCACATTCTCCCCATGTCTGTGTGCGTTTCCTCCGGGTGCTCTGGTTTTCTCCCACAGTCTAAAGGTGTGTAGGTGAGCTGAATTGGCCATGATAAACTGCACATAGTATTCAGGAATGTGTGAGTTTGATGCTTTAGTCAGGAGTAAGTGTAGGGTAATAGGGTAGGGGAACGGGTACGGAGGGTTGGTGTGGACTTGTTGAGCCAAAGGCCCTGTTTCCACACTGTAGGGATTCTATCAGAAATCCGCCTGGTTCTGTTCCTGATAAAGAGCTTTTGCCTGAAACGTCGAATTTACTGCTCCTCGGATGCTGCCTGAACTGCTGTGCTTTTCCAGCACCACTAATCCAGAATCTGCAGTCATTGTTTTTACCTCTGTAAATATCTCTGCCAATCCACCTTTCTCTCCTCCTTTTGAAACACAGAAAATAGGAACAGGAGTAGGCCATTCAGCCCTTCAAACCATTCAGTGTGGTGGCATTATTGCTAGACATTTGATCCAGAGACCCAGGTAATGTTCTGGGGACCATGGTTCAATTATGTGTGAGTCCAGATCCCCAGCAATGTGGTTTACCATAACTGCCCTTTGGGCAATTAGGAATAGGCAACAAATTCTTGCCTAGCCACTGATGCTTACATCCCATGACTGATGAATATCATGGCTGATCAAACAACTCAGGTCACCTGTTCCCACTTTCTTCCCATGCCCTTTGATTCCTTTAGCCCGAAGAAATTGATGTAACCTCCTTGAAATCACTCAAAGCTTTGGACTCGATCACTTTCCACAGCAGAAAGTTCCACAGACTCACGACTTGCTGGGTGTAGAGATCTTTAAGATGGTCCTTAAAATATAACGCTTTGACCAGACTTATGGTCTCCTGTTCCAAAATGCCTCTGTGGAGTGCTGTGGGACATTTCACTACATTATGGGGTTATTCAAATGCACTTTGACAGTGTTGCTGCACAGCTGGAAGTGGATTGGAGGGGGATTAGCCTGGATGGAAAGTTCAGTATTTCACAAAATTAAGGAAAATCTGTGCTTTGCAAGTTTAATCTTTTTGAAACTCATGCATATAACACACAGCGAGGAATAACCACTCACAGACAGGTCCAGACACCCTCTCCCACTGAACCTGTGTGCATGAAGATGATTGCATCAGTGTCTTTGCCAATTAGATTACATCTACTTGATAAACATCAAAATTTGATGTTGCAGTCCACTTAACGTGTTTGATATTTTGACGGCACGAAAAATAAATAAAAGTTTACCTGTAGTTGGCCTCTTCTGACTGCTGTTCCTGGCAGGTTTGTTTTAATGGGGAAGTCACACTCATGTTTCAGGTTAAAATGGCAGATCAGGCCCCAGTAACACTGTTAGAGCGAGATCCATATATTTAAACACTACCGACCTGCAGGGGTTACAATAGCTGTTGGTCAAATCAGGACAAGGAAGTTCCTCTGCTCCATTGCGACTGGATGGGAATCCCATTGTCAGATCATGTCTCACAACTAGTGTACAGTAGACCTACATGCTCATGGTATCCAATATATTGTAACGTGATAGTATAAAGGTGTCAGTCTCCATCTTACAGAATCCATTTGCAACATGGTATGCTGAAGGGAGCATGCTTCAATGTAAATCCAGGATATTTAGCTTGAACCTGGAGGTCCAATTACCTGAGATAGTACTCATCACTGTCTGATTCAGAGCTGAGAGTGCACTCACTGGGCTAAGTTTAACAGCGGAAACATTTAACAGCAATATTACTTGCTAAGGTCTTAAGGTGTCTTAAGTGTTTGTTTAATGCACATCATTTAAAAAGGATCTGGATGGGTACATGATCAGGAATGTTTCAGAGGGATATGGGCCAACTGCTGGCAAATGGGATGAGATTTACCTAGGATGTCTGGTTGGCATGGACGAGTTGGACTAAAGGATTTGTTTCTGTGCTGTACAACTCTACGACTCTGTGGTGACAATACAATAGCTACAGCACAGAAAGAGGCCATTCAATCTCATGTGGCCATTCTAGCTCGCTACAAGTGAAAATCTGTTAGGTCCAAACCCCATTCCTTTCCCTGCCATCCTGCAGAACATTTCTCTTCAGATAATTATCCAATTCACCCTCAAAAGCCATAACTGGAATTACCTCCATTAGCGTGTCAGGCAGTTGATTTCAGATCCTAGCCACGTGCTGTAAATAATGACCTTTCACTGTTCAATCAGCATCACTACATTGAGGTAATCTTTTTAAATATCATGCTTGGTGGCTTCTTCTCACACATTCTCCATAACTGGACAACAAATCAGCAGACCTTATGGAAGCTGTTAGCAATAAGTCTTTGCCAAAGAAGGAGTTGATTTTCTGCTTCCTCTCAAGCTAGGTATGGCAAGAGGTCACAGGTACATTGTCAAATTATGCCTCACAGCTAGTATGCCTACCTGCTCATGGTACCTGATATATAGTCTCAGTCTCCATCTTACAGTCCATTTGCAACAGGATATGCCGAGGGAAGCATGCTAGAATTTAACTCCAAGATATTTACCTTGAACCCAGTGGTCCAAGTGTCTGAGATTGTAGTATTTGTAGTTGCCAAGAGCTGTAATCCAAATAATTTGAATCCTTCAGCACTCCATTATATGTCTCATTCTGATGTTCTGGAGACTAACATAAATATGACCTCATCAAGTGCAAGTCCCCTGCTGAAGGTAAAAAGACCATTACTGCATCTACTGGAGGTCCTGAATGGATAACAGTGGCAGTTTATCAAGGCTAATCAATCAGTTTATCAAGAAATGACTCCCAGATCCTAGGCATCACAACTTGGTGGCAGCGTGGGCTAAGCATCAAAATTTGCCTGTGAAAGACTCCATGATCTAATTTGCAGACCGAGGAAGCCCCACTGAAGATTACACAGCTTGGAATCTTAAAACATTCACAAGACTAACATTGACAAGTTTATTTGAGCACATACGTCACAGTAGGAAGAATGAAAAGGCAGTCAATTATTTAAATAGAGTGAGACTCTTAAAAGGAAGATCGAGGTGTTTTTGTGTATGATGTGTGGGTGTGCTTTGCTCATGGTAGCAATAATGTTGGCTCCATGAAAAGCATGTAGCTGTTATTAACCTGCCACCATAACATCATAGCTGCATCAGTCTTCAAGGAACTCATCAATAGTATAGGCCTTATCTTGGCACGAGTTCCTTTCTGAAAACTTTAATTGCTGTAGAGTTAATGACAAATTTGATGATCTTTTCTGAGAGTTCTTCTTCAGCACAGTCAACCCCTTTGCTGTGGCATTACCTGACAAACTGGTCTTGTTATTGATGTCCATATGGCATGAGTTGGAGACTGATAATTCTGAAGTTAATGCTCACTTTGATCCGGTCATTGAACATGTGCTGAATCTTTTCTGGATATTTCTGATCATCCCTGCAAGGTCCAAGTTAATTCATAGAAGCTCTCTTGCCAACAGCAAGTAACATTTTCAGAGCATTTCTTTGGAGTAATTTAAGATTTGATGTGTAAAATAGAATTGCAGGTGTTGTGTGAATAGTTGTAATTCAGTAGCAGTATCATAGAACTTAGAACATAGAACATAACAGCGCAGTACAGGCCCTTCGGCCCTCGATGTTGCACCGACCTGTCATACCAATCTGAAGCCCATCTAACCTACACTATTCCATGTACATCCATATGCTTGTCCAATGATGACTTAAATGTACTTAAAGTTGGTGAATCTACTACCATTACAGGCAAAGCATTCCATACCATTACTTCTCTCTGAGTAAAGAAACTACCTCTGACATCTGTCCTATATCTATCACCCCTCAATTTAAAGCTATGCCCTCTTGTGCTCACCGTCACCATACTTGGAAAAAGGCTCTTCCTGTCCACCCTATCTAACCCTCTGATTATCCTATATGTCTCTATTAAGTCACCTCTCAACCTTCTTCTCTCTAACGAAAACAGCCTCAAGTTCCTCAGCCTTTCCTCGTAAGACTTCCCTCCATATTAGGCAACATCCTAGTAAATCTCCTCTGCATCCTTTCCAAAGCTTCCACATCCTTCTTATAATGCGGTGACCAGAACTGTACACAATATCCAAGTGCAGCCGTACCAGAGTTTTGTACAGCTGTAGCATAACCTCGTGGTTCCGGAACTTAATCCCTCTATTAATAAAAGCTAAAACACTGTATGCCTTCTTAACAACCCTGTCAACCTGGGTAGCAACTTTCAAGGATCTGTGTACCTGGACACCGAGATCTCTCTGCCCATCTACACTACCAAGAATCTTACCATTAGCCCAGTACTTTGCATTCTGGTTACTCCAACCAAAGTGAATCACCTCACATTGTCCGCATTAAACTCCATTTGCCACCTCTCAGCCCAGCTCTGCAGCTTATCTATGTTTCTCTGTAACCTATACCATCCTTCGTCACTATCCACAACTCCACTGACCTTAGTGTCGTCTGCAAATTTACTAACCCACCCTTCTACACCCTCATCCAGGTCGTTTATAAAAATGACGAACAGCAGTGGACCCAGCACCGACCCTTGTGGTACACCACTGGTAACTGGACTCCAGGATGAACATTTCCCATTAACCACCACCCTCTGTCTTCTTTCAGCAAGCCAATTACTGATCCAAACTGCTATATCTCCCACAATCCCATTCTTCTGCATTTTGTACAATAGCCTACTGTGGGGAACCTTATCGAACGCCTTGCTGAAATCCATATACACCACATCAACTGGTTTACTCTCATCTACCTGTTTGGTCACCTTCTCAAAGAACTCAATAAGGTTTGTGAGGCACAACCTACCCTTCACAAAACCGTGCTGACTATCCCTAATCAAATTATTCTTTTCTAGATGATTATAAATCCTACCTCTTATAACCTTTTCCAACACTTTACCAACAACTGAAGTAAGTATCATTGGTTGTCCAGTCACAGTAACTGTTTACCTTCATTTCTCTTTTGAAAACCTTTAGTTTTTAATTGCAGGTCAGTTCTTGTTTATCTTTTTGTTTTTGTCTCTTTTTAAATTTTTCCTTTTCTGCTTCTGTTTCCCTTTATTTTCCTTGTTATTATCCCTTTTCTAGCCTTGGTCATCAGAATACTGATGTTTTGAAGGACCACTATTTTGTGGTCCAAACGATTGTAGTTGGAGGTTTCAATCTTGAGAGTGTTCATGCTAAATAATGAGTGATCACATCATTTGGGGTTCCTTCTGCTTTGGTGCTGATTTGAAGAAAGGAAATAGCGCGATCAATCAAGCAGCATGAACAGGAATGTGGAAAACTGCTTTACCTTTTGTGTTAGCTGTATTTTATTTATGGAAAACTTTGTTGTTATACTTTCTGGAGTATTTCACTGTCAGTACATGGGTTCTTTTAAAAGAAAGGCAAGTTAACATTTAGTTTCTAATCCAAAATATTAAAAGAAATTAGCATCTTCCAACCGATCAATGTCCATCTACAGATCTATACTCAAAGTAGCTGGTGCTGCATATTGTCTGAATTCTTTGCTGTTCAGGACTGTTGTCTATTTGATCTGCAATGATGTTTCCAAATGTCTACCATTGAGGTCTTGGACTCTTTTTTAGAGATGGTTACTGCTGCTAACCATGAAATATATTTTGCCTCCAGCAGGGCAATGTTTATGTTGTCTCTCACAATGTAGGAAATTAGGATGTGGGTAATATGATATTGAAAGATCCATCAGATTTTTATTCCAGCTCACTAATACAGTCAAACAGTACTTTCACTACCTATGTGATAGAAATTATAGAATCATAGAATTCCTTTAGTGCAGAAGAGGGAACATTAAGCTATTTAGTTATAAAGAGTAAGGTGCTTTCGTCAGCATTTCATGCATCAAATGATGCAATTTGACATGGAGTCTGAGACCTTTATACCAACAGATCACATGCAATGACAGAAATAATATCATAAGTATATCTCTTAAATGTATACTAACATGCTAGTTGTGAGACATAACAGAATATGGCCTATCTAGTGATTAGTGGTAGAGGATATATCATGATACAGTATCTACAGAATACTCATTTTAACAAGGTTTAATGCATGATAGTGATAAGTAAAATTACATTTGGTCAGGCATAATGACCATGACCCAAAGGGAGCTGGTGTAGATACATCTACTCCTTCCAAAATCTGGAGTGGAACTCCTTGTCTTCACGCAGTGACTGTGTGTGATGGTTGTAGAATGAATGGCACTAATGTAAATGAACATTAATCCCTTCAGAAGCATTGCCTACAAAACATGTAGAATAGAAAGAGAGGAAGAGGAGAAGAATTAGACCCTGAATCAGTGACCCTTCTCGTGGTGACTGTCCTCTGGAAGAGCATACTTTTGCAAAAGGAGGTCAGTTGAGGACACCTTTAGGTGCCAGCACTTTGAGAGCTGATTTTGTTTGGGCTCACTGCCATTTCCAGGAAGAATTAGAGGTCCATAGTTTTGGAGCCACTCCGAGAATAAGGGGACACCTTTGGGAGGGCGAGAGAACTGAAACCCGATCAGCAAACCAAGTTCCTGATCAGATAATGCCCCTGATTAGAAGGAACATTGGATTTGTTTTCAGAAGTGTGCGCTTCATTGGTTTCAAGTTGAGCAGAAGTCTGAACTTCTGAAAACGTTTCTTGAGGACAAGGCCTTCATTCTGGAGAAATTACTGGGAATCCTCATGTTTGCCCATGAGAAAGCTCCTGCTTGAATTGAGTGAGAATCAAGAGAGAGAGAGCTGTACGCGATCTCTAGCAATTTGGCTTTCAGCACCAGGCCTGCTGAACAGGACAATTGTTAATCCTCTTACCAGGCTCAAGCCATTAAAGGGAAGAGATGCCCTGGGGATATGGAAGGGGTAGGATTCTCTGCAGGTAATTACTCTGATAATGAAGTGCTTCCCTGGGATGTGTTCCAGGTGGTAGTTTTTTTCTCTTCCTCTATTTTCCTAAGATTCATTTTCTGAGGGGGGATAAGAAAGTCAATTTGCTGAGGCCTGTTCCTCTGATCCCAAGAGACACGCATTTCCTCCAGGAAGAATTCGAGAGGACGCGCTTCGGTAAAGATGGCCATGAGGACACGTGTAGAGTGTGTTTGCTACCCAACAGTGAAGGCTGTTTTCGTTGGTCTGTTTCCAGGACAATGAAAGATTATCATTCTTTTTCTGTTAACTCAGCACTTGCTGGACGTTTGCAAGCCTGGAACTGTGGAAAAGCCACGCTGACTCAAGTCGGATATATTTCACACCACGACCTCTAACATGCAATGAGTTACAGTGACCATCGTTGAATGACCCATGTTAAACGCAGCAAGGTCCAATAAATGCAATGAAAGGAAATGATCAGCCATTCTGCTTTCTTTGACACTGGCTGAAGGAAACGTGTAGAGCCAGGACATGTGGGGAATTCCCGATGCTTCTTAAGTTTCTCAGCAACCGAATCTGTGCCTGCAACAGTGGAGCGTGCAGGCAGGGCCATAGATTAACACATCATCCATAGGGCTCCCAAAGAATTAGGACAATGCAGCACTCCCTCAGCACTGAAACGCTTGAGACTGCTCATTTGCACAAGTGAGTGTGTCCCAAGTCAATGAAACATACAATATGATTAGTAGGCTATTAAGCTCAATAGATGCTCAGTGCTAAAATAAAACAATGTTGTGGATGCCGGAAATTCAAAACAAAAACAGACAATTGCTGGTCATGTGTTTGAAATATGCTAAGGAACTTGGACAAATTTCCACAGTGCATCTTGTAGATAGTACACACTACTGCTACTGAACTTCCATGGTAGAAGGAGTGAACGTTTGTGGATGTGGTGTCAATCAAGCAGGGCTACTTTGATCTGAATGGTGTCAAGCTTCTTGAGTGTTGTTGGAGTTGCACCCATCCAGGCAAGTGGAGAGCATTCCATCATACTCCTGGCTTGTAACTTGCTGATGGTGTCCAGGCTTTGGGAGATCAGGAGGTGAGTTACTCGTTGAAGTATTCCTAGCCTCTGATCTGCTCTTGTAGCCATCGTGTTTATAAGGTGAACTCAGTGAGCTTCTGAGTAATGGTAACCCGCAGGATGTTGATAGTGGGGGAATTCAGCCTTGGTAACACCATTGAATGTCAAGACCTGTTCCAGGTCAATCTCTATTTCGCACTGGATTGGCTAGCCTGAGTAAGGATGCTGCCCAGCGGCCTGAGCTTTCCTAGGCTAAGATTCAAAGAAGTTAATTTCCTCACTTGATGGTGATAGAAATTGCAAATATTAGGTTGTATTATCCTTCAAAATCTTAAAACACTCACTGTCTAACATCAAGAACTAAGATAGGCAATTTTGAAGAGAACCGAAGGACTTGTGGCGTCCATGTCAAATAACAACAAATCTTTGACTTCCACCTGAGAAGGTAGACAGGATTTCAGCTAACTGTCAGATGCAACAGGTGGTACCTCTAACAGTGTGAAGCTCTCTCTCTTAACATTGCACTGGATTGTCAGCTTCCATTTCATATACAATAGTTCAATGGGCTGAAAAATGGCAGATGGAATTCACTTTGGAGAAATGCGAGGTCATGCATTTTGGTACAACAAACAGGGACAGGGCTTATACAATTCATGGTAGGGCCTTGGGTCGTGTTGTAGAATAGTGGGACTTAGGGGTTCAAGCATATAATTCTTTGAGTTTGTATCACATATAATCAGGGTGGTTAAAAATGCATTTAGCACACTTGCCTTCATTGCTCAGTCCTTTGAGTATAATAGTTGGGACATCATGTTGGGGTTTTACAGGTGAGGCCTCTTCTGGGGGTACTGTGTCCAGTTCTGGTCTCCTGGTTACAGGAAGGATATTATTATGTTAGAGAGAGAGTTCACAATAGATTTACCAGGAAGTTGCTGGGTATGGAACGCTTGAGTTATAAAGGTTGGATAGGCTGGGACTTTTTTTACTGGCGCGTAGCAGGTTGAGAGATGACCTTATAGAGGCATCATGAGGGGCATGGATAGGGTTAATAGAATAAGTCTTTTTCTTAGGATGGGGCATATTTTTAAGGTGAGAGGAGATCAGTTTTAAAATGACATGAGGGCAAATTCTTTACACAGAGGGAGGTTTGTATATGGAATGAACTTCCTGAGAAAATGGTGGATGCAGGCATAGTTACAATGTTTAAAAGACACTTAGATAAGTACATGGATAGAAAAGGTTCAGAGGGAAATGTTCCAAGCTCAGGCTGCTGGGATACATTTAGTTTGGGATTAGGATCAGCAGGAACTGGTTAGATCAAAGGGTCTGTTTCTATGCTGTATGACTCGATGGAGTAAAACTTGAATCCATAACACTCCTAACTTAGAGGCAAGAATATTATCAGTGAGCTATAGTGTCCTACCAAAGCAAAAAACGGTGTTTCTTGAGCTTATTAAGGGTCCCGGAAACTAAGAGTGCATGGTTACTGACATGGGAAAGTTAAAGTCACAGCAATATGCTCCATTATTGCACAGTCATCCCTTGCTGATAAGCACAGAGGAAATATTTGGGAATTCCTCCACTTTGCAATCAGATGATAAAAGCAAGATTAGAAAGCTGTTTATCAAATGAACCCATTCAGAGAATCGCAGGTCAGATCAGCATTGAGTGGGCTTGGTTCTATTTCCATTTCCAGCAGTTATCAGACAGTTAGTGAAATGTCAGCTCTGAATGCCACTCAATCAGTCCCGTGCCCATCAAACATGGACAATCTCACAAGAATTCCTGGCAAAATTATTGAACAATAGCAACATTCAAGAAATGAAACGGTCATTTATTCCTGTTGATCTTCAGAATAGCTGTGTATTAAATGGTCAGTTTTGATGACATTGAGATGGGGGAGCTGGTTTGGAGAAGTTTCCAAGTCTCGAGAATGTAATGGGTTAGTTGCTAGCTTCCTCAGCGTACAGTGGTGTCAAATCTAACAACCCTAAAGTGTGTGTATTAGCAGAATGACTTAGGTTTATGCATGCACAGATCATTGAAAGTAGCAACACAGATTGAGAGAGTCCGGTAAGGAAAACATACAGTATGCTCAGCTTTAGTAATAGGGACATGCAGTACAGGAATAAGGAGATGAGGTTGAACCTGTCTAAGCACCTTTATAGACCTCAGCTGGTGTGTTGTGTACAGTTCTGGGCACCACATTAGAGGAAGGATGTGAATGCTTTGGAAGAGAGTGCAGAAGTGGTTTACAAGGGAATGATTCCAGTGGTGAAGAACTTCAGTGAAGAGGATAGAGTGAAAAGGTTGGGACCGTTCTCCTTGGAGAGAAGAAGGCTGAGCGGAAATCCAATAGAGATTTTTCCAAATCAGGAGTGGCTGGGTAGTGCAGATCAGGAAAATCTGTTTCCAGTTTTAAAAGAATCCAGAACAAGAGGGAATAGATTTAAAGTAATCTGTAAATTAAGCAAAAATAAAGTAAGGAAAAACTGCTTCACTCAGTTCACACAGAGGGTGGTTTGTGTGTGAAATGAACAGCCAGAGGAAGTGACAGATACAGGTACAGTTCCAACTTCTAAAATACATTTGGACAGGTGCATGAATAGGAAAGGTTTAGAGAGATATGGGCCAAACGCAGGCAAATGGGATTAGTTCAGTTTGGTGAGTATAGACAAGTTCGACTGAAGGGTTTGTTTCCATGCTGCATAACTCTATGACTATCACATTGTTCAGGGTTGGAGACTGGGGTTCAGAATCACATTTTCCAGGATCAGAAATTGGACAGGTATATGAATACGAAAGGTTCAGAGGGAAATGGGCCAAACGCAGACAAATGGGACTAGTTTAGTTTGGGAAACTTGGTTGGCATGAACAAGTTGGACCAAAGGGTCTGTTTCCGTGCTGTATAACTCTCTATGACTCTGTGACTAATTAATATATGAAATGTACTGCCTGGAAATATTGTATGGTCAAGGCATTTTCAGTTGAGGTATTCAAGTAGGCAGTGATAATTATTTGATATAAAAATTATATAAGGATATGAGGAGAAAGCAGAAGTCTGGCACTTGGTATTGATGTTCATTCACCAAGCCAGCATATATACAGTGGCCTGGTTGGCCTGTTTCCACTCTTCTGTGATTCTGAAATTGATCTGTTAATGGACATGACTGGATTTAGAAAGTACCCACATCCAGTCCTACAATAACCTAATCGCCAGTTATTGTTTAATGATCAGGGTGAGTCTGGATAAAGAGGGCGCTTTATTCTCCCTAGATAGCATTCCTCCTCAATACCAACTTTAACAGTTTTTGAGTCATATCACTGTATAACAAGAAAACAGATTCTTCAGATCAACGTGTCCTTGCTGACCAGATAACTTAATTTAATCTAGTCCCATTTTCCAGCATTTGGCCCATACCCCTCTAAGCCCTATCCACTCATGTACCCATTCAGATACCTTTTAAATGTTGTAATTGTACCAGCCTCTACCACTTCCTCTGGCAGCAAATTCCATACACACACCACCCTCTGTGTGAAAACGTTGCTCCTTAGGCTCCTTTGAAGTCTTTCCCCTCTCACCTTAAACCTTTGCATTCTAGGTCTGGACTCCCCCATCCCAGGCAAAAGATCCTCATTATTTACTCTATCCATGACCCTCATGATTTTATAAACTTCTATAAGGTCACCCTTCAGCCTCCGACGCTCCAGGGAAAATAGCCCCAGCCTATTCAGTCTCTCCCTATAGCTCAAACTCTCCAATCCTTGTGCAACATCTCCACCCTTTCAAGTTTAAGAACACCTTTTCTGTAGCAGGGAGACCAGAATTACACGCAGTATTCCAAAATTGGTCTCACCAATGTCCTGTACAACCACAACACTTCCCATTATACCATTGGTTTGTTTTCTGACTTTAACTGCCCCTCCATGGAGTCATAGAGATGTACAGCATGGAAACAGACCCTTCGGTCCAACCTGTCCATGCCGAACAGATATCCAACCCAATCTAGTCCCACCTGCCAGCACCTGGCCCATATCTCTCCAAACCCTTCCTGTTCATATACCCATCCAAATGCCTCTTAAATGTTGCAATTGTACCAGCCTCCACCACTTCCTCTGGAAGCTTATTCCACACAAGTACCACCCGCTGTGTGAAACAGTTGTCCCATAGGTCTCTTTTATATCTTTCCCCTCTCACCCTAAACCTATGCCCTCTAGTTCTGGACTCCCCAACCCCAGGGAAAAGACTTTGCCTATTTACCCTATCCATGCCCCTCATAATTTTGTAAATCACTATAAGGTCAACCCTCAGCCTCTGACGCTCCAGGGAAAACAGCCCAAGCCTGTTCAGCCTCTCCCTATAGCTCAAATCCTTCAACCCTAGCAACATCCTTGTAAATCTTTTCTGAACCCTTTCAAGTTTCACAACATTTTTCTGATAGGAAGGACACCAGAATTGCACGCAATATTCCAACAGTGGCCTAACAAATGTCCTGTAAAACTGCATCATGACCTCCCAACTCCTGTACTCAATACTCTGACCAATAAATGAAAGCATACCAAACGCTGCCTTCACTATCCTATCTACCTGTGACTCCACTTTCAAGGAACTATGAACCTGCACTCCAAGGTCTCTTTGTTCAGCAACACTCCCCAGGACCTTACCATTAAGTTTATAAGTCCTGCTAGGATTTGCGTTCCCAAAATGCAGCACCTCGCATTTATCTGAATTAAACTCTATCTGCCACCTCTCGGCCCATTGGTCCATCTGATCCAGATCCTGTTGTAATCTGAGGTAACCCTCTTCGCTAACCACTACACCTCCAATTTTGGTGTCATTTGCAAACTTACTAACTGTACCTCTTATGCTCGCATCCAAATCATTTATGTAAATGACTAAAAGTAGAGGACCCAGCACCGATCCTTGTGACACTCCACTGGTCACAGGCCTCCAGTCTGAAAAACAACCCTCCACCACCACCCTCTGTCTTCTACCTTCGAGCCAGTTCTGTATCCAAATGGCTAGTTCTCCCTGTATTTCACGAGATCTAACCTTGCTAATCAGTCTCCCATGGGGAACCTTGTCGAACGCTTTACTGAAGTCCATATAGATCACATCTACCGCTCTGCCCTCATCAATCCTCTTTGCTACTTCCTCAAAAAACTCAATCAAGTTTGTGAGACATGATTTCCCATGCACAAAGCCATGTTGACTATCCCTAATCAGTCCTTGCCTTTCCAAATACATGTACATCCTGTCTCTCAGGATTCCATCCAACACCTTGCCCACCACTGATATCAGGCTCACTGGTCTATAGTTCCCTGGCTTGTCCTTACCACCCTTCTTGAACAGTGGCACCACATTAGCCAACCTCCAGTCTTCTTGCACCTCACCTGTGACTACCGATGATACAAATATCTCAGCAAGAGGCCCAGCAATCATTTCTCTAGCTTCCCACAGAGTTCTAGGGTATACCTGATCCGGTCCTGCGGATTTATCCACCTTTACCCGTTTGAAGACATCCAGCACTCCCTCCTCTGTAAAATGGACATTTTGCAAGATGTCACCATCTATTTCCCTACAGTCTATATCTTCCATATCCTTTTCGACAGTAAATACTGATGCAAAATACTCATTTAGTATCTCCACCATTTTCTGCGGCTCCACACAAAGACCGCCTTGCTGATCATTGAGGGGCCCTATTTTCTCCCGCATTACCCTTTTGTCCTTATCAAATTTATTATTTTTTTTTATTAGGTGCTAGATGTAGAATAATTGAACTTGGCGATTGACTGGTAAAAATTAGACATAAGGTTTTGTTTAAGTGACTTTAAATTGTCCTGAAAATAATTAGCTTTTCATGCTTGGTTCATGTTGCATACTGTAGTATTTCACAAATGTTGATAATGGCATTGCTGCCTTTAGCGTGCTTAAATGCAAAGGCAACATTAAAACTGGAGCTCACTCTCTTGTGCTGCAACACCTTGAAATTGTTCACTGCAAATGTTGCATTTGGACAGCAAGGTACAGGGTGTGGGAGTACAAGAAAGAGTAAGAGAGAGAAGGACTCAGCGTAAAGAGAGAGAAAGCAAGAGGTCCAAAATGGATTGAAACGCCAAAGAAAAGAAAATAATTAAATTGAAGGTACAAAATGGGGAGCTGTTTCAAGTTACAAGGAAAGTGATGAATTGGCCAGGAAACAAGGGGAAGAGAGAGTAACTTTGTTGTTTAAGGCTGTAACAGTCTCATGGAGTTAATAGCCTTTCTGAACAAGGGTTTTGGACCTGAAACATTAATTTTGATTTCTCTCCATGGATGTTGCCAGACCTGCTAATACTTTCCAGCAACTTCTGTTTGTTTCAGATTTTCAGCATCCTCACTTCTTTCAGTCTTTTGTCTGATATAGTTTTGACATTTGTTGAGTCCAGACAGCCACTGGACTCAAAACCTTATTGTATTTCAGGACCTCCCAAGTCAGAAATCAGATAGGCGTGAGGAAACAGTCAACGCAAAAGCATAGTCCAAGGAGAACCATAGGTATCACTTTGCATCAGAGAGACACTATCGGTTTTATGGAGAGCTTGAAGGTAACCACTCCACAAGTGAGGGATAAGGTGAGGAGAGAGCTCATTATGAACTATCAGAGCCAGCGCCTGCACTGGCTTTACTCCCATACAATGGGATGGCACAATCGCAAAGTGGTTAACACTGCTGCCTCACAGTGCCAGGGACCTAGGCTCAATTCCACCCTTTGGTGACTGTCTGTGTGAAGATTTCACATTCTTACCATGTCTGTTTGGGTTTCCTCTGGGTGCTCCCACAGTCCAAAGGTTAGGTGGATTGGCCATCCTAAATTACCCATAGTGTCCAGGGATATGCAGGCTAGGTGGATTATCCACTGGAGACACAGGGTTATAGGGTGGGATGCTCTTCAGAGGGTCAGTGTGGACTAGATGGGCTGAATGTAGGGTTCCACACTGTAGGGTTTCCTTGATTTCTATAAATGACAGGTGAGACCATATCTATAATTCATTCTAAGCTAATCAAAACCTTACCATCAGCCGTAGTCAGCTCAATCCCACTCACAGTGCTTACAAGGATGTTTTCTGAATAGAAACACAAGAAACAAAATATAAAGTTTGGGCATGGCAAACAGTACAAAAATGGAAATAACCTTCAACTTAATATAAGTTCAGAGTTACTTTTGTTCATTCATGGGAAGCAGATGTCACTCATCTCTAATTGCCATGAGAAGGTGTATTGCAGTAGGTGAGACAGAACAGTGCCATCCAATACTTATTACCCAATCAATAACCCCAGTACTACATCTAGTATTATCAATGTTTGTTTGGCTTTATATCAAAAAGAAAATGAAGATTAAAAAATCTCAGCATGGCATCACCGGAGGAGAGTTCTCACAGCAGGCTATTCCTGGACACCCTGAATTTCAGTAGAAGGTCAAAGGTTGGACTAATTCCCATCAGAAAACAGAGTGTGGCTTGTTTCTCAGGCTCTCTCAATGGCTCAACAAGTTTATTCAGCCAGTAGTTGAGTCATACAAGCCAGAAAGATCCATGGTTTCAATCTCTTGACATCAGTCTGTGCTAGTTGTCTGGAATGTCCCTTGGCTCTAGAAGGGGGAGAAAATGTTAATGATTTCTGGTGGAAAGTTGGCATGACTGTTCAGTAAGGCGAGATATCCTTGACAATCAAAGTCGCAATGGGAATAATGGACCAAGGAGGAAAGAGTCAAATCAAGGCCTGGGTCCTCATCAAGGAGTCAGTGCATTCTGGGAGGGGGGGGGAGCGGGGACATGAAATTAGTGTCAAGAACAAACATTTTCCATTTCTGTTGTTGACCATTGGCTCTCTCTCTAGGGGTAATTTGATGCAGAGACACTGGCGATGGTGAAATTTGTATTTTAATGAGTGTGCCACCCATAGTTTTACAATGTGCCTGAGAGTGTCAGTGGTGGGCAATGAATATTCTCCTTGATTACACCCGCAGGGTTTCAGCAAGAGTTCAGTGAGTAGTGCAGTTATGGTTTAATGTGAATATGGGACGATGACAGTCTGCATCATAAATGGAAGCAATGCCTGCAATATTAAATGAACAGTATGTACCAAGTTTAGATAAAACATAATGTTTGCCAGCAAGAAAGATTCCTGCAATCTGTTCCAAACCCCTTCTCGACTGAAACTCAGTAAAATAGCCTGAAGTAGCATTGTCACTGGCTCAGAGGATGGAAGCTTTAGCTTCACCCCACTGACTTGAATACATAACACATCACCTGCAGATATTCAGGAGAACCAACTCTCTGTATGTCCCATTCACTGGCATAAAATATCCGAAGGTGATAATTGAGGATGACAAGTAGAGATCGCCCCTAGAGCCAGGCCAATATTTAATTCTTGATCAAAATCTTGCAAGCACTTCATCTGGTTATCAGATTCCCTACAGTGCAGAAACAGGCCCTTCAGCCCAACAAACCCACACCGGCCCGTTCCCCTATCACAATGGACAATTTTGCATGGCCAATTCACTTAGCCTCCACATCTTTGGACTGTGGAAGGAAACCCACGCAGACACGGGAGAACGTGCAAACTCTACACAGACAGTCACCCGAGGCTGGGATCGAATCTGGGACCCTGGTGCTGCAAGGCAGCAGTGCTAACCACTGAGCCACCATGCTGCAATTATCACATTGTTATGTGTGGGAGCTTGCTGTGCAGAAATAGCCTCTTGTGTTTCCTTCTTTCCAATAACGATTACATTTTAAAATTAGCTGCCAAGTGCTTTGGGATGCTCTTTGGCCTGTCCTGAAATGTAGATGCAAGTTCTTACTGTAGAATGACTTAAAGTGGCACCTTAAACTTCTCTGATGTTTCAACCTTTCTTGCTTTCTCTATGAAAAGTTGCGCACAGCCTCTCCCTTCTCTCACCCCATCAAAACTCAAAGAGGGTGAATAAGAATGTGTTGTCGGGTGTTGCTTGTTCTTTTTCTCCTCGGTTACCTGACAGAACTGGTTGCTGTGAAAGTACAGCTAACAACAGTGACCTGTCACAATGTGAGGTTGGCATGAATCAAACAAGAGAGACTTCAGAACTGTGAGCTGGCTCGGAGCTTTCAGAAGGTACAATCTCAGAGGATGTAGGTTTGCTTTTAATTACCCTGACTAAGGATGCAAGCCATTAAGGCCAGCTCTGCAAACCATAACTGTTGCCGCAAAATACACCTCAGGTAACTCAACCCTACAGTGGAACTAATCCACCGTGCCTGCATTTTTTCTGACTACAGGTATCCAGTGTTTAGATTGTTTAAAAAAACAAGAACCAGACGATTAAAAACATATGAAAGTTCTCCCAGATTGAACTCGTACCTGGTTCCGATTTCAGAGATTCTAGGGCAAGGTTTCTTATTTTCCCTTTTCCAATGAAGCCTTCAGACTAAACAATAAATCGTAAGGAACATTCATTCATTTCCGATTTCCCTCCAAATATGACAGAACTCATTTCGTTCCATGAGGTACCTCACCTCTTTTTAAACCCCCCCGCCCCAAACCTGCCCAAGCTGTGCTTTGAATATGTTTTTCCTGCTTCTCCCCTCCCTAATAGTTTTAGCCAGGGACTAAGCTTTATGCTGATTATAGTGAACAGTGTGGAGTGAAGTACCTTTCCTTGTTAATGCCAAAAGAGTCACATTGTGAATTCTTGTTCTCAGGGATGGACCAGAGGAAGAACCAAACCTGCAAACGCATGTTCCCTTCTGCTGTATTTTTATATACTTCATTTGCCTTGGAGCAAAGCAGAGATGACATGAGTTTTTAAGTGTGCAACAGGTTTATTTAGAGTTCTTTAAAATATCTCAGCAATCCTATGATTACACCCATGTTCACAGCTCAACTTCAAAATTCCAGTAAATGCTCTCACTTGACTTAGGAGTCAACATCCAGGCTAAGCCAATCAAGTACAGAGAGGATAGATTGATGATCAGACTAACATAATCAAGCACAGAACAATTGAACCAGTGCATATCACACCTACTCTTTTGCCCAGTGATAAATATTTTGTAAATGCACCCTTGAGTATCTGGATTAGCAAAGGATGAAGATAGGAGAAAGGACCTCCTTCCTCTGCCTCAACAGCACACTCATTCTATAGCAAAGTGAAATGGCATAGTTTTTACTGAACAGGTCCTTGTCCTACCACTATCAGTCCTAATATTGAGCTGAGCTCTCTGGTCAACCATTAACTGGTGTATTGTGGACAGGACTGGCTGAGATACTGGAATACTAAAATTACCAGAAAAGGTTGTCACTAGATAACTGATAAATGCATACTTTTAAAATTAATCATTTACAGGATGTGGGTGTTGCTGGTGAGGCCAATGTTTATCACCCCTGATGGCCCAGAAGGCCGATAAGAGTCAACCAAATTGCTGCACATCTGGAGTCACAAACTGGCCAAACCAAGTACAGGCAACACATTTCCTTCCAGAAAGGACATTAGATGAACCAGACAAGTTTTTATAATAATCATTTTCTGGTTGCCAGCTTTCTATTCCAGAATTTTGTTAGACTTAGATTTCACCATCTGCTATGGTGGGGGTTCAAATCAATCTCTCGGAATCATTGGCTTAGGGCTTCTGGATTACAGACCCAGTGCCATTACCACTACACCACCACCTGCTCGCAGCTTCTGTGCTTTGCTAGAGAGAGTCTGGGACATTACTGGGAAGATGACAGATACTAGGAGTTCTTCAAAAGACAGCATTCAGTAGGCAGCACAATGCATCATACTGTAATTGTAATGCTCTGAATAACGTCAGACTCAGTAACCCAGGCAGTGCAGAAAAAATGACTGAGTACTATTAAAATACTCTTTAATATTCTGAGGAAGGGTCACTGGACGTGAACTGTTAATTCAGATTTCTCTTCACAGGTGCTGCCAGACCTGCTGAGCTTTTCCAGCAACTTCTGGTTTTGTTTCTGCTTTTAGTATGTGATATGGTTAATTGAATAGAGAACTGTCGGTTAGCACACCTTCATAATTAAAATTTCTTTCTTGGAAAATGCTATCTTCAAGTTAACGATTAAAACTAAACAAAATATGCTTTAGAAATGTTTTCCAAATAAGTCCAATTAAAAATGTGATCAGTCTGCACTGGACACTGGAGTAGAGCAGGCCAGTTATAGATTGACACAACCTCTAGTTTTTCAATCATTGATCTTCATTTCCCTAGCTCCCTAATTCTGCATTGAAGACTGGCAGCTCTCTTCCACTGTTGCCTTCAGAAGGACAGAATTACTTTGGGACGTTGGCAGCTTATTGGAATGCAGTTCACACAATCAGACTGCTGTCAGTAAAGTGCTCTCAAACAAAGCAGAGAGGGAAGAGCTCACTGTCATCCTCAGTTTAATGAACACGGTCATTCACGCCCGAATAGCTAAATCCTGACAATGCCCAGCAGCAGGAATTGATGGGGTGGGACAGATCTCATTAACTGCTGGGGAGAAACAGCCAACTGCATACAGAGAGAAGCAGGCATTGCCAGCAGCCTTCAGTAATTGCTTTAAATCAGCTGTGACTCTACTCCATTCGAAGACTTTTATGGCTGGGTTTGACACAAACAGCTCAAGGAGACACTAGTTGGCGCTAAGAGAGACGGAGGCTTCTGAGGAAGGGTCACTCGACACAAAACATTAACTGGTTTCCCTTCACAGATGCTGCCAGACCTGCTGAGCTTTTCCAACGATTTCTGTTTTTGTTAGAGGCTTCTGTATTGGTGATTCATATGGCAATGCACCTTTTGAGAATAAAAATCCATTGTCCCATAATATAAGCAATGGGTGGAGATTGGACAGTGAAATAACAGAACCTGGTATCCCATCACCAAGTCACCCTTTATTTACACATACACAGTATATGGACTCTGACCAACTAGCTCAGAACCAGTCCCTGGAGTGAGGAGACTCTGACACTGTTACAACATGGGCTAAATTCTCCTGCTTAACTTAAACCAGCAACACAGAAAAGATTTATCATGTGCAGTAATCTGTGAAAATTCGAGAGGCCAAGAACTATTTAAAGTAAAAATTAACAACTTTATTTCTTAAGGTATAGCAGAGAATGATTAACTAATAACTATTTAAACTCCTTCCTCTAACCTATCTTTTACCTTCCCTTCGATAATACTAGTCCGATAAAATTCCCGAATAAGATTTACAAAACAAAACTTCTTATCTCAAACCTAGGCAGCTTTTAGTTCTTCTTTGTATTCCTGTCTTCTTTTTTTCTTCTTGGGGATTCTGCTTCACAGGTTACTGGCCGATAAAGGTACCTTTAAGGGAGCCACTTTTCAGGCAGTCTCTACATGCTGACTTGGCAGTTCTCCTCCCAACTGTTCAATTTCCCCCAGTCTTTTACCCCCAAAAGTATCGGATTGTGTCATTGGATTTTAAGCTTGTCAATATACTAAATTCAAACTTGATTGGAATTTGGTATTTTGGGGGTATAATTTAAACTGTTTGGCTGAATTTGAATTTGAATTTGTCTCATAGCAACTCAGCCAGTGCTGTCTGTTCTGAACCAAATGTCACTTTGCAAATTCTCTAGGACTCGGTGTGCTTGCCAAGTTCTTCACTCTCTTAAAGGTACAGTACACTTCTACACCTTCATAACAACACTCCTGTTTATATCTGTCAGCTAGGGCTCCCTGACTGGACCAAGTTAACATCCCCAATTCAGGCAGCCCATACTCAATAAGATCCACCTGGGGAACTTTGTTCCAATCAGAACAGATAACAAACATTCGAGTGCTGACTCCCTGGCCTGTACTCCGGTGAATTGCACTGAACCATTCCACCTCCACTTTCCCCCACCCTCTCCACTCCATCATATCCTGGAAGGACTTGGTGTTTATGGTGGTGGCTTTCAAATTTTCATCACTGTCCCTCAACAGAGACTCCAGCTTCTCCTGAGCACATGTTTACATTACGTTAGTTCCTCCATTGCATTTATCTTAAAGTTACAATAAGGAAGGAGGCTATTGACTCAACTAGGAGAAAGTGAGGACTGCAGATGCTGGAGATCAGAGCTGAAAATGTGTTGCTGGAAAAGCTCAGCAGGTCAGGCAGCATCCAAGAAGCAGGAGAATCGACGTTTCGGGCATGAGCCCTTCTTCCTGAAGAAGGGCTCATGCCCGAAATGTCGATTCTCCTGCTCCTTGGATGCTGCCTGACCTGCTGTGCTTTTCCAGCAACACATTTTCAGTATTGACTCAACTAGGCCCAATGTAAGCCTGTGCCAGTGGGTGGGTATTGAATGTTTAAAATCCAGTATAACCAGTTTGGCCTAGTTTTTACCTTCCACTTCAGTAAGTATTCCAATCATCTTTACTTACACTGTCCCCAAATCCCTTCATCCATTTTCCTTTGCCAACCTAATTGAAACTAATCTTGATATCTGAAAGATGTAGGAGTTCACCATTCATCCCATTCATCATTCAATGAGATCATGGCTTATCTGATCATCCTCAACCCAACCTTCCAAGCTTTTACCTCTAAACTCCATTCCTGCACTGATTAAAAATCTGTCCATCTCAGCCTTGAATAGACTTAATGACTCAGCCTTGATAGCTATCTGTAGTAAAATTGAAATAGTTTGGCCTCAACTGTTAACTCCCAAAATGAATCCTTTTCTTCTTGACAGGAGTTTCAATCACTGGTGGAGAACTGGGTATGAGAGGGGGCTTAATACAGGTCCTGATCTCACATGGTAGAGTTTATGCATGCCATGAGAATTTTCAAATCCAATTAAAGGCCAGGGAGCTGTTCTCCCTGGGGACTTGAGGAAAAGTGGTTTCACCCAGAAGCTGGTGAGGGCCTGGAATGCACTTCCTGGGAGTGTAGTTGAGATGGAAAAGCTCAGAACCTCTAAAAGGAAATTGGATGAGCACGTGAAATCATAACGTTCAAGGATGTGCTCTACGTGAGAAACAAGTGGAAGCCTCTCCAACACTCAGTGATCTGCTGCCCACCAGCCATGGCAGAAGCAGCCAAATGGGAGTTAAAAACTGCAAGGGAAAGGTAAAGACAAGTTTACTTTTGTGCAAAGTCACCACTGCCGAGACCATGATCTGGCACAGTAACATTACCAGCTGGGTCTGGTGGAGGTCTTGACTCAGCGACTCTCCCCTCATCCTAAGTTTCCCAGGTTGAGGCCAATAGAGTCTACTGACATTGTCAACTGGAAATCTCATTCCTGATGAAGGGCTTTTGCCCGAAACGTCGATTTTCCTGCTCCTCGGACGCTGCCTGACCAGCTGTGCTTTTCCAGCACCACTCTCATCTTGACTCTAACCTTCAGCATCTGCAGTATCCACTTCTGTCCAACTGGAAATCACAGTCAGAAATGTAGCAGCCGCCTCATTAAATTTGATTGGCCTCAATTTGCTACTCAGAGGGCTGTAAAATTGACCCTGGACCTCCCTCTTTCAAAATAGCTCAGGGTTGGGATTGAGGCAGGAAACTGGTGCCAAACTGCCACCTGCTCATCTCCCACGTGTACCTCAAACCCTTTAGAAATCCTGGCCTTTTATGGGTAAAGAAGCTCTCTTGTTGTCTTACATTTAATCTCGTATGTATGAGCCCTCATTCCCGACCTGGCAATGGTTGGAAGCTGTGTACCTCTTTCTTCTCCTTTGCATCGACATAGTTTTGAACCCTTGACACGGTCAATAACGTGAGGGCACACTTTTATTATGAAAGGCAGGAGATTTAGAGGGGACTTTAGGAAAAGTGACTTCACCCAGAAGGTGATGAGCGTCTGGAATGCACTGCCTAAGAAGGTAGCTGAGACAGAAAAGCTCACAACATTTAAAAAGAAATTGAACACTTGATGTCATAACATTCAAGGATGTGGGCCAAGTGTGGGAAAGTGGGACTAGTGGGGGGTTTAGTGTATTTTTTGGTGGTTAGGACTTGATGGACTGAAGGGCCTCCTTTGTACACTATGATCATATGTTACTATCATCACATTGCACCAAATCATTGTTGTTCTTATGCTTTTGAATTGAATGATTTATAGTCACTTGTATTTGTCAAATAAATACAGTGAAAAGTGTAATTTGTCGTCATGTTCCGGCGCCATTTTGAATTACAGAAGATACTAAGAAATAACTAAAATATAACTAAAAGAGTTTGTCTCCCTCCCATCTTGTGCACCAAACAGCCTCAGAGGTGTCTCACAATGGGCTCTGTGGCCTCTATAACGGACTCAATAGTCTCTACAACAAGCTCCGCAATCTCTATAGTGGTGTCCAACGTCTCTAAAACAGGCTTCCCATTCTCTATAACAAACTCACAGTCTGTATAACAGGCTCCGCTGTCTCAATAATGGTGTCCAATGTCTATATAATGGTATCCAATGTCTCTATAACAAGCTCCACAGTCTCTATAATATTTGTCCGGTGTCTCAATAATGGTATTTACATTCTCTTTAATGGGCTCTGCAGTCTCTATTATGGTTCACAGTGTCTCTATAACAGGCTCCACAGTCTCTATAATGGGCTCTGCAGTCTCGAAAGCATCATCCAGTGTCTCTATAATGGTATTTGGTGTCTCTATAATGGGATCTACAGTTTCTATAACGGACTCTATAATGGTGTCCAGTGTCTCTGTAATGATGTCCGGTGTCTCTATAATGGGCTCCGCAGTCTTTATAATGGGCTCCGCAGTCCGTATAATGGGCTCTGCCGTCTGTATAATGGGCTCCGCAATCTGTATAATGGGCTCTGCCATCTGTATAATGGGCTCCGCAATCTGTATAATGGGCTCCGCAGTCTGTATAATGGGCTCCACAGTCCATATAATGGGCTCTGCCATCTGTATAAAGGGCTCCACAGTCTGTATAATGGGCTCTGCCGTCTGTATAATGGGCTCCAGTCCGTATAATGGGCTCTGCCGTCTGTATAATGGGCTCCACAGTCTGTATAATGGGCTCCATAGTCCGTATAATGGGCTCTACCATCTGTATAATGGGCTCCACAGTCCGTATAATGGGCTCTGCCGTCTGTATAATGGGCTCCACAGTCCGTATAATGGGCTCTGCCGTCTGTATAATGGGCTCCACAGTCCGTATAATGGGCTCTGCCGTCTGTATAATGGGCTCCACAGTCTGTATAATGGGCTCTGCCGTCTGTATAATGGGCTCCACAGTCTGTATAATGGGCTCCACAGTCCGTATAATGGGCTCTGCCGTCTGTATAATGGGCTCCACAGTCCGTATAATGGGCTCTGCCGTCTGTATAATGGGCTCCACAGTCCGTATAATGGGCTCTGCCGTCTGTATAATGGGCTCCACAGTCTGTATAATGGGCTCCACAGTCCGTATAATGGGCTCTACCATCTGTATAATGGGCTCCACAGTCCGTATAATGGGCTCTGCCATCTGTATAATGGGCTCCGCTGTCTGTATAATGGGCTCTGCCGTCTGTATAATGGGCTCCGCCGTCTGTATAATGGGCTCCGCAGTCTGTATAATGGGCTCTGCCATCTGTATAATGGGCTCCGCTGTCTGTATAATGGGCTCTGCCGTGTGTATAATGGGCTCCACAGTCCGTATAATGGGCTCTACCATCTGTATAATGGGCTCTGCCGTCTGTATAATGGGCTCCGCCGTCTGTATAATGGGCTCCGCCGTCTGTATAATGGGCTCCACAGTCCGTATAATGGGCTCTACCATCTGTATAATGGGCTCCGCAGTCTGTATAATGGGCTACACAGTCTGTATAATGGGCTCCGCAGTCTGTATAATGGGCTCCGCCATCCGTATAATGGGCTCCACAGTCTGCATAATGGGCTCCGCAGTCTGTATAATGGGCTCCACAGTCTGTATAATGGGCTCCACAGTCTGTATAATGGGCTCCACAGTCCGTATAATGGGCTCTACCATCTGTATAATGGGCTCCGCAGTCTGTATAATGGGCTACACAGTCTGTATAATGGGCTCCGCAGTCTGTATAATGGGCTCCGCCGTCTGTATAATGGGCTCCACAGTCTGTATAATGGGCTCGACCATCTGTATAATTGGCTCCGCCATCTGTATAATGGGCTCCGCCGTCTGTATAATGGGCTCCGCCATCTGTATAATTGGCTCCGCCATCTGTATAATGGGCTCCGCAGTCTGTATAATGGGCTCCGCAGTCTGTAAAATGGGCTCCGCCGTCTGTATAATGGGCTCCACAGTCCGTATAATGGGCTCGACCATCTGTATAATGGGCTCTACAGTCCTTATAATGGGCTTCACCATCTGTATAATGGGCTCTGCAGTCTGTATAATGGGCTCCGCCGTCTGTATAATGGGCTCCACAGTCTGTATAATGGGCTTCGCAGTCCGTATAATGGGCTCTACCATCTGTATAGTGGGCCCCACAGTCCTTATCATGGGCTTCACCATCTGTATAATGCGCTCCGCCGTCTGTATAATGGGCTCTGCCGTCTGTATAATGGGCTCTGCCATCTGTATAATGGGCTCTGCTGTCTCTATAATGGGCTCTGCAGTCCTCATAATGGGCTTCGCCATCTGTATAATGGGCTCCGCCATCTGTATAATGGGCTCTGCCATCTGTATAATGGGCTCTGCTGTCTCTATAATGGGCTCCGCAGTCCTTATAATGGGTTTCGCCATCTGTATAATGGGCTCCGCTGTCTCTATAATGGGCTCCGCAGTCCTCATAATGGGCTTCGCCATCTGTATAATGGGCTCCGCAGTCTGTATAATGGGCTCTGCCATCTGTATAATGGGCTCCACAGTCCTTATAATGGGCTTTGCCATGTGTATAATGGGCTCCGCAGTCTCTATAATGGGCTCCGCAGTCCTTATAATGGGCTTCGCCATCTGTATAATGGGCTCCGCAGTCTGTATAATGGGCTCTGCCATCTGTATAATGGGCTCCACAGTCTGTATAATGGGCTCTGCCATCTGTATAATGGGCTCCGCAGTCCTTATAATGGGCTTTGCCATGTGTATAATGGGCTCCGCAGTCTCTATAATGGGCTCCGCAGTCCTTATAATGGGCTCTGCCATCTGTATAATGGGCTCCACAGTCTGTATAATGGGCTCTGCCATCTGTATAATGGGCTCCGCAGTCCTTATAATGGGCTTCGCCATTTGTATAATGGGCTCCACGGTCTGTATAATGGGCTCTGCTGTCTGTATAATGGGCTCTGCCGTCCGTATAATGGGCTCTGCCGTCTGTATAATGGGCTCCACAGTCCGTATAATGGGCTCTGCCATCTGTATAATGGCCTCTACCATCTGTATAATGGGCTCTGCCATCTGTATAATGGGCTCCGCCATCTGTATAATGGGCTCTGCCGTCTGTATAATGGGCTCCGCTGTCTGTATAATGGGCAGCACAGTCCGTATAATGGGCTCTGCCATCTGTATAATGGGCTCTGCCCGTCTGTATAATGGGCTCCACAGTCTGTATAATGGGCTCTTCCATTTGTATAATGGGCACCGCAGTCTGTATAATGGGCTCTGCTGTCTCTATAATGGGCTCTGCGGTGTGTATTATGGACTCTACCATCTGTATAATGGGCTGTGCTGTCTCTATTCTGGATCAGTGGTGCTGGAAGAGCACAGCAATTCAGGCAGCATCCAAGGACAGGCAAAATCGACGTTTCGGGCAAAAGCCCTTCATCAGGCCTTTATTCCTGATGAAGGGCTTTTGCCCGAAACGTCGATTTTGCCTGTCCTTGGATGCTGCCTGAATTGCTGTGCTCTTCCAGCACCACTGATCCAGAATCTGGTTTCCAGCATCTGCAGTCATTGTTTTTACCTGTGCTGTCTCTATAATCAGCTCTGCCGTGTGTATAATGGGCTCCGCCATCTGTATAATGGGCTCTGCCATCTGTATAATGGGCTCTGCCAACTGTATAATGGGCTCTGCCGTGTGTATAATGGGCTCTACCATCTGTATAATGGGCTCTGCCATCTGTATAATGGGCTCTGCCATCTGTATAATGGGTCTGTCATCTGTATAATGGGCTCTGTCGTGTGTATAATGGGCTCTGCCATCTGTATAATGGGTCTGTCATCTGTATAATGGGCTCTGCCATCTGTATAATGGGCTCTGTCGTGTGTATAATGGGCTCTGCCATCTGTATAATGGGCTCCGTCATCTGTATAATGGCCTCTGCCATCTGTATAATGGGCTCCGCCATCTGTATAATGGGCTCTGCCATCTCTATAACGGGCTCTGGGCTGGCCACCATTGCCGCTGCAACCGCTGCTGCCAGGAGACCCATGCCAGGCCTCAGCGTTCAGGAGTGCCACACCGGTCCTGCCATACCATCACTAATGGAACCACCGCTTCCCTTAACACCAAGTGGACCAATCCGGGCCTACCGCATCTCTGCAGCCGAAGCCCAACATCTCCAATTCTGAAGCTGCCTTCTCTACCAACACTGCTGAGAAGAAGACAAAAAGGAGAGAGAGAGAGAGAAAAGAAGAGAAAGTTGGAATTGGCTGACCAGGTGTTCAGCAGTGGTGGGGCTCAGGAGCCTGAATGATATCTGCCCTGCCATCGCTGCCATCTTTAATGCATTTCCTTGTAGCATTTGTCTGGCATCTTCTACACTATCCTTCCTCTTATGGGGAGCCCAATACTGTATACAGCGTATAACGGAGAATAAGGTTTTTATTGGCCCTTCATTACCTCATGGAGTTTATCTTCTACTTCTCTTATAATAAAACCCAGACTATCCCTGTAACTGGAATGGTCCCTGTGCCATGAACATTAGCAAATGTAACTCTTCTATCCAAAAAAGGAAGGAATGGGAAAACAGGAAAAGATAGGCTAGTAGACTGGCATCAGTTGTCAGGCAAATTCCTTATTAAGGAAACAATGAGAGGGAATATAGAAAAATCATGACTGTTTTGTTCAAAGGAAGCTGTGTTTGACAAAACAATTCAGGTTTTTGAGATTGCAACAAGCAGGATCGATAAAGGAAGGCAGTGAATGTGGTATATTTGGATTTTCAATAGGCATTCGATAAGGTGTCACACACTTTAATGGCTCAGCAAGTTCATGTACAGGTATTAGCATGAAGTGAGGATTGCTTAAAGAACAGAAACAAAAGAGTAGGAATAAACTGATCAGTTGCAGGATGACAGGCTATCACTGTGGGGTGCCAGATGCAGCGCTGCAAAATACCGGTCAGAATACATTCTGAACAAAAAAGTAACCCTGAGCTTCCAGTTGCCTGTCACTTCAACATACCACTGTATACGATGACTCAGTGGTTAGCACTGCTGCCTCACAGCGCCAGAGACCCAGATTTGATTCCAGCCTCGGGTAACTACCTATGCGGTGTTTGCACATTCCCCCTGTGTCTGCGTGGGTTTCCATCGGGGCCTCTGGTTTCCTCCTGCACTCTAAAGATGTGCAGGTTAGGTGGATTGGCCATGCTAAATTGTCCATAGTGTCCAGGGATGTGCAGGTTAGCTGTGTTAGCTATGGGAAATGTAGGGTTACTGGGGGAAGTTCTTCCGAGTGTCAGTGTGGACTTGTTGGGCCGAATGGCCTGTTTCCACATTGTATGGATGCTACAATTTCCTTTTCTATGATTATCATGCCAACATTTCTGCCTCAGGGTTACAGCAGTGCTTCAGTGAAGCTCAATACAAACTGGACAAACTAAACCTCACCTTCTGCTTGGGGACCTTATAGCCTTCAGTTCTCAATATCAAGTGATAACAATTTCAGTGCATGACCACCACTTTCCGTTTCTCTTCCCCATCCCATATGCCTGATCCTATATGGACATTCAGCACAGCCAACCCATTTGATCTAGTCATGGTCCTCACCATCATATATCTAGCTTCTTTTGTTCCTTGACAAACTATTAACAATCCTTTTGCTTGCCGACTTTTATTTTCTCCATTTCTCTCTGAGTTCTGTCTCCACCTCTCTACTCATTCATTTTCTCCCCTCCCAATGCCCCATCATCACATAAATGCCACCTTTTCCTAGCAGTTCTGAAGAAGGGTCACTGCACTTGAAATGTTAACTCTGTTTTCTCTGCACAAATGCTGTTATATCTGAAAAGTTTCTCCAGGAAATTCTATTTTGTTGATGTCAGAATATCTTTGCTTTGGCTCTTCTTAAGATTTTCTCATGGGCTGCATTTTAGTTTTTTGGCACTTTTTTTTTCTCGGGGCAAGTTTTTCATTGAACTCAGTTATTGTACAATATAGTCTTGTAGCAACGATGCCTTTTGTATTTGTGTTCACCTTTGGGTATTTTGACCGGAACAGAAGCAGAATTAAAGCAGGTCATCAATATGCTGAAATAAGCTTAAAACTACAATGCACAAGGAAAGCATTAATTTCCCAGACATCCCAGAATTTAAACTGATAAAAGGTAACAGAAGTTTCTTTCAGGACAACTGACTCATATTTCTACACAAAATTGCCATTACCCTAAAGGCACCTTCTACAGACTGGTGAAATCATATCATAGAATCCCTACAGTGTGGAAGCAAGCCATTCAGCTCATCGAGTCCACACAGACCCTCCAAAAAGCATCCTCCCCAACTCTGCATTCCCCATGGTCAATCTACCTAACCTGCATATCTTTGGATTGTGGGAGGAGACCAGAGGAAGCCCATGCAGACACAGGGGAGAATGTACAAAGATGGAAATGTGTTGCTGGAAAAGCGCAGCAGGTCAGGCAGCATCTAGGCAACAGGAGAATCGACGTTTCGAGCATTAGCCCTTCTTCAGGAAGAAGGGCTAATGCCCGAAACGTCGATTCTCCTGTTCCCTAGATGCTGCCTGACCTGCTGCGCTTTTCCAGCAACACATTTCCATCTCTGATCTCCAGCATCTGCAGACCTCACTTTCTCCTCGGAGAATGTACAAATACCACCTGAGGCTGGAATCGAGCCCAGGTCCCTGGCACTGCAACACAGTAGTGCTAATCACTGAGCCACCATGCCACCCTGAAGTCTTGCTTTGATTCAATTGGATTTTTGTAAGACATGCCATTAAAACAGTGTACAATTATTGTCCCCATATCCAAGGCAGAATATACTTTATCTTGGTGCAATGAAGAATAATTAGATTGATTCCCAAAGTGTAAGGTTTGCCTTATGAAGAGAAAATGAGTAGAATGGAGCATTTAATCTCTGGCATTAAAAAGAAATATGGTGATTCCATTGAAACATATAAGATTCCAAAACAGCTCAAAGGTGCTGAAGGTAAAAGGCAAATTCCCTAGATGGAGAACCTTGAGTTAGGAGAGATAGCATAAGGATAGAAGAGTTGTTATTCTGGACTGTAATAAGGAGAAATTTCTTCAGAGTGTTATGAATCCTTGCAATTATCTAACCCAGAATGATGTGGATACAATTTTCTGTGTATGTTCAAGACAAAGGTTTTTGAAATTCTAAGGAAAGCAATGGATATAAGATAGGGGAAAAACATAGATTCGACATCAAGGACCACCCATAATCATACGATTAATGACAGAACATGCTCAAGAGTTAGAGGATTTAAGCTATAGGGAAAGGTTGAATAGGCTAGGGCTATTTTCCATGGAGCGTCAGAGGCTGAGGGGTGACCTTGTAGAGGTTTATAAAATCATGTGTGGACCCACAGAAAATGGGGGAGATACTAAATGAATATTTTGCATCAGTATTTACTCTGGAAAAGGATATGGAAGATATAGACTGTAGGGAAATAGATGGTGACATCTTGCAAAATGTCCAGATTACAGAGGAGGAAGTGCTGGATGTCTTGAAATGGTTAAAAGTGGATAAATCCCCAGGACCTGATCAGGTGTACCCTAAAACTCTGTGGGAAGCTAGAGAGGTGATTGCTGGGCCTCTTGCTGAGATATTTGTATCATCGATAGTCACAGGTGAGGTGCCGGAAGACTGGAGACTGGCAAACATGCTGCCACTGTTTAAGAAGGGCGGTAAAGACAAGCCAGGGAACTATAGACCGGTGAGCCTGACCTCAGTGGTGGGCAAGTTGTTGGAGGGAATCCTGAGGGAAAGGCAAGGACTGATTCGGGATAGTCAACATGGCTTTGTGTGTGGGAAATCATGTCTCACAAACTTGATTGAGTTTTTTGAAGAAGTAACAAAGAAGATTGATGAGGGCAGAGCGGTAGATGTGATCTATATGGACTTCAGTAAGGCGTTTGACAAGGTTCCCCATGGGAGACTGATTAGCAAGCTTAGATCTCATGGAATACAGGGAGAACTAGCCATTTGGATACAGAACTGGCTCAAAGGTAGAAGACAGAGGGTGGTGGTGGAGGGTTGTTTTTCAGACTGGAGGCCTGTGACCAGTGGAGAGCCACAAGGATCGGTGCTGGGCCCTCTACGTTTTTGTCATTTACATAAATGATTTGGATGCGAGCATAAGAGGTACAGTTAGTAAGTTTGCAGATGACACCAAAATTGGAGGTGTAGTGGACAACGAAGAGGGTTACCTGAGATTACAACAGGATCTGGACTAGATGGGCCAATGGGCTGAGAAGTGGCAGATGGAGTTTAATTCAGATAAAAATGCTGCATTTTGGGAAAGCAAATCTTAGCAGGACTTATACACTTAATGGTAAGATCCTGGGGAGTATTGCTGAACAAAGAGACCTTGGAGTGCAGGTTCATAGCTCCATGAAAGTGGAGTCGCAGGTAGATAGGATAGTGAAAAAGGCATTTGGTATGCTTTCCTTTATTGGTCAGAGTATTGAGTACAGGAGTTGGGAGGTCATATTGCGGCTGTACAGGACATTGGTAAGGCCACTGTTGGAATATTGCATGCAATTCTGGTCTCTTTCCTATCAGAAAGATGTTGTGAAACTAGAAAGTGTTAAGAAAAGATTTACAAGGTTGTTGCCAGGGTTGGAGGATCTGAGCTACAGGGAGAGGCTGAACAGGCTGGGGCTGTTTTCCCTGGAGCGTCGGAAGCTGAGGGGTGACCTTATAGAGGTTTACAAAATTATGAGGGGCATAGATAGGATAAATAGACAAAGTCTTTTCCATGGGGTCGGGGAGTCCAGAACTAGAGGGCATAGGTTTAGGGTGAGAGGGGAAAGATATAAAAGAGACCTAAGGGGCAACTTTCTCACACAGAGGGTGGTATGGGTATGGAATGAGCTGCCAGAGGATGTGGTGGAGGCTGGTACAATTGCAACATTTAAGAGGCATTTGGATGGGTATATGAATAGGAAGGGTTTGGAGGGATATAGGCCGGGTGCTGGCAGGTGGGACTAGATTGTGTTGGGATATCTGGTCGGCATGGACAGGTTGGACCGAAGGGTCTGTTTCCATGCTGTACATCTCTATGACTCTATGAGGGACATAGATAGGGTAAATAGAAAAGGTCTTTTCCCTGGGGCAGGGGAGTTCAGAACTAGAGGACATAGGTTTAGGGTGAGAGGGGAAAGATATAAAAGAGGTCTAAGGGGCAACGTTTTCACGCAGAGGGTGATGTGTGAATGGAATGGGCTGCCAGAGGAGTGGCAGAGTCTGGTACAATTGCAACATTTAAAAGACATCTGGGTGGGTATATGACCAGGAAGCGCCTAGAGGGATATGGCTCAAGTGCTGGGAAATGGGACTAGATTAGGTCGGGATATCTGGTCAGCATGGACGAGTTGGACCAAAGGGTCTGTTTCCGTGCTGTACATCTCTCTGACTCTCAGTGGCTATATGATCTTACTACCAAAGTAAAGTTACCACAGTCCCAGAGGACCATATGGCTACTCACTCATCAGAGAGAGAGAGAAGGCCGGTGGTGGATTACCCAGAGGGCCTCTGTGCCTCAGGCAAAGTTGTGAAGGACAGTCCTTTATCGTGTGGGAATTCAGTCCATGCTGTTGGCCTTGTTGTGCATGACAAACCAGCTGTCCAACTAACTGAGCTCTTAGTTCCATTATCTTTTTTGAATCCTTTATCATAATATTGCCCATGAACTGTGAGTTTGTATGCAAGAATACCAGGAATAGTAATAGGAGTAGACTGTATGACGCATCAAGCCAGCTCCCCTGTTTACAACCATGGCTGATCTTGACCACTCCCCATATCCATGATTCCCTGAGAGACCAAAAATGTATCTGTTGAAGCCTTCAGTATATTCAACGATGGAGCACCCATAACTCTCTGGGATAGAGAATTCAGTACGTTCACAGCTTCCAATAATTCCAATGTACTCCAAATTCCTTAGCTCTTCATTTTGAGTATTGTTTCAGCTACCTTTGTTCACAAAAATGCATCACCTCTCACTGGTGTTGAATTCCACTTATCGCTGTAAAACTCATTCATACGTACCATCAACATCCCCCTCTTCTTTTTTTGAAGCAATTTTTAACACAGTTTGAAATCCCTCCACTAATTTCATACACTTTTATCCTCACTAGTAAACTAACATGAGGCAGCTTTACATCTCCTCACCTCCTTAAATTTAGATAGTGCTGTTTGCATTTATATTGACTTGGTTCTTTGTGACTATTGCTCACTATACAGTTTCCTAATGTAGAATTGGAAACTTGTGAATACCATGTTATGGAAGAGCTAAGAAATTTGGAGTACATTGGAATTATCGGGAGCTGTGAGTCTACTTAATTCTCTAACCCAGAGACTGGGGGTGCTCTGTCACTGAAGGTTTCAATAGATGTATTTTTGGTCTCTCGGGGAATCATGGATATGGGGAGTTGTCAAGATCAGCCATGATTGTAAATAGGGGAACTGGCTTGATGGGTCATACAGTCTACTCCTATTACTATTCCTGGTATTCTTATGTACAAACTCACAGGCGAAATGAGTCAGTTGCAGCAATCTGAATACAAAGCAGTCAGTCCCTGGGCATTGCAATTCAAATCAAAGAGATGGTAAACATCATGGTTATCAAACTATGAATTACACAGCTTATGTATCTTGCCATCCCTTGTAATAATTACAGGGCCACTGTGATGAATGTCCACTGACCACAGTACTGGCATGAGCCACTGGCCATTGTGGTGGATCCCAATTCTGCATGTGGAGGGTGATACAATCATAAAGGCATTATACAGTCAGCAGCAATCCCCTTGCATTGAGAAGGCAATAATAAATTTATTGTGAGAAAGAAAATCGCAGGAGATTTGGAAAAGGCTCTCCATTCATGAAAGAGTCATAAAAATGGAAACAGGTGAGAGGATATAGAAATCAGAATGCATTTGTAAAAAAAGGTGGAGTATATCAGAGCATATTCTGGATCAGTGGTGCTGGACATCTGCAGTCATTGTTTTTACCTTATATCAGAGCATAGTTATAAGGAGAATTGTGTATAACTGGGCATGACAGTGAGGGATGTAAGGTATATTAGGATTATGTTTTATTTAGGGATTTTGGGATTTTGATCAGCTGGGCCAATGGGTCGAGGAGGGTCAGAGTTTAATTTAGATAAATGTGAGGTGTTGAATTTTGTTAAGACAAATCAGGGTAGCACTTACACAGTTAATGTTTGGGACCTGGGAGGTGTTGCCAAGTAAAGGAACATAGAGATTCAGTAACATAGTTCATTGAAAGTGGAATCACAGGTAGACAGGGTTGTGAAGAAGGCATTTGGTACCCTTGCCTTCATTTGTCAGAACGTTGAATATAGGATTTGGTACATCATGTTGCGCCTCTACAAGACATTGATGAGGCCACCTTTGGAGTATTGCATACAGTTATGTTCGCCCTGCCATAGGAAGGATTTTATTAAATTGGGAAGGGTGCAGAAAAGATTTACAAGGATGTTGCTAGGATTGGAGGGGGTTTGAGTTATAAGGAGAGGCTGGGACTTTTTTCACTGGAGCATAGGAAGTTTAGGGATGACATTGTAGAGGTTTATAAAATCATGAGGGGCATAGATAAGATGAATAGCAAAGGCCTTTTTCCCAGGGTAGAGGAGTTCAAAACTGGAGGGCATATGTTTAGGGTGAGAGTGGAAAGATTTAAAAGGGACATGAGGGGCAACTTTATCATCACCAGAGGATGGTGCATTTATGCGATGCACTGCAGAGGAAGTGGTGGATGCAGGTACAGTTACAACATTTAAAAGACAAATGGACAGGTACATGAATTGGAAAGGTTTAGAAGGTATGCCCCAAATGCAAGCAAATGGGACTGGTTCAGTTTGGGAAAGCTGGTTGGCATGACAAAGTGGACCAAAGCATCTGTTTCCATACTTTATGACAGCATGATTCCAAAAATACATGTTGTCAAAGCTTTTTGCCTTGGTCTCATCAGAACAGAACGGCAAGAAAGCCAAATTTCAAAGATAACAATAATGTACATAACCTGAGAAAAGAACGCTGATTGGTTGGCTTGTCAAGTCTGATAAGTTGAGGTATAGTCATATACCTCATATCTCATAGCCATAAGGGGCAGGGTATACAGCAATGAAACACTTAAGGATCTGGAGTGTAGCAAAATAATAAAGGTATATATATCGAACTGCTATTGTGTATTAAGCCATACTAATAATGGGTAAGCTCACTCACATGGGATGTTGGATAAATCACATCCATTGCTGGATATGCAAAGTCGGTTACATGGTGTCTCAAAATGACAATAATTAGGAGCTTGGTATATATAATATTGCAACAACATTGTGCGTAGGGTATTTCAGTCCAACAACAGTGCAAAGATATTATAGCATGACAATGGAACGTGTGAGCATATCACAATTTTGCACTGAGGGTGATGAACTGCATTAGAAAGTGTTACAGAGATGGGTGTATGTCAGGCTATCCCACAGTTTGAGGTGTGGTACATATGATATAAGTGTTACAACACAAACAGCTTGCAGCAAAGAGGAAAATAATGAAACTTTCCTGAACAGATGTTGGTAAAGGAGGAAATGATACACGTCTTTGCCAAACATGAGGAACATATACAATAAGATGAAGATACATCACCTGAATTTCATTTTCTTTCTGGCAGAGCTTGAAGAGGAAAGTAACTTTCCTTTGTCAGCCCTTCAGCAACATTCGGAGATGTCAGTAATCAGCTTCAGATTCTTTTAAATCTGTTGTCATTATAAAACAATCATAAAAGATACAATGTTCTAGTTATTTGTCATTGAGAGAGCACCAAGAGGAAGCAGTGGAATCCTGACAGAACATAATTCAACTCACAATGTTGGCCCATACGCCAAATGGTTTACAATATTCACAGTTTTGTGAATCCAGTCCATCAATTCCATTCATAACACACAGTGCAGTTACATATTAAAGATAGATACGTACCAATGAGAAATGCTGGTGACCTTCATTGACCAAGATTAGACTTGCCATTACAGTAGAATTGATATTAACCAAAATAGATAGCTCTCCTTATAAGGGAGCCACTTGTTGATTGAACTCATTGTTGGCCAACACTCTGTACATTCCCATGCGTTTTTTTTGCTAGTGTGGCCATCTCCATTGTACTGAGCCTGCCTGATCGCCATTTCGAGGGGGTGTAAAGGTGAATTTAGGCAGGGAGAAGGTGTTGGAAAGTTTTTCAGCTTGGTGCGTCTTACTTGGGAGAAAGTGTCTGCAAAGACAGGATGTTTTGGTTGCCTTGGGGCATTTGTGTGCTGTAGTTAGGCCTGTCACTCCCAGAAACAGTTCAGAGGCAGCCAAATGGGCTGTCTGAGTGACTAATCAGGATGGTTAGAGGGCCTGCTTCAGTACATTGGGACTTTGTCCTACTTGCTTTATTTAATAATCGGCCCTCCAGTCCTTACACCCTCTCACTCGTCCTGTGACATCCCCATACCCTCCATCCCAACCTGAACCTATAGTAGCGTATGGAAAACCTTTAAACAACTTCGATTTCTTCATAACTTCCTTTAAAAAGCTGTTTCAATAGAAGAAGCACTGGACTTCACTTTATTTTATGTAAATAAACACTGAGCAATTCAGAAAACAGATCTAAGAGAAAAAGCCACCAGATAAGCAATGTTTATTGTGGGTCCAGTTGTTTCAATGGACTAGGTGATGTCTGGGCTCTGAAACAAAAATATGTAAGGGAGCTTGGTGGAAACTGGGGTGAGAATCCCAGAATGGTGTCCCACTCACTGATTTTAACAGTCTGCTTAGTCTCCCAACTCTGCGAAAATTCAACCTGTAACGTTTATTGTGAAAATGCCTGTGGAACCAGTGTTGAATAAAATGTGGTGGGCTGAAGGGTCTGTTCCTGTGCTGTTCTGTTCGTTGTATTATCATGCCTAACACCACTGTAATAAAGTTACTGTTGTTAATTTTCTATTGATTGCCACGTAGTGTAAGAAATACTATGGCGTTTCCTTCTTGTTTGTAAAGACAGTTGTTCCATTTCATCTATTTTAAATCAATCCTCTCCCAGAATGATTTAGTGAGGCACAGTAAATATTACTCTTCCCTTGCAATGGACTGAAACGCTCACATGAAATATTAAGCCGTGTCATTAACATTGTTAGCATACACTTACATCCATAAGCCCATCTTTTGTGCCAAGAAATGTGAGGGTGGAATGCAAGGGCAGCTATAGGCCTCATTGTCCTCTGGCTAATGTTGAACAAGGCTACCCAGAAAGCATTCTAGCCGAAGGAGGCTACAGTAGAAAAAATATAAATACTTTCATGCTTCATTCATCACCTTGATTCCTGATTCCAAGGTCTTCCAAAGTGAAGAAGTGCCAAGTTACCAACTTCTTCAGTCAAGCCTAAAACTGTTTTTCTTTGAAGGGTTGGTGGGAAGCCATTGGAAAGTGAGTTGAGGGATACGAGGATGTCCATTCCACTTCAGTACTATAACTATCCTGCCCTGGATTGCATTCTAGCACAGTTCCAGCACCAGAAATAATTTGCACAAGGATAAGAGAGAGTGATAGACCCTTTCCCACCTGCCAATTCCAAAACAGTGAATTTCCGCCCAGTGTTAAAGAGAGTTTTTTTTTTATCAGATGAGATGCAATCTTAGTTGCTATGAGTTTGTTTACATCTTGAAGAATCTGAGAATTTTGTTTTTCATCAAAAAGTGAAACAGGTAGAATGATCAATTAGGTAAGAGCTTAACACGCAGAGGTTAAGGGAGTTATCAATGTAGTTGGATGCTGATGAGAAGGAATTCTGAAGGGATAAGCTTCATGAACTAAATGGTCCTCCCTCCACCTTGACATTTTCTTTCAAAGCAAGCAAACACATGGCATGGGGTAGATTCCATAAGATCAAGTTAACGATGTAATTTAGCTGCATTGTAACTTATGTCTGGGGAATTTTTGCATTCTAACTGTAAAGCCTCTTTTTGGAGAGCCTGGGAGTAAAACTGAATCTACAGTTTTGCTTTTCTATTGCTGTTGTTGGGACCAGGATTCCAGGCTAGGGGAAATTCTGCAAGTTGGAGTGTTTCAGAGGGAAAGAATATTTGTGTGAGATGTTTCAGACATTTGAAGAATGAAGGGAGGAGATAGAAAAGAGCAGTTTACTTCCTCACAAAACTCACAGTGATAACTAAAAAATAGGTTTTTCTATTTGCACAGCTCGTTATCATTTCCAGGGTATTTCCGTGGCACTCACCTTGAGGGAGACAGTGGTGCAGTAGTAGTGTCACTAGACTAATAAGCAATAAGATTCAGGCTAATGCGCTGGAGGCATGGGTTCAAATCGCAGTTTGACAACTGGTGAATTTATATTCAATAGACTAATAAATCTGGAATTGAAAGTTAGTTTCAGGGATGGTGATCCTCAGAATTTTAATTGATTGCTATAAAAACCCTTGTTCTTAAAGGATTCAAATCTGCCCATCTTACCCTATCTGGATTACATACTTCCATAGCCACAGCAATGAAGTTGACTCTTAATAGCCATCTGAAATGATTTAGCAAGCAGTTAGGGATAGTCAACAAACTATGAAATAGTAAAAAAAAACACAGTACATAATTTATCCCTTATGCTAATTTTTAACTATTTGGCAATTGTCTCAGGGGACTCTGGGAATGAAGATTTTATAGACCCATTAAAAACCATTGTCTGAAGACAAGTCCTATGTCAGAGAGTGAAAGAAAACATAAAGTTGTTCAAGAGGTACTTCGGGCTGTTGTGTGATAGGCCCCACAGCTGCTTTGGATTTGAGCAGGCCAGCTAATCAGTGGATAGTCATAAAATTCATCATATCATGAGCTTTATTTTCTCCCTGTTGAGCTTACCTTTTCCCCTGTTCAAGCACGCACTCCCAAGGAACAATGGGGTCTTGAATACTGGGAATCCATCCAAATAGCATTTGGTTACAAGTCAGACTGAGCACACTTCAGCAGAAGATGTATAAATCTCTGATGCCTGACGACCATTATCTACAAACACATTACTTTTGAAGTGAATCTTTCCCTCGTACAAGTTTAACATGGGAGCCCCATTGAATTGTAATGCATTAAAACAATAGGCTTCCATGCCTACAAGTCTGTTTTATTGAAATGTTTGCATTAACTGTAAGGGGAGAGAGGTAGTTCACAGCAAATTGAGCAAATCTGGTAATGGGTAAGATGGCAGAAAATTAGTGGAAGGTGTTCAAAAAAGAATTTAATGTCATACAGAACCACTTTATATCCTAAAGGGGTATCAGCTCCTCTTGCCAAATAAAAAAGCCCATGGAGGACTGAAGAGATAACATTCAACATAAAACTAAAAATACAAACGTAGAGTCATAGTCATAGAGTCATCCAGCAGGGAAACAGACCCTTCGGTGCAACCAGTCCATTTGGTTCATTTTCTGACAAATGGACAATATACAAAGAACAGCAAAGGACAACAAACACATAACGAAAGAAGAGCATGAACATAAACTTGCAAAGGATAACAAAATCAATGCAAAAGTTGTTTAAGATTATATTCATAAAAAACCATAGTCAGGAGCAATGTGAAACTGATAACATCAATGAAAGTGATGCTATCAATGAAAATTGGGAAATGGTTGTTATTTGAAATAATTACTTTGCCTCAATATTTACAGTGGAGAATGAGATGGTATGCCAGACATTCCAAGGAAACTAATATTAAATCAGGATCAATAAATCACCAAAACTAACAGGAACAAAATGACAGTAATGAAGAAAAAAACAGTCTTGGAAAGTGATGAATCCCCAGCACCAGACAGTTTCTCGTTCAAGTTCTTTAGTAAATTTAAGTAAATTACATTGGAGACGTCCTAACCATAAACACCCAAAGTTCCCTCAGTTTGGGAACCATTCCTTTAGATTGGAAAATTACACATGTAATTTAAGGATATTACAATTCAGATGTTATTAAGATTGTTATTATTTGGAATAGTGTCTCTGCAGTTATAGTACATGATAAGGTCTTTATTCATTCACGGGATGAGGGCATCACTGGCTAGGCCAGCATCTATTTCCCATCCCTATCTGCCCAGAGGTCAGTTAAGAGTCAACCGCATTGCAGTGGTCTGAGTCATATACAGGGCAGACTGGGTAAGGATGGCAGTTTCCTTCCCTCAAGGACATTAGTGAACCAGATGGCTTTTCTGACAATTGGCATTGGATTCAGTCTCATCATGAAACTATTAATTCCAGTCTTTTAAAATTGAACTCAAATTCCACCATCTGTCATGGCAGGATTTGAACCTAGGTCCCCAGAACATTACTTGGCTCTCTGGGCTGTTGACTCCCACAAGTGACCTGTTCTGAAGTGTTCCTGTGTGGCCTGATTAATAGAGATCGAAGTAAAGATTAGATGGTTTTGCTGGGAGGTCAGTAGTTACATTTAAAGGCCATGGCAGAAATCTCAGTTTAGGCACTGAGTCTCCAAAGCCCCAAAAAGGTCTAGGCCTGAAACTGTATAAACCATTGTCCTGCAAATCATCCAGTTACTTCTGAGATGAAAAGATGGGCTCACTAATTAACATTTCTTCCTAGATATAAACTTACTGTGATCCATGTTGCTATGAGAGCAGAGGAAGGAAACACTTACAGCATCTTCCCCAAAATCACAGAATACCTCTGTCCAGTCTGCCGTAGAAAATGCTTCTTGACCTTCAGAGGGAGGCAGTATCTAGTTGAAGAGATGTGTCCTGTAACCATGACAGGAGTTTCATTCTGGCATTGCCAGGGGAAAGCGGAAACTTCCGAACAGGCTTTATGATCGTGTTGGGTGTAGAAACTCTGGAAAAACTGAGGCATCTACAGACGGCCACGAAATTACTATTTAGCGGAATGTGGATAGAGGAATTCATTTGAAATGTGGACAGTTTCTTAAATCTCATGAAGAATGAAATGGGTGATAAGTATAAAATGGGAACTTCACTTTCTGTAGATTTAATTATAATTGAGTATAGCTGTTAAGAAGTTATGTTGAGGTTGTACAGGCCATTGGTGAGGCCTCTTCTGGAGTACTGTGTCCAGTTATTATAGGAAGGATATTATTAAACTGGAGAGGGTTTAGAAAAAATGACCAGGGTGTTGCCGGGAATGGAAGGTTGGCCTTATAAGAATAGGCTGGGACTTTTTTCACTGGAGTGTGGGAGATTGAGGGGTGCCCATACAGAGGTTTATAAAATCATGAGGGATTTAGATATGGTGAATAGCAGGTGTCTTTAATGTGCGGGATTTCAAGAGTGGGGGGGCATATTTTTAAGGTGAGAGGAGAAGGTTTAAAAAGGACACGGGCAACATTTTTACGCCTAGTGTGGTTTATATGTGCAGTGAACTTGCAGAAGAAGCAGTAGATGCTGATATAGTTACAATACTTAAAAGACATTGGATAAGTACATGAATAAGAAACGTTTGGAAGGATATGAACCAAGTGCAGACATGTGGGACCAGGTTAGTTTGGGATTATGGTTGGCTGGACTGGTTGGTCAGATGGTCTGTTTCTGTGCTGTTTGACTCTATAAACTCTATAAGTTACCTACAAAATGGAAATAGTGTTTAGTCGATATTTCTTTTTCAATCATTTGTTATATTCTAAGTTTCAGAATGTAAAATCTTCTTGGGTCATTCTTCCAGTAAGAAACTGCAGATCAGAATCTCTTCTTAAAAGTTGTTGGTTCCTACAACATTTGTAAGAAAGGTGATGGAGGGAAACTGGAATGATACCAGGGCACTAAGGATTTAATCACAAAGAGAGATTTTACAAACTAGGGTTGTATTCCTTGGCAGATTAATCAACGCATTGAAGATAATAAGGAGAGTGATAAAATAGAAAGAACAAAATGATTTCAGCTGGCTGGGGGCTCTGTAACAAGAGTCAAGATTAGAGTGGTGCTGGAGAAGCACAGCAGGCCAGGCAGCGTCTGAGGAGCAGGAAAAATCAATGTTTCGGGCAGGAACCCTTCATCAGGAATGAGGCTGGGACATTGGCTAAAATATTAGAGCCAGACTTTTCAGGAGTGAGGGTACAAAAGACACAAAAGGGTGCAAGACATTTGGAATTCTCTCCCACAAATGTCAATTGATGCTAGGTCAATTGATCTTTTTAAATCATAGATCTGTCAATCAAACGTTTCAGATGATTTATTAGTGTCTTCTCTTGATCTTTATCTACTGTCCCCCACTGAAGGATGCTCATATGCCAGAAGGAGGGAACAGTTTTAGGTTCTGATGTTGTTCTCCATTGGATAGTCCATTGCGTGAGAAACTGACAAGTCAATGACACTTTTGGAACCATAAGCCAGCACCAGTCAGCACTTCCAAGAGAGGAGGAAAGGAGAAAAATGCAGGAAAGCAAAAATAAAATGATATTATAAATAGTTTGTGAGAAGATTTGTGCTCGGGTGCTCGTTGTTGTGGTTCTGTTCGCCGAGCTAGGAATTTGTGTTGCAGATGTTTCATCTCCTGTCTAGGTGACAACCTCAGTGCTTGGGAGCCTCCTGTGAAGCGTTTCTGTGTTGTTTCCTCCGGCATTTATAGTGGTTTGAATCTGCCGCTTCCGGTTGTCAGTTCCAGCTGTCCGCTGCAATGGCCGGTATATTGGGTCCAGGTCGATGTGTTTGTTGATAGAATCTGTGGATGAGTGCCATGCCTCTAGGAATTCCTGGCTGTTCTCTGTTTGGCTTGTCTTATAATAGTAGTGTTGTCCCAGTCGAACTCATGTTGCTTGTCATCTGCGTGTGTGGCTACTAAGGATAGCTGGTCGTGTCGTTTCGTGGCTGGTTGGTGTTCATGGATACGGATCGTTAGCTGTCTTCCTGTTTGTCCTATGTTGTGTTTTGTGCAGTCCTTGCATGGGATTTTGTACACTACATTGGTTTCGCTCATGCTGGGTATCGGGTCCTTTGTCCTGGTGAGTTGTTGTCTGAGAATGGTTGTTGGTTTGTGTGCTGTTATGAATCCTAGTGGTCGTAGTAGTCTGGCTGTCAGTTCAGAAATGTTCTTGATGTATGGTAACGTGGCTAATCCTTTGGGTTGTGGCATGTCCTCATTCCGTTGTCTTTCCCTTAGGCATCTGTTGATGAAATTCCTAACGTGATAGTACAGAGAACACCGAATGGAGAATTCACCACAAGGGTATACAGGAAAGCCACACACACAGACCAAGTCCTTATCTACGAAAGCAACCACCCCAATACACACAAAAGAAGTTGCATCAAGACACTGTTCAAAAGGGCCACAACACACTGCAGTACACCAGAACTGCAAAAAGAGGAAGAAAAACACCTCTACAATGTATTCGCCAAAAACGGATACCCCTGCAATTTCATCAACAGATGCCTAAGGGAAAGACAACGGAATGAGGACATGCCACAACCCAAAGGACTAGCCACACCACCATACATCAAGAACCTTTCTGAAATGACAGCCAGACTACTACGACCATTAGGACTCATAACAGCACACAAACCAACAGCCGCTCTCAGACAACACCTCACCAGGACAAAGGACCCGATACCCAGCATGAGCAAAACCAACGTAGTGTACAAAGTCCCATGCAAGGACTGCACAAAACACTACATAGGACAAACAGGAAGACAGCTAACGATCCGTATCCATGAACATCAACTAGCCACAAAACGACATGACCAGCTATCCTTCGTAGCCACACACGCAGATGACAAGCAACATGAGTTCAACTGGGACAACACTACTATTATAGGACAAGCCAAACAGAGAACAGCCAGGAATTCCTAGAGGCATGGCACTCATCCACAGATTCTATCAACAAACACATCGACCTGGACCCAGTATACTGGCCACTGCAGTGGACAGCTGGAACTGACAACCAGAAGCGGCAGATTCAAACCACTATAAATGCTGGAGGAAACATCACAGAATCGCTTTACAGGAGGCTCCCAAGCACTGAAGATGTCACCTAGACAGGGGACGAAACGTCTGCAACACAAATTCCCAGCTCGGCGAACAGAACCACAACAACGATATTATAAATACTTTTATCCAACATTTGTAACATGGATGGATTCCAATAGATGTGTTCTTCCATTTGTAATACTAAAGGCAACCCATCCAAATGATGTAATGACCATTGTAATTGGAAAACCTTAATTGGGAAGATTACAGTTCAAGCAGTTGGCTCTGCTCATTGCACTAGAGAGTTATACAGATGTTTCATCTCCTGTCTAGGTGACAACCTCAGTGCTTGGGAGCCTCCTGTGAAGCGTTTCTGTGTTGTTTCCTCCGGCATTTATAGAGGTTTGAATCTGCCGCTTCCGGTTGTGCAGAGATATTTATTTTGCCAAAATCTTTTCATGGCAGTCTCTGATTACTATGTGTGATGCAAAAAAGGAAACCAACTTCACTTAAAGCTCCACTTAAGAAGACAGATTTAATGGCTATTACATCTCAACACCACCACTTAATGCCTGCATAAACCTTCTGAGGCAGAGACCACCTACTAATGAAGACCTCCCAAAAACAGTCCAAATGTTGGCCATTGGACACCAGTTGCATTGTGGTGTTCTCCATTAAAAATATCAAGCACCCTGGCATGGTGAAATTTCACTGGTATATAATTTTAGTAATAAGGTCAGTGTGTGCGTAAAGCACAATTTCTCAGTTTGCACTGACGTCAACCTTTTCAGCAAAGATGGCACTCGGTCCCAGTGCTTGCATTTAGTGTTAAGATACCAATCTGTCAATCTGCTCCCAGCTGTGTTTTGACAGCAGCCCTTGCACATCAACCTCTCATGTGATTTCAGAATCTGATGGACCTGCTGTACAGAAACTATGCTAGAACCTTGACGGGTTTTGTTTTACATCTGTAGCACTTTAATAATGTAATCTTGAAATATGGAAGACTTTCAACCTATTTTATTTATTTCATTGTCAATGCATGTTCTTGACAAGCGCATGGACATGAAGATGTAAGAACCACCATCATCTCCTTGTGATGTACAATAGTTCTTCCAAGAACTAAGTCCAGCTGGATAGCTTGCAAACAGCATTCTGATCAGCCTCACCACAGACAATAAAACTGAAAATGTGTTTTTGCTTACGGAATTATTACTTGCAGAATATTTAAAAATTAACCCATTTGGTGCCATGGCAGACATTGTGATTGTGGTTTTGATCATCCAGAAATACAATGAATTGAGATTGTGCCGTCCATACATACTCTGATGTTCTGTATGAATTTTCACTCAACCATGGCAGAGAACCATATCAATCCAAAAATGTGCAGGTTAGGTGAATTGGCCATGCTAAGTTGCCCATAGGGTAGGTTATTAGTTAGGGGTAAATATAGGATAGTGGAATGGATCTGGGTGGGTTACTCTTTGGAGGGTCAGTGTGGACTTGTTGGACCGAAGGGCATATTTCCACACTGTAGGGACTCTAATTCTAAAAGAAAAGTCAATTCTATCAGTGCCAGCTCTCTGGAGAACTGTATCAACAATCCATGGGGTCTCTATTCCCCCATGGCACATTCTGCCTCTCAAGGATTTATTCAATGCTCTTTTTCAATATTATTGTATCCTCTTCCACCACCATTTCAGCGTTGCAGTTTATAAAGACAAAATTAAAATTCTCCTCATCACCAACATAGTTCTTTTTCTCACTATCTTAATTCATTGTCTGACTCTTTTACCAATGGAGACAATTTCTCCCTCCATTAAAATTCCCTCACAGTTTTGGGCATCCCTATCAAATCTTCCCTGAACCTTTTCTAAGCTGAAATATCTAAGCTTCACCACCTGGGTAGCCTCATACACCAGTCGTTGAAAGTAGGCATGCAGGTGCAGCAGATTGTGAAGAAGGCACAGGGTATGTTAACAGGTTGGGCAACATCTATGGAGAGAAATTTTTCAGGCCGAGTTACCCTTCCTCAGAACTGTTCTGAGAAAGGGTCACTTGACCGGAAATGTTAACAGTGATTTCTCTCCTGAAAAATGTGTTGCTGGAAAAGCGCAGCAGGTCAGGCAGCATCCAAGGAGCAGGAGAATCGACATTTCGGGCATAAGCCCTTCTTCAGGATGCTGCCTGACCTGCTGCGCTTTTCCAGCAACACATTTTTCACCTCTGATCTCCAGCATCTGCAGTCCTCACTTTCTCCTAAATGATTTCTCTCCACAGATGCTGCCAGACCTGCTGAGCTTTTCCAGCAATTTCTGTTTTTATTTCTGATTTACAGTCGCAATTTTCATTTTTTACATGGTATTAGTGAGTTTTGAGAGGTTGAGGTTCTGAATGTAGGTTTACGCGCTGAGCTGGAAGGTTCGTTTTCAGATAGATTTCGCCACCATACTAGCTAACCAGAAAAATCACTGGTGGTATGGCCTGCTTTCTATTAATGTGTTAGGTTTCCTTGGGTTGGTAATGTCATTTCCTGTGGTGATGTCATTTCCTGTGGTAATGTCATTTCCTGTGGTGATGCCATTTCTTGTGGTGATGCCACTTCCTGTTCTTTTTCTCGGGGATGGTAAATGGGATCCAAGTCAATGTGTTTGTCGATAAAGTTGGAATGCCATGCTTCTAGGAATTCTCATGCGTGTCTCTGTTTGGCTTTGTTTGGCTTGTCCTAGGATAGGATGCATAAAATTCACTAAACAGGAGGAAAACAACACCAAACTGCCATTCCTAGATGTCACAGTAGAGCGAACAGCCAATGGGGAACTTCAAACCAGTGTCTACAGAAAAACAACACATACAAAGCAAATATTGAACTACAGAAGCAATCACCCCGGCACCCACAAACGAAGCTGCAACAGAACATTATTTCAATGAGCCAACACACGCTGCAGCACAGAGAAACTATGCAGAGCAGAGGAAAATCACCTATACAGTGTATTCAAAAAGAATGGGTGCACAATGAACATAGTCCACTGATTTCTCAGCAACAAACCCAAACAAGCAGACAAAACACATCCAGAAATCTTAGCCACTCTCCCCTACATCAAAGACATCTCGGAAATGACTGCCAGACTACCCACTAACAAACCCACCAAACCACTAAAACAGCAACTAATGAATTTGAAAGACCCTATACAGACAACAAGCAAAATTAATGTCATTTATAAAATACAGTAACAAACACTACATGGGACAAACAGGCAGAAAACTAGCCACCAGGATACATGAACATCAGCAGTGCTTCGTCTGGAGGCTCAATGAAGATGATACCTAGTACGGTGACAAAATGTCTAAAAATGAACCTTCCAGGTCAGCGAGCAAACCTACATCCAAAAAGGAGGTCCTCGAGAGTAGTAATATCTGGATTACTCCCGGTGCTATGAGCTAGTGAGGGCAGGAATAGGAGGATAGAGCAAATGAATGCATGGCTGAGGAGCTGGTGTATGGGAGAAGGATTCACATTTTTGGATCATTGGAATCTCTTTTGGGGTAGAAGTGACCTGTACAAGAAGGGCGGATTGCACCTAAATTGGAAGGGGACTAATATACTGGCAGGGAAATTTGCTAGAGCTGCTCGGGAGGATTTAAATGAGTAAGATGGGGGACTGGGACCCAGAGAGATAATGAGGAAAGAGATCAATCTGAGACTGGTACAGTTGAGAACAAAGGTCAATCAAACAGTCAGGGCAGGCAGGTAAAAACAAGGACTGCAGGTGCTGGAAACCAGATTCTAGATTAGAGTAGTGCTGAAAAAGCACAGCAGTTCAAGCAGCATCCGAGGAGCAGAAAAATCGATGGGGTTCGGGCAAAAGCCCTTCATCAGGAATAGAGGCAGAGTTCCTGCAAAGGGGAGAGATAAAAAATTGCCTCTATTCAGGTCAGGCAGGGACAAAGGAGAGAAAAAGGTAGAACTGATCAATTAAACTGCAACTATTTCAATGCAAGGGGCCTAACAGGGAAGGCAGATGAACTCAGGGCATGGTTAGGAACATGGGACTGGGATATCACAGCAATTACAGAAATATGGCTCAGGGATGGGCAGGACTGGCAGCTTAATGTTCTAGGATACAAATGCTACAGGAAGGATAGAAAGGGAGGCAAGAGAGGAGGGCGAGTGGTATTTTTGATAAGGGATAGCATTACAGCTGTGCTGAGTGAGGATATTCCCGGAAATACATCCAGGGAAGTTATTTGGGTGGAACCGAGAAATAAGAAAGGGATGATCACCTTACTGGGATTGTATTTGTGGGCGGCACGGTGGTACAGTGGTTAGCACTGCTGCCTCGCAGCGCCAGAAACCCGGGTTCAATTCCTGCCTCAGGAGACTGACTGTGTGGAGTTTGCAAGTTCTCCCCGTGTCTGCGTGGGTTTCCTCCGGGTGCTCCGGTTTCCTCCCACAGTCCAAAGATGTGCAAGTCAGGTGAATTGGCCATGCTAAATTGCCTGTAGTGTTAGGTAAGGGGTAAATGTAGGGGTATGGGCGGGGCGGTGTGGACTTGTTGGGCCGAAGGGCCTGTTTCCACACTGTAAGTAATCTAATCTAATCTAATTATAGACCCCCTAATAGTCAGAGGGAAATTAAGAAACAAATTTGTAAGGAGATCTCAGTTATCTGGAAGAATAATAGGGTGGTTATGGTAGGGGATTTTAACTTTCCAAACATAGAGTGGGACTGCCATACTGTTAAGGGATCTGTTATGTGTGTACAAGACAATTTTCTGATTCAGTATGTGGATGTACCTACTAGAGAAGGTGCAAACCTTGACCTACTCATGGGAAATAAGGCAGGGCAGGTGACTGAGGTGTCAGTGGGGGAGCACTTTGGAGCCAGTAACCATAATTCTATTAGTTTTAAAATAGAGATGGAAAAAGATAGACCAGGTCTAAAAATTGAAGTTCTAAATTGGAGAAAGGCCAATTTTGATGGTAGTAGGCCAGAACTTTCAATAGCTGATGGGGGCCGATGGTCGCAGGTAAAGGGACGGTTGGAAAATGGGAAGCCTTCAGAAATGAGATAACAAGAGTCCAGAAAAAGTATATTCCTGTTCGGGTGAAATGAAAGGCTGGTAGATATAGGGAATGCTGGATGACTAAAGAAATTGAGGGTTTGGTTTTGAAAAAGAAGGAAACATATGTCAGGTATAGACAGGATAGAACGAGTGAATCCTTAGAAAAGTATAAAGGCAGTAGGAGTATACTTAAGAGGGAAATCAGGAGGGCAAAAACGGGATATGAGATAACTTTGGCAAGTAGCGTTAAGGAGAATCCAAAGAGTTTTTACAAGTACACCAAGGAATAAATGTAACTCGGGAGAGAATACAGCCTCTCAAAGATCAGCAAGGTGGCTTTTGTATGGAGCTGCAGGAGGTGGGGGAGATACTAAACAAGTATTTTGCATCAGTTTTTTCTGTGAAAGGGACATGGAAGATATAGAATGTAGAGAAATAGATGGTGACATTTTCAAAAATGTCTATATTACAGAGGAGGAAATGCTGGATGTCTTGAAATGCATAAAAGTGGATACATTCCCCACGATCTGATCAGATGTACCCAGAACTCTGTGGGAAGATAGGGAAGTGATTGCTGGGCTTTTTACTGACATATTTGTATCATCGATAGTCACAAGTGAGGAGCCGGAAGTCTGGAAGTTGGCTAACATGGTGCCACTGTTCAAGAAGGGTGGTAAGGACAAGCCAGGGAACTACAGACCAGTGAGCCTGACAAGGTGGTGGGCAAGTTGTTGGAGGGAATCCTGAGGGACAGAATGTTCATGTATTTGGAAAGGCAAGGACAAATTAGGGATAGTCAACATGGCTTTGTGCGCGAAAAATCATGTCTCACAAACTTGATTGAGTTTATTGAAGAAATAACAAAGAGGATTGATGAGGACAGAATGGTGGATGTGATCTATATGGGCTTCAGGAAGGCATTCGACAAAGTTCCTCATGGGAGACTGATTAGCAAGGTTCGATCTCATGGAATACAGGGAGAACTAGCCAATTGGATACAGAACTGGCTCAAAGGTAGAAGACAGAGGGTGGTGGTGGAGGGTTGTTTTTCAGACTGGAGGCATGTGACCAGTAAAGTGCCACAAGGATCAATGCTGCTGGGTCCACTACTTTTCATCATTTATGTAAATGATTTGGATGCGAGCATAAGAGGTATAGTTAGTAAGTTTGCAGATGACACCAAAATTGGAGGTGCAGTGGACAACAAAGAAGGTTACCTTGGATTACAATGGGATCTTGATCAGATGGGCCAATGGACCGAGAAGTGGCAGATGGAGTTTAATTCAGATAAATGCGAGGTGCTGCATTTTGGGAAAGCAAATCTTAGCAGGACTTATACACTTAATGGTAAGGTCCTAGGGAGTGTTGCTGAACAAAGAGACCTTAGAGTGCAGGTTCATAGCTCCTTAAAAGTGATGTCACAGGTAGATATGACAGTGAAGAAGGTGTTTGGTATGCTTTCCTTTATTGGTCAGAGTACTGAGTACAGGAGTTGGGAGGTCATGTTGCGGTTGTTGAGGACATTGGTTAGGCCACTGTTGGGATATTCGTGCAATTCTGGTTTCCTTCCTATCGGAAAGATGTTGTGAAACTTGAAAGGGTTTAGAAAAGATTTACAAGGTTGTTGTCAGGGTTGGAGGATATGAGCTATAGGGAGAGGTTGAATAGGCTGGGGCTGGTTTCTCTGGAACATCGGAGGCTGAGGGGTGACCATATAGAGGTTTATAAAATCGTAAGGGGCATGGATAGGATAAATAAACAAAGTATTTTCCCTGGGGTGAGGGAGTCCAGAACTAGAAGGCATAGGTTTAGGGTGAGAGGGGAAAGATATAAAAGAGACCTAAGGGTCAACATTTTTATGCAGAGGGTGGTACACGTATGGAATGAGCTGCCAGAGGAAGTGGTGGAGGCTGGTACAATTGTAACATTTAAAAGGTGGGACTAGATTGGATGGGGATATCTGGTCGGCATGGACGGGTTGGACCGAAGGGCCTGTCTCCGTGTTGTAATTCTCTATGACTCAGTATCAGGAAGAGTGATTATTGAATTCTTACAGTGTGGAAGCAGGCTATTGAGCTCAAGTCCACACTCATTCTCGGAAGAGCATTCCACCCAGACACACACCGTATATTACCCTGGATGAACACACACACCCCTGGACACAATTGGCAGTTTAGCATAGCCAATCCAGCTAAATCCCACATTGTTTGACTGCAGGTGGAAACCAGAACACCTGATGGAAGCATGGACAGACACAAAGAGAATGTGCAAACTTTGCACACACAGTCTCCCAAGGATGAGATCAAACCTGAGTCCCTGGTGCTGCAAGGCAGCAGTGCTAACCACTGAGCCACTGTGTCACCTATAGCAGTGTTAAACTTGGTCAAAATGTCAGCTGTATGAAGGGTTTTGCAGCAGATCAAGGATGGAGTCAAGAGGTGGAGAGCTTTGTGAAGAGATATTTCTAAACTGGGAACAGGGAGACAATGAAACTTGAATAGAACAGGAGGAAGAACACCTGATGTTCCACTTTGGGACCCTCCAACCACATGGAATCAATGTCGACTTCTCGAGGACTGTCCAAAAGAAAAGGTATGGGCACGTCCTGCAGAAGAGGCTATCAACAATTTAAGAGTTGGATGAACTGAGGTTTACTGAGGGCAAAGAAGAGAACATTGAAATGGGGAGCTATATTCTGGAGGTAGATAAACGTTTGATGGTTAAAAGAATATCAAGTCTGGTCCAGCCTGTGATAGTGGCTGGAGGGGGAAATGGCATCAATAGGAAAGTGATGGGTGACAGGGTTTCTGGCAGCCTTTCCTTGGCAATGTGTTGACAATAGTTTGCATTTGTCTAGCATCGATGGTACAGTGAAACATCCTAAAGCATTTTGTAAACATCAGGGGTGCCTCGGAATCTGTCAGGCTGTAAGACTGAGGAGGCTGATTTTGGATCCACAGGGTTTTCCACATTTGGGTGAGGGGACGCACAGTGTTGGGTGTGGAAGTGGCATTTGCAGTGCTGACTTAGAGTTGCCCTCTTCCCTCTGTCATTGCTGCTCCAGCTTGTGAGGGAGTTGGCCAGCCTTGAGGGTGCCTGTGCTTCGATGGATCTGGAAGTGCTGTACAAGCAGTTGACAGGTTTCTTCTCTCACTTAATGATTCCGTGCTTTCGGATGACCCTAAACATGGCTTATATCTTTTCTTTTGGACAGTCTTTGAGAAGTCGACATTGATTCCGTATGGTTGGCGGGTCCCAAAGCGGAAGATCAGGCATTCTTCCTCCTGGCGTCAGGTGACTTGGATTTGACTGTGGAGGAGGCCCACGACTTTAATGCCCTTGATGGAGTGAGAGGGGGAGTTGAAGTGGTCGGCCACAGGGTGGTGGGGTTGATTGATGCATGCATCCTGGCGATGTCCCCTGAAACGTTCTGCTAAATGACACCCTGTCTCCCCAATGTAGAGGAGATCACATTGAGAGCAACGGACATGGTAGATAAGATGTTTGGAAGTGCAGGAAAATCTCTGCTGGATGTGGAAGATCCACGTCCCACACCAACTCACCCTCCACTCTGAGCACCTTCCCTTGCCACCACGAAAGGTGTAAAACCTGTGTCCACACCTCCCCCTTCACCTCCATCCAAAGCCCCAAAGGATCTTTCCACATCCGGCAGAGATTTTCCTGTACATCCAATACCTCATCTACTGTGTCCTTTGCTCTCGATGTGGTCTCCTCTACATTGGGGAAACAGGATGCCAACTTGTGGAACGCTTCAGGGAACATCTTTTGCACACATGCACCAAACAACCCCACTGCCCTGTGGCCGAACACTTTAACTCCCCCTCCCAATCTGCCAAGGACATGCCAGTCCTGGACCTCCTCCAACACCAAATCCAAGCCACCTGACGCCTGGAGGAAGAACGCCTCATCTTCCACATTGGGACCCTCCAACCACACAGAATCAATGTCGATTTCACCAGTTTCCTCATCTCCCCTCATCCTCCACCTCATCTCAGATCCAACCCTCCAACTCGGCACTGCTCTCTTGAACTGTCCTACCTGTCAATCACCCTTCCCACCTATCAGCTCTACCTTCCCCACCGACCTATCTCTATCACTCTCCACCTGCATCCACCTATGGCCTTCCAAGCTACCTCACCTCACCCCACCACCGCCCTCCTATTTATCTCTCAGCCCTCTTCTCTACCCCGCTACATTCCTGATGAAGGGTTTATGCCTGGAATGTCGATTCTCCTGCTCCTCGGATGCTGCCTGACTGGCTGTGCTTTTCCAGTGCCACCTTTTTTGACTCTGATCTCCAGCATCAGTAGTCCTCTCCTCGTCTCAGTAAAGCTCAACGCAAGCTCAAAGGCACCTCACTGTACAGTCTTCTTCAGGACTCAACATTGAGTTTTACAATGATAAAACGGGAACTCTATGTCCTATTTTGATTTTTCTTTTTGGCATGTGTTAGTAAGAACCTTGGTTATCATGCTTTTTTGCTTTCAGAAGGAGCTGCTCATTATTCTGTCATTTACATAACTTACATTACATTACATTTACATTACTTACTTAATGATAAGGTCCTAGGGAGTGTTGCTGAACAAAGAGACCTTCGAGTGCAGCTTCATAGCTCCTTGAATGTAGTGTCGCAGGTAGATAGGATAGTGAAGAAGGTTCCTGATGAAGGGCTTTTGCCCGAAACATCGATTTTCCTGCTCCTCGGATGCTGCCTGACCTGCTGTGCTTTGCCAGCACCTCTCTAATATTGACTCTGATCTCCAGTATCTGCAGTCCCCATTTTTGCCCAGTGAAGAAGATGTTTGGTTTGCTTTCCTTTATTGGTCAGAGTATTGACTACAGGAGTTGGGAGGTCATGCTGCAGTTGCACAGGACATTGGTTAGGCCACTTTTGGAATATTGCATGCAATTCTGGTGTCCTTCCAATCGGAAGGATGTTGTGAAACTTGAAAGGGTTCAAAAAGATTTACAAGGATGTTACCAGGGTTGGAGGATTTGAGCTATAGGGAGAGGTGGAATAGGTTAGGGCTGTTTTCCATGGAGCATCGGAGGCTGAGGGGTGACCTTATAGAGGTTTATAAAATCATGAGGGGCATGCATAGGATAAACAGATAAGGTCTCTGCCCTGGGGTGGGGCTGTCCAGAACTAGAGGGCATAGGTTTAGGGTGAGAGGGGAAAGATATAAAAGAGATCTAAGGGGCAACTTTTTCATGCAGAGGGTGATGCGTGTATGGAATGAGCTGCCAGAGGAAGTGATGGAGGCTGGTACGATTGCAACATTTAAAAGGCATTTGGATGGGTATATGAATAGGAAGGGTTTGGAGGGATATGCGTCAAGTGTTGACAAATGTGACTAGATTAGGTTAGCATATCTGGTCGGCATGGACAAGTTGGACAAGTTCCACACTGTACCTCACTATGGCTCTATTACACTCAATCTGAATAAATGCTTTGTTTCTTGACTGAAATCATTATCAGTCCGCTTGCTGTTTGTTCCATGGCAGCGTTGTCATTTAATCTCTTCCTTCCTTTACACAATCCCAGAGGTTCCTTTTCGCCGTCCCCCCCACTCACCTCTTTTGACAGTGTAAATCCTGTCAGGTTTCCAATTCTTCATTTTGAAGAGTAGTCACATTTGATCCAAAATATTAATTCCCCTTCTGTTTCCACGAATGCTGGCATCCTGTGTATTTCCAGAACTTTCTGGAAAATGGCAGAAAAATGTGGCCAACTGTGTCAAAGACACGGAGGAGTTGTAGAGCATGGGCAAGAGAAACTGAGCAGAAAATTTCAATTCACTTGGCAAGAACATTATCACATGGCTGTTTGAGGGAGCTTGCACTGTGCAAAACAATTGCCACATTTCCTACATTACAATACACACTTCAAAAGTACTCCATTGGCAATAAAAAAACTTAATAAAAACACAACACAATAAACACAAATCCTGTTGCTGGAGCTTTCAAAAGCCTGGAACTCACTTCTTTAACAGCACTGTGTATAGTGAGTTTTGAGAAGATTTTTAGCTCAAGTTGCGGTTTTGGATGTAGGTTTGCTCGCTGAGCTGGAGGGTTCATTTCCAGACGTTTCGTCACCCTACTAGGTAACATCCATCCGAGGACAAGCCAAACAAAGGCATACACCAGAATTCCTAGAAGCATGGCATTCCAACTGGAACTCTATCAACAAACACATCGAGTTAGACCCAATCTACCACCCCCTGAGAAAAAGAACAGGAAGTGACTTTAGCACAGGAAATGACATTACCAACCCAAAGAAATCCAAACATATAAATAGAAAGCAGGAATTGTCAACGGTGCTTTGCCTGAGGCCCACTGAAGATGTTACCTAGTAGGGTGACGAAAGATCTCAAAATGAACCCTCCAGCTCAGCGAGCAAACCTACATCCAGTACTGTGCATGTACCTACACTCTGTGGACAGCATTGGTTCAAGAAGGCAGCTCCCCACCTTCTCACTGGCGATCAGAGATGGCAATAAATGCTGGCCTGGCTAACAGAACCCACATGAGCAGCACGGTGGCTCAGTGGTTAGCATTGCTGCCTCAGAGCACCAGGAACCCAGGTTCGATTCCAGCCTTGGGCAACTGTCTGTGTGGAGTTTGCACATTCTCCCCTTGTCTGTGTGGGTACCCTCCGGGTGGGCTGGTTTCCTCCTGCAGTCCAAAGCTGTGCAGGTTAGGTGAATGGACCATGCTAAATTGACCATCGTGTTCAGGGATGTGTAAGTTTGGTGTATTCGTCAGGGGAAATCCAGCTCAATAGGTAGGGGAATGGTTCTGGGCAGACTTACTGGGCCAAAATAGCCTGTTTCCACATTGTAGGGGTTCTATGAACAGGTGAACAAACGAAGAAATAACAATTTATTGACTGTATGAGTTTTCCTCTTGTAGCCCCTAGGATATTATTAATTTCATGTAGACAATCTTGGGGAAGGGTTGGGAAGGGTTGGGAAGGTTTCAGATAGGATGACTGGTGATTGAGAGGTAGGCTACAAGGGCTGAATGGCTTACATCTGTTCCTATGTTCCTATTTGCAAAGTAGGGACTTGAATGGTTTTCAGGATGAAGCTCAGGAGGCTTGTGAGGAGAACAGTTAGGTGAGCCTGGAAGTGACCAAAACTAAGAATAGTGGAACAAGGCAGCTGGAGGACAGTGATACATGGAAACAACTGGGGTTTGAAGCTCAGCTCAGCGTCAAAACATATGCAACCCTATTCACACAAGCATGTTCCAACATACAAATTTGGAGGACAGACAGGCCATTTGGCCCCTTGAGCCAATTCTACCATTCAATGGATCATCCCAGCTCAACCTCCACTTTCCTGTCCTGTCTCCATATTTCCTGACTATCCAAAAATTAATTGATGTTACTGGCAAATGTACTTCCATCTTCAAGGAGAAATTTACCTGTCATGTTCTTGTTTCAGTCTCTCATGTGAACAGGAAGGTCTAATGTGATCTACTCAAAGCTGTTTTTACTTCCAGATTCCAGAGATAGTGATTTATCTGTGTGACTGCACTGTTAATCCATGACCGTTCATAGATGAAATGGGATTGTGACCATGGTGCATGCATCACACTCTCTCTCTCTCATTGTCCAAACTTGGCTCCGTTCTGCCAAGTTAATCTTGACTGCAGCCTCCCCAGCAGCGGCGCTACGTCATTTCTTTCAAGTCCTCGAATTTTTACTTTTTTTTCCTGCATGTTCCACAATTGAAACGTCATTATCAATCTTCAATTTGCTTCCACATGACTTCCACAGCTGGGAATCCATAACCTCGCTGATTTTCCAAAGATTCACAGCCCTATGAGTGAAAATAAGTCCGAAATGGCCAGCTGTTTACCATGAGATGATGACCTTGCATTTTAGACTTTCCAGCCTGGGATAATGACCTTTCCGCATCTACCCTTTGAACGCCTCAAATAATTTGACTAGTTTGTGGAACACATTGCAATGTAGTGGTGCTTCATGTAACCAAAATATACTTGAACAAAGCCTAAATGGAAATCATTGCCATATTCTGGATTTTAGAAAAAGCCCTGCATTAATCACAAAAAATAAACTAAATTGTAACTTTTTTTATTCAGTCAAGGCTATGGGCCAAGTGTTGGGAAATGGGATTAGCATAGTTAAGTCCTTGTTTTTGGCTGGCAACTATGTGATGGGCAGAAGGGCCTTTCTCTGCACTATAGATCTCAATTATGCTATTCATGGAATGTGGCCAACAGTAGCTGGGCCAGCATTTATGCCGATCTATCAAAGGGTGGTGGTCAGCTGCCTTCTTGAACTGCTGCAGTCCATTGGGTGCAGATTCACCCAAAGCTCAAATGCAACAAAAGTAAGGCAAACTGTCTCCAGATGTTGTATCGTCCAAATCTCTGCATTTGAAACAATATGTCCTAACAGCTCTAATATAGATCACTATCAGACCTTTCTTTAAATGTCACAGTGCAACACAATTGCATCATTACAATCAGCCTGGGAAGTTTAACCACCAGCATGGTTATCCTCTGCTAACTTACCAAAAAGAAAAACAGCCCATTGCAAAAAACAGTATTAGACTAGATTCCCTGCAGTGTGGGGACAGGCCCTTCAGCCCAACAAGTCCACACCGACCCTCAGAAGAGTAACCCACCCAGACCCATTTCACTCTGACTAATGTGGGTGGAAGGGTGGCACAGTGGTTAGCACTGCTGCCTCACAGCGCCAGAGACCCGGGTTCAATTCCCGCCTCAGGCGACCGACTGTGTGGAGTTTGCACGTTCTCCCTGTGTCTGCGTGGGTTTCCTCTGGGTGCTCCGGTTTCCTCCCACAGTCCAAAGATGTGCAGGTTAGGTGAATTGGCCATGCTAAATTGCCCGTAGTGTTAGGTAAGGGGTACATGTAGGGGTATGGGTGGGTTGCGCTTCGGCGGGGCGGTGTGGACTTGTTGGGCCGAAGGGCCTGTTTCCACACTGTAAGTAATCTAATCTAATTTAAAAAAACTAATTCACCTGACCTGCACATCTTTGGACTGTGGGAGGAAACTGGGGCACCCGGAGGAAACCCACGCAGACACAGGGAGAATGTGCAAACGCCACAGACAGTCACCCGAGGCTGGAATCAAACCTGGGACCCTGGTACTGTGAGGCAGCAATGTTGTATAAAATAATAGGACTCACTTTACTTGTAAGTTATAGAGGAGTCAGGGAGAGTGGGAGGGGAAGGGGGCACAAGAAAGAACAGAGCATTAGTTAAAGAAAAGTAAAAAATAAAAGGAGAAAACAAACAGAAAGGGAGAAAAGCAAGAGACAGTAGGATAGCAATATAGGAAAAGACAACATGAGAGGGAGTTGGCCATCTATGCAAATGTTAGAATTAAGTTAGATTAGTAAGTTTATTATATCAAAAGAATACAAAAAGGTAACTAGGCTGTAGATACATCAGAGTAGGAGAAAGAACTGGTTATATGCAACGTTATCAAAGGAAACTTGTGTTACATTAGCAAATTTATGTTTAATTCCCACAGGGAAGCCATTAAACTCAGTTAAATGTGCATAAAAGTGCAATTTAGAGTCAAGGAGAAGCTCAAGATGCACTGGATAAGAGGATAAACAGTCACAAAACTCTTAACACTTGAGTGTATGTGAAAAAACAAACATCGCACAGCAACCCCAAGGGAAGTGGCTTCCTTGCAATTTGACATCTGAGCAACTGATGAATGATGAAGTAAAGGCCAGGAGGAGTCCATCAACAGCCTAATGAAAATCTAGGGCAATGCTGCTCTTATCTCACTGAGTGGGTTTGATTTATCTAATAACAGGCAGCTTGATTTGTCCAATGCTCTCACAGTGATATGTGTGTGAGAACTGGACAATTTACAGCTGGTTAATCAATAGGACAATCAAGTGATTAGGCAGTAATAAATGAGAGAGAATGTGTGCCACATGGCTAATCTTCCTGAAGGTGGATTTGGATGTTCTATTTGTTTATTTTTATATTTTTGCTGCTCTTCTCAATGTTTCAGTACAGCTACACTGAAGGTACTAATTCATAGACAAAGTATATAAGCCATTCCTCACTGCATATTCCTAGTTAGACAATAAGACCATAGCAGTAGAAATTACGCCATTCAGTCCATTGAGTTTGCTCTGCCATTCAATCATGCTGATCGGATTGTCAACCCCATTTTCTCACTTTCTTCCCATAACTTTCACAGACCTTTGTGGCAATGAATTCCACAGCTTCCCCATTCTCTGGCCAAAGAAGTGTCTCCTTGTCTCCGTTCTAAAGGGTCTTCCCTCTACTCTAAAGTTGTGCCCTGGGGTTCTCGTCTCTCCTGACAATGGCAACATCTTCCCAATGTCCACTCTGTCCAGGCTGTTCAGTATTCTGAAAATTTCAATCAGATCTCCCCTCATTCTTCTAAACTCCATTGAGTATTGTCCCAAAGTCCTCAAACGTTCCGCATATGTTAAACTTTTCATTCATGAGATTATTTTCGTGACCCACTCCAGGGCCAACACGACCTTCCTGAATTATGGGGTCCAAAATTGCTCACAATGCTCTAAATGTGGTCTGACCAGAGCCTTATAAACTCTTAGAAGTACATCCCTGTTTTATATTCTAGTCCTCTCGAATTGAATGCCAACATTGTATTTGCCTTCCTAATTACCAACACAACCTACAAGTTTACCTGAAGAGAATCCTAGACCAGGGCTCTCAAATCCCTTTGTGCTCCAGATTTCTTAATTTTCTCTCTATTTAAAAAGTAGTCCCTGACTCTATTCCTCATACCAAAATGCATAACTTCACACTTTCCCACATTGAATTCCATCTGCCACTTCTTTGCCCACTCTCCTAACCTATCCAAATCTTTCTGCAGTCTCCCCGCTTCCTCAATACTACCTGCCCCTACCTTTGTATCATCTGCAAACTTAACCAGAATGCCCTCAGTTACATCATCCAGATCATTAATGTATAATGTATTCACCATACTTTCCCCACTTTCCTCTATACTAGAGGTACATTGCAATGCATGGATTTTCCAAACAGACATGAGCCTTGAAATAGGTCGTGAGGTGATTGATAACCAATTGACTCAACACCCCCCAATCCCACACTAATTCTCAGAATCACTCTCATTCTGTACAAGCTCTGGGTTCCAGTGGCACTTTGATCAGAGACTTGGCTATTGGATGACAGGAAGTAGTCAACTGTTCCACAATTCAAGTATTTATCAGCAGCATCAGTGTGCCCAAGGACTCCCTTCCCTCTCTCGCTTCTTCCCTGTGACAACAAATAATTTTAAAACTATACTTTGCATCTCGATAATGCTTTCTGCTACCTTAGAGAGTCCCAAGACACGTTAGAGTCAAAGGAATAGTTTTGGTGTGTAGCTGGCTGTTGCAATGTAAGAATCACGGCAGTTAAGTTGTACACAGCAAGCTGCCACAAAAGCCAATGTGATAACGAACAGATAAGCTGAGTGTTTTTACAGAGATGTGACTTGAATGGAAAATTGGCCTGCACACCAGGAGTAATGCCCCGGCCCTGCGTTGCAGGACTCACAGTAGAATCTATTACATCTGCCTGAGAGCTGGTACTGTACAGGAATATTCAGTTAATGAGCTTTAACTGATTGCAACCAATGCCTAGCCATCAATTGCTTTGCTATTTCAGCTCTTACGTTACTGCATTGTCCCTACGGAGAGCTTTGAATGTAATGGAATTGTTTAGCACATGCACCTGTCATCATACCCTTTATAAGCTGCAGACTGATCCCTGGGCTTTGCTACACTCATTGGTAACAAAAGAATCATTCTCATTTTATACATGCAACAGGCAAGATAAGACATTCCTCAAACAGAGACAGTGAGCTGGGGAGGGGGGGCCCATCTAACATGGAACTCATCATCCCCTGTGAAGAAGGACTTGCAGAGGCACAAGAGGGGCTCAGAACTGGCAAGGGAGGAAAGCAGGTTCATTGCAAGCTTCAGATTTTCTTCTTCTTAACTTATTGTGCTTGCATTTGCTGTCGGTGTGCTGAATCCCTGAGCTCGCATTTCCCTCCTCCAAGTGTAGGTCGTTCTCAGTTGTGATCAGCCATGATTGTACTAAATGGTCAAGTAGAATTAAGGGCGTCAACTATCTACTTCTCTTCCTCATTCTTCTGTTTGTACACTCATTAAATAAACCGTCGCAATCTCACAGGCATGGGTTTGAGCCCAAATTTGAGGTTTGCTGATTGGTATGACTTTGTTAAATGCACCCAATTAAGATACTTCTTTTTCCCAATCCTACCTTCTTCCCAGGAGACAGAATCCACCCACCACACAACCAGTCAGACAATCCATTCCTCAGTTATTTCCGTTCCTCAGAACCTTGAGCCTAATCTCTTGATTTCACTTGCTCCCCTGCCCTCCACCTCCTTATCTCATTGGCAGCTTCACTCATCGTCCTCCAGTGAACAGAATGAATGATAGCCGTATAAATGGAGATCATTGTCATGAGCTCGTGTGTTGGGAATGTGTTGGGCTCTAGTACATATCTAGCACGCTGTACCCCTCTCACATTTCCCCTTTCTGAGAACCATGTGGAATAAATGCAAAATCAATGAATTAAAGGCTCAGTAAGGTAAATTGGTAATTCTCTCCAGCCATGGAATAATCAAGAATCTAATCTGTAAGGCTTTCTGCAAAACTCATACGGTTTGGCAGCCGAAGGCATCCAAAGAACTTGCCGGGATACATAAAAGTTAAGTATAGTCAGTGATGGGCAAGTTGCAACACGTCCTGCCACTGACTAGCATCAGTGTGAGAGGAAACAGAGCTCAGATTTGATTTTCAGCACTGAAAGAGGTGTGTGCGCATATTGTGGATGTTTGGAGGATGTCAACATGCACTTTTAGAAATTTTTAAATCAACCTGTTCAGGCATGATATAAGAAAGACAAACGGGGTTTGAACTCAGGCCTTCTGGCCTACATTAGGGGCACTACAACTGCGTTATAAGATCCTAACATTCATTTTTATACTGGGTTTAATAGACTGAGAACACAGGAATCTTACAAAACTTTCAGCAACCAGGAGTAAATGTATTATATATGCTGGGGCCAGCGATGAGGAAGACTAACTTTCCACCAGAACCTGTCACTGTGTCACCAGTAAACCGTGATACAAACGACCTCCAAAGATACTGTATAAAGTGGGTGTTAGGGAACATTTAGATGTTGCATGGGCTAGCACAGAACACAGGATCTCATTTTCTAATGTAAATCTCCTGAGCCATGTGATTATCTTTTCATTTTCTGACTACTCAATGGAAATGACTGTAAACCATTTCAGAATATAGACAGATTTTGTAGTTTCCCTGTACCTGTACATCTTTCATCACTCTCAAGGTCATTTTGTATGAAACATAATAATGTTTCACTGAAACAAGTTGTAATGTATGGAGGAGAGTCATACTCTGTTCTGGAAATGTTAAAGTAGGGAGAGATGATTTTATTATTAACTATGTCAAACCCTCTGATATAATGCACATCATTTGAAATTCCTGTGGTCAATGGATAAACATCCAAAATTGTATGACTCCATATTTCTCCACACATCAATATCAGTCCCATTCCTAATGAGGCTTGTCTTCATCCCTATTGATTCAGTCCCATTCTTAACCAGGACTGTGTTGATCTCCATCAATTTTAATCCTATACATAATCAATATTTCTCCACCTGACGTTTTTTAAACAATACATTATCTCTTTATCGTAGATGGAAATCCATTCCACACAACTTCTCCTCTCACTTAAAGTCTTCAGTTTGTTTTGTCTCACCCTGTAATCATCTTGACATTTACAGCTCATATTTTACAGCCATTATTACGATCAGTGTATTGGACAATCCGTGTGTTAAATGATGTGCTCACATGATACTGAGGTGCAGTGAGATACAGTATCATATACTTTCTGCTGTAGACAGGGAGATTGTTCACCACCTGGCACTGTTTAGATTCCAAACAGCTTCAAAAAAACGGATGGAGAGAGACTCAGTGATTAGCACTGCTGCCTCACTGTGCTAGGGACCCGGGTTCAATTCCAGCCTCGGACGACTGTCTGTGTGGAGTTTGCACATTCTCCCCGTGTCTGCGTGGGTTTCCTCCGGGCGCTCTGGTTTCCTCTCACATTTCAAAGATTTGCAGGTTAGGTGAATTGGCCATGCTAAATTGTCCATAGTGTTCAAGGATGCGTAGGTTAGGTGCATTAGTCAGGGGTAAATATAGGATAATAGGGAAGGGGAATGAGTCTGGGTCAGTTACTCTTTGGAGGGTCAGTGTGGACCTGTTGGACCGAAGGGCCTGTTTAAACACTGCAGGGATTCTATGATTCTATGTCATGCGCAGCCTGAAGGAATAGAATGGCTCAGGATCATCACCATGGGCTGACTTACTGAGGATCAGCATATCCTGCAATGCTAGGCTATACGACGTGACGCCTACAGACAGTATGAGCAGCCAGTCCTTGCTATCGTCTACCATGGATGTCCAAGAAGACAGTATGTTTGGAGCCCCTGAAAAACTGTTAGCTGATTAAAAAGTGATCTGGTCCTCTGAGGGGAGTTAAACGCCAGGAGGTGACAGCTGGCCAATCCATTTGTGTTCATCTCTGGGGACCAGATCTATTTAAAGTTTGTGAGAAGATTTGTAGCTCGGGTGCTCGTTGTTGTGGTTCTGTTCGCTGAGCTGGGAATTTGAGTTGCAGACGTTTCGTCCCCTGTCTAGGTGACATCCTCAGTGCTTGGGAGCCTCCTGTGATGCGCTTCTGTGATCTTTCCTCCGGCATTTGTAGTGGTTTGAATCTGCCGCTTCCAGTTGTCAGTTCCAGCTGTCCGCTGCAATGGCCGGTATATTGGGTCCAGGTCGATGTGCTTATTGATTGAATCTGTGGATGAGCGCCATGCCTCTAGGAACTCCCTGGCTGTTCTCTGTTTGGCACAGAGGGTGGTACGTGTATCGAATAGGCTGCTAGAGGAAGTGGTGCAGGCGAGTATGATTGCAAGATTTAAAAGGCATCTGAATGGGTACATGAATAGGAAGGGTTTGGAGGGATATGGGCCGGATACTGGCAGGTGGGACTAGATTAGTTTAGGAAATCTGATTGGCATGGACGAGTTGGACAGAAGGATCTGTTTCTGTTCTGTACATCTCTATGCCTCTATGTCTCTTCATCATTAGGTTGTCTGCTGTAGAGTTGATCAAACCTTGCAGAAAGATCTCTGAGGGTTTGACATTGTTTTTCAAAAGAAAATTATCCATATGATACAGGCATTAGTCCAGCAATCATTGTCCATCTCTAATTGACTAGAAGGGCACTTTAAGGGTCAACTGCATTCATATGGATCTGGGACCACATTTAGGCCAGTCCACTGACAGATTTCATTCCCTAAAGGACATTTGATTTTATGACCATCAACAGTGGCTCTATGGTCACCTTCGGTTTAGCTTTATATTGCCACAATTTTATTGAGTTTAGCTTGTACCACATGCCACGGTGAGATTCGAAAACATACATCCTGAACATGAGCATGGGGTTCAGGACAACTAGCCCAGTCCCATTATCACCCACAGTAACTCTTCCCCACCAGGGATATGGAACACCATAGCAGAACCTCAAGAGAGTCAGGGGCACAGATGAGTGCAATGGTTATCACTCAGGAGAAGGTGGGGAAGCTGAAAGGTGTGATGGTGGATAAATCACTCGGGCTGGATGGACAACGCCGCAGATTTCTGAAGGAGATAGCTGAGGAAATTGTGGAGGCAGTGGTGGTGATCTTTCAGGAATCGCTCGAGTCAGGAAGGATCCCGGACGACTGGAATATGGCTAATGTAACACCCCTGTTTAAGAAGAGAGGGAGATTATGTTAATTATAGGGCGGTTAGCCTGGCCTTAGTTGTTTGTAATATTTTAGAATCCACTGTTAAGGATGTGATTGCAGAGTACTTGGAAGTTCATTGTAAAATAGGACAAAGTCAACATGGCTTTGTCAAGGGGACATCATGACTAACAAATCTGTTAGAATTTTTTGAGGAGGTAATAAGCAAGTTAGACAATGGAGAGCCAATGGATGTGATCAGGAGTGGACACAAGCTTCATCACCCTGGACCAGTAGAAGACCCTTAGCAGAATATCACATGCTTCACCTCCAAAATGGTCGTGGGGAGGGAATACACAATTGGATCTAACTGCTCTACAGTAACAGCAGTGGCACAGTTACAGTCAATGGGAAGGAATTGGAAACCTTTCTGATCAATCTTTATGTCAGGCAGGGATGTACTCCCTTTCCTGCCTTTTCCATGTTGTATCAAATCCTTCAGGCTTAAAAGTGGTGACAATCCCAAGCAGCAAACTCGCCTAGGTCAAAGTCTCCTCCCTGTACATGGAGATGTCACCAGTGTCTGCTTGGATCCACTGTAGATGAACAACCTTATGACTATCTGTAACCGGTTCAAACTGGTCTCGGAAGAAGAAGCAAACTGTGACAAGAGCAAGGCCATGTCATTGGGAAATGAGACAACTGATCCTTTGTCATCTTTGCCATCAGTCAGATGATCTGAAAATACCAAGGAATATTTTTGTAGAGATTTGAGTGGGTGGCAAAATCTGGAAGGAGAATATAACCAAGGTGAAGCAAAAATGAGGAGTGACCTGGTTATCAGGTGCAAAGTACTGTTGATGTTGCAGGAGGTGATATTGGTCTGGTCTTCACTCCAATCCTTCACCATGGTGATTACTGGAGTCCTCTCCCGTGTTGTCTGGGGATTAAGAATGGATTGTACCAACAGGGACACCATCATCGGAATCTGTAGATAAAGGGAGAGAAAATGTGTCCAATGCTGCATTCAACCTGATGGCCTTCTTTGTGTGTGGTTGGATCAAGCTGTGCATAGACCCTTGATATGCTCAAGTGTACTGTCACTGCATGTTGCAGCTCTATCTGTCCCTGGTGCTGGGCTTGATGGGTCACCTCACATTGCCTCAGAAGTTTCCATTCATTGAACCATACTACCAGTTCTCACGGAAACACCTCTTTGACTATAAGGACATCCGACAGCGATCCACACATAATGACCTTGAGACTCCTGCAGGAGAAGGGAATGGAGGGTCAATCCTGCTGTGTGTTTCCTTGAGCAGCCTGTCAAAATCATTTCTGCAGACTGCCTCATCACCAGAAAATTCAAACAAGCGCCCACGCCGATTGGGTTAATAGTGAGAAGGGATCCTCTCTGTCAGATCCATCCTATACACCACAGTCGACACCCCGCCCTGTTGGGGGGGTGGGGGTGGAGGGTTGGAAGGTGGGGAAGGGAACTGCGTTGGTGAAGAGAGCATCAGCCACGTCCTGGAGTAAGCCTTTGTGGTTCACCCTGAGCAGCTCTGTGACACAGGAGTCTGTGCTGTAAGAGCTGTTCCAAGGGTCACATGCTAAGAGAAACTTCACCTGCTGCAGGAGGACCATGAGTCCCATGACTGGTTGCTCTTGCGTGTGTCTGAATTTTGCAGAGCGAGGGCCATTAGCAACCGAGTGGTACAGACCGGCGCTTTCCAAGGTCCAGGACCAAGTGCTGACAAATGTAGGAAAACGTGGGAAGGCCAATGCAAAGTCTCACTAGAAATAATACCACTGTCTAAGGCACTCCCATCATTGTGGATCACAGTGAACTGGAAACTATGTAGAAAGCCCTCTGGCTGTATGTTTGACATGGAATGAGAATTGTAAATATGACCTATAACTGTCAGTGTGATGAGGCACCTCAAGAATGCCACGTACTGTGATTGGAATAAACTGGTTTAATCTGCTTCACAGTTTATGTGATGTTAAAGTTGAATTGTTATGTACTGTTTGAAAGTATGTTTTTGAAAAAAAGCCTGAGAAAATTTAACTGTAAAAGCTCCTATATTGTTTGAATTGTGCTGTATTAGCCCCTCTAGAAATAAGCAGACATGAAATCTTGAACAAAATATTTAACATCACCTTTCACATCCCATTCCCAAGCCTACTGTCATGAGGACAAAATGAAAGTTACACCCCAATTTTTACCCTCATTGGTTACCTAAGAGACAGGGTGCTGGGTTTTAAAATATCAGTCAGGTAACTACATGAAGACCACACCATTTTAACAGGCATGTTTCAGGGCACCAAATTCGCTCAAGGCTCAGGGGCCTTAATCACATTGAAAACATCAAGGCTTGACGATGTCATTTCGACCCTGACTGTGTTTTAACGGCAGTAGCTACCCTGGTAACCCATAGAAACCGAATGAGGTTCAGCAGGTTCAGAAGTGGATCAGAAGGGTTGGCTGTCATGTAAATGTGAGTACATAAATAAGACAGTCTACATTATCACATGACTACTGGGAGAGACCCTCAATGGCAGCCTCATGGTGAAGTCTTGTCCTGCACATATTTGTATTTTGCCACGTTTAAATGAAAGGTAAGATTTACTTACATAAAATGACTCCTATAATCTTTTCCAAACTCTCTTGGACCAAGCCAAAGTAGAATCATGGTGTTACTTTACTTTTAACTAATTTTTAAGGTTCTCTTTGGTAGCCATGAGGAACAGGCACACTCCTCTGGGTCCTACCAGCAACCTTATATCCTCCTCTGCCTCTATTAAAATGCCCCTGACCTGCAATTGACAAGCACCTCACCTTTGCACTGTGTTCCATGGCTTTAACATCCATCTCGATGAGCAGCACTGCCTTCGGGCGATTGTTTAATGAATAACTCCAGTGTGGGGAACTGGGTCAAACTGGCTAAGCTGCCACCTACGCACATCTGAATTGTAAATGCAGCCCAGAGCACTGAAGGAAAACTCTCTGCTGGAACACAGGTCCAACAGGATTTTGAGCATTCTCCATCTGTTTCCCAAAAGCCACGGTTCAAAAGCACAAAATTGACACCAATTTGGCACCAATCAGTCAATCGCATGTACAGGCCCGAAAGTGGTGGGTGTGGGTAAAATTGAATTCTTTTTAACATTTCAAAAATATACATTCTATTGATAAAAACCTTTATACAGTTACACAAGAACTAAAGAGTGAGAGGGGAAAGATATAAAAGAGACCTAAGGGGCAACTTTTTCACACAGAGGGTGCTGTGTGTATGGAATGATCTGCCAGAGGAAGTGGTGGAGGCTGGTACAATTGCAACATTTAAGAGGCATTTGGATGGGTATATGAATAGGAAGGGTTTGGAGGGATATGGGTTGGATGCTGGCAGGTGGGACTAGATTGGGTTGGGATATCTGGTCAGCATGGACGGGTTGGACTGAAGGGTCTGTTTCCATGCTGTACATCTCTGTGACTCTATGACTCTAAACACGAGTGCTGTTCAATTCTATACAGTCTTTACATATGCAGATCAAACAAACGCAAGACATTTCTTACATTCACAAGACAATATTTCCATACATTTGATGCACCAGGAGAGTCTGATAATTGAACAGACCGCCCCCCTCCCCCCCCCATTGTACTTTGGCAGAAATACCTTACACGATGATCTTTCCCCAGTGCTCATTGGATGCAGTTGCCCCAGGCTTTAGTGCATCCCCCAGCACACAGTCCGGGACCTTGGAATGTACCAGTCTGCAACACTTGGTTAGGATCAACTCCTTGCTCTGGAAGACTAATACGTTTCGGGCAGACCAAAGGCGTCTTTCACCGAGCTGATGGTCTTCCAGACACAGTCGATTTTTGTCTTGGTGTGTGTCTTGGGAACAGGCAATAGAGTACAGAGTCCTACATCACAGAGTAGCTTGGGATGAATCTCAACAAAAACCACTGCATCCCTCTCCAGACTTCCTTCGAAAATTCACATTCCAGAGGGAGGCCCTCCCTGCAGCCACTTTGAGGGCAGTATGCGGTGGCACAGGGAGTCTGGACTTACATGAAGGATCAACAGGTAGTGCCTTTGTCATGACCAGCCAACTGATGTCTTGGTGCTCGTTGGAAAGTTGTGATGATGAGGCATTCTGCCAAATAGCTTTGGATCAGGGAACAACCCGACAGGATCCATCTTCTCCTATCCCCATAGGGTCTCAAGAATATAATGGTGACCACTTCCTGAAAGACTTATGGTCAAAGGTGTTTCTCTTTGCAGATTTCTCCACGAGGGACAGATGATACGGAACGGTCCAACTACTTAGAGGGTTCTGCGGCAGCGAGACCAAGCCATCTTTCGCAACACCAGGGACAGGTAGACCTTCATACATAAGACACTTGATGTTTGCGTGCTGAGGGTCTTTCACAGCTTGGCACAACCGCACACACAGGTAGCCATCAGGACAAGGGAGGCATTGAGTAAGTTTTCTCCCCCTTATCTAGAGGTTTGTACATGGTGTACTTGCAGACATGGTCCACCTCAGACCTCCAGATGAAGTGGTAGATGGCTCAGGTGACTGCAATAGTGCAGGTTCAGGGAATGGGCCAGACCTGTGTAAAATTAATGAATTTTCAATGATGGTCCATTAGGAGGTGCACTTCAAAATTTATATTTGGCTATCCTCGTTTCATTCTCCCAGCCTGAGCTGATTTGCATCTTTGCATATGTTCATTAAACATAGACAATGCTGAGCTTTATTAAATTTAAGAAAATGACCTGCACTGGATAACCCTCACCTGTGGAGTTTTTTGAGCACTTGCTAGAATTCCAGGAGATTAGTGAGGCATGACCAGGTTTCATATCACACATTCACTGACAATAAAAACCACGAAAAACTAAAAGTTAACCATTTACCCTGCCAGACTGACTTTCTGAGAATGGCTATTAAATTCTTCTTTGGATTTCTTTTTCTGTAACATTCAGAGCCTGGAGCTACAACATCTTGTATTTATAGAACTGGTCAAAAATATCAAGTGCTTTAAACATTGCTCCCTGCTTGTTTTTTTTATTAAGATTCCAGAACCTTCCTCCATCTTTCTGACACATCTAGTCTATCACCTAACTCTTCTTACCTCTCTTGCAAGTCTAACTGCAACCTCCCCATCTCCCAGTATGTCTGACAACGTTTAATATATTATCCTGCTCATTCGGTCTCTCACCACATATTATTTATTATTGCATTCAGTCCATTTCTCTGACAGGTTTAATGTATTATTCCTCTTTTTCCATCTCGCTGTCAGGTAAATCAATTATTGTCTTCTCCCAGGCTCTGAAAGGTGTAGTGTGTCTATCTAACATCTTGCTCTATTATTTCCAAACCAATATTAGTCAGTCTTACCTCATTAAGCTTTGTCTAATTTCATCTACAGGTATTTTTCAAAATCTATGCTTGTGGCCACACTAATGATAGTTGGAGAACTGTGGTGATGTGTAAAACTCAAGTGCTGCTTTGAAACATGCAACCTATAACAAAGTGATGTTTATCAAACAAATAACCTAATCATCGGTTTGGTGTATAAATAACTGCAGTTTCTTCCACTGTTATACGGGAGGCAGTTAACACGAATAACTTCATTCCTGGAATTCCGGGGAACACTTATGCATATGATCTTCTATGTCACCCTGAATAGCCTTAATATTTACAAATCCAAATGCTAAAGAACCACTTAACATGTTGTGTCTTTCAGTTTTGTAACACCACCTGTGACTATTTACTAATAACAAGGGTTACCACCAGCTGTTTAAATTGTACAAGTGCAGATGAATTACAATCACTTTTTTAATGGCAGCACCATATTTGCTACACACGCTCTGATTTTCAAACACAGCCAATTGATCCATCACTAATTTAGATTACTGGTCACACCCATCCCCTTTATTAACCACTTGCTATTTGTCTCACTTTGACTTGATTGCATCACCTAACCTCAACCTCCTTGGGAAATTCATATCGCTTACCTATGGCTAAAAATTACAACGTTTGTTTTCCATATTCAATAAGATCAGAGACTTGAACTGAGAAAGCAACCACTTAGCAGTTATAGTGGCATGCACCTCCAACTTTGAGATTGGTCTTTGGGAGCACAGTTGAGTGGGAATGGCTTAAAGCTCCTTAAGTTAACTTTGGTGCATCAGACATGACAAAATAAATAGCCCTAGCTAGATGAAACTAATCCTGTTTTGGTGTGTGTAATCTGGACACAGTAGTAAACTAACGATGGGCAGCAAAAGGCAAGGCTCTCAGGATGTGGTACATCCTTCATCACCCTCTTTCTGTTGCTGAGATGATTGGCACTATAATGGGCAGCTTCAGTTGGAGAATGCTACCTTTTTCCATTAGCCTCTGACAATTCTTCATGTATGAGCCCAATCAGTGAACAGCGATACAGAATTGTGAAGAGACAAAGGTCTTCATCCTGCACTCATCAGGACTCATGTGGAAATTCTAAATTTTAAACAATCATCACTATCTCTCCATTTGGAGGAAAGAGTGCTGATTGGTTAACGAGTTCATGAAATGGGAGAAAGTGAGGACTGCAGATACTGCAGATGCTCAGAATTGAAAGTGTAGTGCTGGAAAAGCACAGCCGGTCAGGTAGCATCCGAGGAGCAGCAGAATCGATGTTTCGGGCATAAGCCCTTCCTGATGAAGAGGTTATGCCCGAAATGTTGATTCTCCTGCTCCTCTAAGTTCACTAAATGGCCAATTGACGATAATCAACCAATCTCATAGCATGGATCATTTATACTTACAGAAAGCAACTGATGTGCAAGAATGTGTTCTCTCCAAACAAAAGGACCGCATTCAAAGTTTGCATTCCTGCTCTGAATTACCTGCAAACTTTGAGAGCCTACAGTTCCCCATTTCTTTTTCCACCACAACCCTGGACAAGCAGAGCCAATCTACCAAACAACCAATGTCCTTTTCTCCTAGTCATTATGATTGTGTGAAATTTGGGATTCTTGCATTTGTCCTGATTCTTGCTGGACATAAAGCTTCCGCAACATGTGTCACCTTTCAGCAATAGATAGCAAATGTTTTTCAGTTATGGAACGGATCACACAATACTCACTCCCTTGATTAATTTGGAATAATATTTAGTCCAAACAAAAATATCCCGTTTTTATCATGAATGGTGGTCTTGGACAAAACCAGTCGTTCACTTTACCCTCTCAGTGCATCTTTATGTTCCTTTTTTCTGCCACTTTGAATAGCTCTCTGAGGGATGTGCATCAATGGTATGCCCCTAGTTACAGGTTGTCCAGGAAATAATAAGATTCATGGGAGAGATTCTAGTTTTCTTAAAAACCATTCAATTAAGCAGAGTCCAAATCAGGCCTTCACCACATAGACACTGTCCAATCCATTCATAATTTTAAAGACCTTAATCAAGTCAACTTCAATAATTTCAATTTGTGCAATCAGATGATTGTTATCTCTCAGTTCTGAATACCAACCTTGTCAATCGTTTTTGCATTTCCAGCTCTGTTTCTATGTTCCTTTTATAATAAGGAGACCTGTGAATTGTGTTCCCATTCGCTCAGGGACTCTGAATTACTGTGGCAACGTGCACTATTTTAACTATCGGAAGGATGTTGTGAAAGGGTTCATAAAAGAGTTACAATGATGTTGTCAGGGTTGGAGGATTTGAGCTATAAGGAGAGGCTGAACAGGCTGGGGCTGTTTTCCCTGGAGCATCAGAGGCTGCGGGGTGACCTTATAGAGGTTTATAAAATCATGAGGGGCATGATACAGTAAACAGACAAGGTCGTTTCCCTGGGGTGGAGGTGTCCATAACTAGAGGACATAGGTTTAAGGTGAGAGGGGAAACATATAAAAGGGATCTAAGAGGCAACTTTTTCACCCAGAGGGTGGTGCACGTGTGGAATGAGCTGCCAGAGGAAGTGGTGGAGGCTGATACAATTACAGCATTTAAAAGGCATCTGGATGGGTATTGAATAGGAAGGGTTCAGATGGATATGGGCCAAGTACTGGCAGGTGGAACTAGATTGGGTTGGGATATTTGGTCGGCATGGACAAGTTGGACTGAAGGGTCTGTTTCCTTGCGATACATCTCTGTGATTCGATGACTCTATCACATAGGGACTATGAACAGTGAATGGTGGAGGCCAAAACTTACTTTCCATCCCACAACAGACTAGAAAGCTCTCCCTCTCTTACTGTTTGCCAGTGGTGTGCAATAGAAGGAAAAATGTACACAGCACAGACGTGATCAGCATCCTTTGCAAATTTAACATAATTTGGCTAAACTTTTAAATTCTCTAAGTCTAGAAATAAATACCAATTCTTTGCTATTAGTTTTAATTGTGATTTTGATGTCCAGTGCTACTTTTTATGATTAGGTCACCAATATACTTTGTTCCTCTACCCCATTCAGATTTATATTTACTAAGATGTGTAGGATCCATGGTGACTTGACCACTTGGATTCAGGAGTGGCTTGCCCATAGAAGGCAGAGAGTACTGGGAAAGATTGTTTTTCTGGCTGGAGGTCCATGACTAGTGGTGTTCTACAGGGATCTGCTGTTTATGATATATATAAATGACTTGGATGTAAATGTAGATGGATGGGTTAATAAATTTGCAGATAATACAAAGATCAATGGAGTTGTGGATAGTGTAGAAGGATGTCAAAGGATACAGCAGGATATAAAGTTCAGTTGCCGATATGGACAGAGAAATGGCAGATGGAGTTAAATCTGGATAAGTGTGAGGTGCTCCACTTTGGGAGATCAAATGTTAAGGAAAAGTATACAGTTAATGGCAGTACCATGAACAGCACTGATGTACAGAGGGATCTTGGGGTTTAAGTCCATAGCTCTCTCAAAGTGGCCACTAAGGTGGTAAAGAAGGCATATGGCATGCTTGCCTTTATTGCTTGAGGAATTGAGTACAAGAATCAGGATGTCGTGTTACAGCTTTATAAGACTTTGGTCAGGCCACACTTAGAGTATCGTATTCAATTCTGGTTACCACATTACAGGAAAGACGTAGAGGCTTTGGAGAGGCTGCAGGAGAGGTTTACCAGGATGCTGCCTGGATTAGAGGGTATGAGCTATAAGGAGAGGCTAGAGAAACTCGGTTGTTTTCTCTGGAGGCTGAGGGGAGACTCAATAGAAGTCTATAAAATTGTGGGGTGCATCGATGGGGTTGACAGCCTGAATCTTTTACCCAGAGTTGGAATGTCTAATACTAGGGGGCATGCATTTAAGGTGAGAGGGTGAAAGGTCAAAGGAGATGTGCAGGGCAAGTTTTTACAGAGAGTAGTAGGAGTCTGGAACATGTGGCCAAGGTGGTGGTGGTGGAGGCAGATACGATAGGGGTGTTCAAGCAGTTTTTAGATAAGCTCATGAATAAGCAAGAACTGGAGGGATATGGATCAGGGGCAGGCAGAAGGGATTAGTTTCATTTGGCATCATGCTTAGCACGACATCATGGGCTATATGACCCATTCTTGTGTACAGTTCAATATTCTAAGTTCTAAGATGAGGGTAAAGCTTCTATTCTTCCTACCAAAGAGCATTACTTGCCACTTAACTGTCCTGTCTACAGTCTTCTAATGCTTTCTCATATTAGGTTTTCCAGTTTTATATTATTTTGCAAGTTATGATATATGTTGCTAAATCTGAACAATTAATGTAACTTATGAATAACAGTAGTCAAAAGCCTTTTGCAAAATCTGGAATTGAAAGCTCCAGGATCTGAATAGCATATGTCCCCATTAATGGTGAACCATAGTCCTTTCAGAAAGGTTTCCCCATTGGGTATTATGCTGCCCATTGCAGGATATAACAGACAGAATTCTCTGGGCAAATGGTTCTGGATTAGTTGTGGTCCTGGTGGAAGTGTGTGCAATGGTATCAATATGGGTCAGCATCATCCTCTGTGGAGAAACCACAGCACATAGATCAATCTGCTGCTGTTGCGAATATTTCGGTTTAGCAAAAATGACACATTGAATCACCAGGGTAAGTGGACAGCCTGTTGTTACATGCAATAGGTGGGAGAGGGTTAGTGATATCTTTCTGTGTTCATCAAGATGATGAATGTCAAATGTTGGAGACAGAAATATTAGCTGCCTGATGCACCTGGTATCAGCCTTTGTAACCCCCAGGTGAAATAAAGCGCAGGTTAGATTTTGATTAAAGCTCCTTCATTTGCAGGAAAGAGCAGTGGATTGCAATCTGGCCACAGATACACATGGCACTACCATTTCCAATGCCAATGTTGCGGCTGGCTTTCTTTCAAGGAAAGCCCCAGTTTACACTCAGTTTGTGATGAGGGTTGCATCCACTGAGGCAAGGATTCAACTCTGCTGTGGTTCTTTTTTCAGTCCACGACTCCTGGGTAGCTATTGCTTCCTGAACATCATCAACTTACAACAGAGCAAACAATTGATAAGTGGAGACATTTTTTATTCACTCGTGGGACATGGGCATTGCCTGCAGGACCAGCATGTATTGCCTGTATCTCGCTGTCCCTGGGAAGGTGGTGATGAGATGCCCTCTTGAACCACTGCAGTCCCGGTGCCATAGGTTGACCCAGAGCGCTGGCAATGAAGGGGTTCCAAGAAGTTGATTCAATGACTCTGAAGGAATGGTGATATAAATTCCATATCAGGATGGTGAGTAGTTTGGAGGGAACTTGCGAGTGGTATTGTTCCCATGTATCTGCTGCCCTTATCCTTCTGAATAGTATTGATAATCAGTTTGGAAAGTGCCATCTAAGGAGTCTTGTAGGTGCTACATGCTGCTTCTTCTGGCCATCAGTGGTCGAGAGAGTGGATGTGGTGCCAATCTAGCTTTGTCCTGGATGGTCTCAAGCTTCCTGAGTGTTGTTGGAGCTGCACTTATCCATGAAAGCAGTATAATTAATGTGATGATTGTACAGACCAGCACTATCATTGATCTCACCACATTCAAATCAGTACAACTTGACACTGACTTATTACACAATGATATGAACATGCCATACCTTTCCACATCGGTGAGTTGCCCTGTTTGACTTTAACAAAATAACCGCTTCCATCCTAATATCTCTGGCCTTAGTCTGCCTCATTGTTTTATGTATTCTTCACATAAAAACACACCCTGTCTTTTAACTGTGTCCCCCCATTCAAAAATGTGACAAGAGACCAAAACTTATTCTTAATTTAATCAATTTTCCTTATTATTACATACCTCTGGAGCAGGTGGGATTTGAAACCAGGCCTCCCAGTCTAGGGATAGGGACACTATCCCTGTGTTACACCAGACTGAAGAATTTCCAATAAAATGGGTATCAGCTGTTGTCAAATGCCAAGACTAGTTAACAATAAATTGCCTAAAAAATAAACACTACCGCAGTTAGGCGGTTGTGTGGGGGGTAATAGAAAAAAACAGGAAAAAAATAAATTGCCTATTAACTGTCCATTGGAAGACAGCATCAAAGTTAGATCATTAATATTTCACCAGCTTCTCGTCTTAATTACTTACTTGCTAACCTGCGAAGATTCTATTTGGGACACACAACAGGAGTAATGTGCTCTTATTTGATGGGGAGCCTGGGTTGCTATGGCAATGTGCACTATTTTACATGCATGTTGCCTCAGGGGCTACGTATAGTAATGGTGGAAACCAGAACTTTCTTTCCATCACAGGACAGACCAAGAATCTCTGCAGCACTTACTGATTGCCAGCATCATGCGATGAAAGGATTTTCAGGTTGATTCTTAACTTGTTTGTCCACTTCAGTGATCACCCTTCCTTAGCTGTCAAGTTCTCGGCTGTGTCTTAAACCTGGAGTTTCTGGCTCAGGGACAGAGGTGTGATATAAGACTTCCACACAAATAATAGTAACAGCAGTTTTTCCACTCTTTTATGAAGAGATTGTTAGAACACAATATTATAGCATGACAAACTTAGGCAGCAGGTAATATGTGACACAAAACTTCTAATAAATAGTCATAGAGTCCCTATAGTGTGGGAGCAGGCCATTTGGCCCATTGAGTCCACACCAACCCTCTGAAGAACATCAGACCTCGATCCATCCCATCCCTTAACCCTGCCTTTCCCTTGGCTAATCCACCCAACCTGCACATCTTCAAACTGCAGGAAGAAACCCACACAGACACAAAGAGACTGCACAAACCCCACACAGAGAGTCACCAGAGGGTGGAATCAAACTCGGGTCCCTGGCACTGCGAGGCAGCAATGCCAACCTCCAGCCACCACGGCGTGATAATACAACTGGGCTTTCTGAGAGCAGCACTCACAACAGGCTGAAAATCGCAGGTCGTAAGGTCTGCAATTGCTTCCCCTGAACTTCCTCACAGCACTTCTCCTCAGCTTTAACCAAATTAAAATCCATGTTCCCTTTAACATTCTTGAAGTTACATAGATTTGGGATTTATTCAGCAGAGAGGGAGCAGCACAATGCAGGGAAGTCATTCCTGAAGTCCTGGCCAATATTTAGCCTTCAATCAACTTCGAAAATCAATGGATTTGTGGGAGCTTGCTTCATTGAGTGCAAAGTGCTCTGACACTGCTCTGGGTTGTGAAAAGCTGTGTATAAATTCTCAGCTTACTTCCAACCAGGTCAGTAACATTAGAACCAGCGGCTAGAAGCACAAATAAGGGTGAGTTTGTTTAACTTCCAAGGTTGTTTTGGCGGATCCCAGAAACACATGTTGGACACTCCCACGGTAAGAGATGAATTACATCCGCCAACCACATTTCACGGTTTCTTTTTCGCATGTTAAAGGATGAAGTGACTGATCAGATTTAAATGCACATTTGTAAAGCCAGTTATGATTTCTGGTATTCTGATGTTGCGGGAAATCAAATCAACAATATCAAACGATGACACATTTTGGCATCAATAGCTCAGCAACCAAAATGTTTAACAATAACACAATGAGCTTGGCAACAAGAAATAATCTGTATAGACATCGTCAACATTGACTTAACACTTCCAAACAGGCACTCAAATTGCATGTGTTTTCCTTTTAAGTCATTATTCTAGGGGAGGAAATGTAATGGAGAACAGGTTTGGGTTGCATGAAGTTTCAAATATCTGCAACACTTTAAGGAGTTGATCCTTCCCAAAGTTAAAAATCACACAACACCAAGTTGTAGTCCAACAGATTTATTTGGAAGCACTAGCATTTGGAGCTAATGCATCCAAATTACCCTTTTGGACTTAAACCTGGTGTTGTGTGAATTTTAACTTTGTCCACCCCAGTCCAACACTGGTTCCTCCATATCAGATGTTTCTCAAGCAAACATTTATTCTTATTGTTACCTTAAATCTGTCTCTTATCACACAGACAAGCCCAGGGCCATCACACATGCTGCTTCACACATTATTGCTTCCTCAGCTACAGCCATGATGTGGAAATGCACAGTTGCTATGGATTGTGTTGGGCCACTAGTTATATATTTATAAAAATTGCATAAAGCAATCTTAAGGAGGGATAAGGGTCCTCACATTTCAGTATGATAAGGCAATCTACTTATAGTCGATTGAATGCTGATAATTATCAGAACCTTCTGTCTGCAAACACTTACATTTTAGCTCAAGTGGTAAATCTTGTGGAAATTATCTGAGCCCACGAGAGGGGATCTGGTTGAAAGGAGCAACTTTCAACTTACGTTGACATGGCACCTTATATTGAGATGAATTCACGAGGCTGTCATGAGAAGTTGGCTGAATCAGAGCCAAGAGTTTCTGCAAATTTGCTGTTCCCAAACGTGGCTGCTTAGCAGACTGCATCTGACTATTCCTGAGATATTGGCCCGTCAAACAGGAACACTTGGGTACCTGCTGCTAAAGGATTCTTTAACATGGGATTCTTGTTAGGAGCTGAGGACCTCTGGAAATTCTATCCATTCCAGAGTGTCCTGGCAGGGTCACAATGATGGTGTCCCCATTGCTCTTGCCATCTCTGCTGGATACAATCCATGGATGAAGACTGTGGAATCAATGCAGACCTCATGCTGCAGACTGAAGGGGCCAAAGGGCCTCTTTCTGCATATTAAGGATTCTATGATCTATGATGATAATTGTGGGACTTCCTCTCCAAAATGGTTCCCAGTGAGGAAACCTCAGCTCTAAGATGCCCTAACGGGAATTTGAGAATGTTCAAATGGGCCGAGGAGTAGCAGATGGAGTTTAATTTAGATAAATGTGAGGTGCTGCATTTTTGGAAAGCAAATCTTAGCAGGACAGAGACACTTAATGGTAAGGTCCTAGGCAGTGTTGCTGAACAAAAAAGACCTTGGTGTGCAGGTTCATAGCTCCTTGAAAGGGCAGTCACAGGTAAGTAGGATAGTGAAGAAGGCGTTTGGTATGCTTTCCTTTATTGATCAGAGTATTGAGTACAGGCGTTGGGAGATCATGTTGCAGCTGTACAGGACATTGGTTAGGCCACTTTTGGAATATTGCATGCAATTCTGGTGTCCTTCCTATCGGAAAGATGTTGTGAAACTTGAATGGGTTCAGAAAAGATTTATAATGATGTTGCCAGGGTTGGAAAATTTGGCTATATGGAAAGGCTGAATAGGCTGGGGTTGTTTTCCCTGGAGCGTTGGAGGCTGAGGGGTGACCTTATAGAGGTTTATAAAATCATGAGGGGCATGGATAGGGTAAATAGACAACCTCTTATCTCTGGGGTGGGGGAGTCCTGAACTAGAGGGCATAGGTTTAGAGCAAGAGGGGAATGATATGAAAAGGATCTAGGGGCAACTTTTTCACACAGAGGGTGGTGCATGTATGGAATGAGCTGCCAGATAATGTGGTGGAGGCTGCTACAATTACAATATTTAAAAGGCATGTGGATGGGTATATGAATAGGAAGGGTTTAGAGGGATAAGGGCTGCCAAATGGGAGTAGATTAATTTAGAGCTGAAAATGTGTTGCTGGAAAAGCGCAGCAGGAAGCGCTGCATCCAAGGAGCAGGAGAATCGACGTTTCGGGCATGAGCCCTGAAGAAGGGCTTATGCCCGAAACATCGATTCTCCTGCTCCTCGGATGCTGCCTGACCTGCTGAGCTTTTCCAGCAACACATTTTCAGCTCTGATCTCCAGCATCTGCAGTCCTCACTTTCTCCTAGTAGATTAATTTAGGATATCTGATTGACATGGATGAGTTGGACTAAAGGGTCTGTTTCCATGCTGTGACTCTGTTTCTATGACTCTCTGATGGTGAACCACTTTTTCTGAGATGGATCCTGATAAGATTATCCATCGGATAGTGTGACTCTGTCTATAAAGTGGGCCACAATGGTGAGAATCACCTTGGTGAAAGTGAGGAATGCAGATGCTGGAGTTTTACTTCATTCTGACAGCATGTCTTCTCCTGTAAAGTCAGTCCTGATTGTGAGACTCCCCCTCCCAAATGATTAACTAACAACAAAAGTCCACAATCCCCGATTAGTGACTCTTAACCTTCAAACTGAACTCTGAGAAGAAATCTTTAAGCAGCAAAGCAGAAGTGAAAAAGAATCATTTATGTTACAAATCAATATGTTATCCTATTGTCATTGCCAAACTGTGGTTGAATTTTGTAGTGACTGCAACGAGGTCAGCCAGGTGGATTTCATAGAATATAAGTGCCCTGATTGGGGCTGTTAACCTGGTCCAATCAGGGAGCCCTGGCTGACAGAGAAAAACAGAACATCTTACACACACAAAATAAATAAATAAATAAATAAATGAATAAATAGAGTGGCTTTGGGCACCCGGTACGGAGGAGGGAGGGCAGGTCTGAAGACCTCCTCGTGGGTCTGCTCCTGGGCCTGGCCAAACTGGCCATCAACAGGTCCAGGCAGCGGGCCGTGGAGGGGGTCGTTAGGGCCGACTGCCTGCCCCTCTTCCGCGGTTATGTTAGAGCCCGGGTGTCCTTGGAGAAGGAGCACGCGGTGTCGACCAACACCCTGGGAGTTGTTCAGGGAGAGGTGGGCGCCGCAGGGAGTGGAGTGCATCATTTCTCCCTCCAACTCTATTTTGATTTAGTCCCTACCCTCCCCCTCACTGTTTTGATCACACAGCACTGTCCCTTGCTGTGAAGGGCAGTGTTTGTCACTGGCCACCCGGGTGTTTTCCTATCTTCCTGGTGGTGGAAATTAAATAAAGATTCGTACACTTTGTGTCTTTCACTGTGTCTCACACCTGCACACACACACCATGGGTGCTGGGGAAAAAAAAATAAGCACTACCGCAGTTAGGTGGTAGTGTGGGGGTTAAAGGGAAAAAAAAACCAAAAGTTAAGGGCAGTGTTTGTCACTGGCCACCCGGGTGTTTTCCTATCTTCCTGGTGGTGGAAATTGAATAAAGATTCGTGCACTTTGTCTTTCACTGTGTCTCACACCTGCACACACACACCATGGGTTCTGGGGATAAAATAAGCACTACCGCACTTAGGTGGTAGTGTGGGGGTTAAAAAAAAACAGAACATCTTACACACACAAAAAAAAGAATAAATAAATAAATAAATAAATAAATAGAGTGGCTTTGGGCACCTGGTACGGAGGAGGGAGGGCAGGTCTGAAGACCTCCTCGTGGGTCTGCTCCTGGGCCTGGCCAAACTGGCTGTTAACAGGTCCAGGCAGCGGGCCGTGGAGGGGGTCGTTAGGGCCGACTGCCTGCCCCTCTTCCGCGGTTACGTTAGAGCCCGGGTGTCCTTGGATAAAGAGCACGTGGTGTCGACCAACACCCTGGAGTTGTTCAGGGAGAGGTGGGCGCCGCAGGGAGTGGAGTGCATCATTTCTCCCTCCAACTCTATTTTGATTTAGTCCCTACCCTCCCCTTCACTGTTTTGATCACACAGCACTGTCCTTTGATGTGAAGGGCAGTGTTTGTCACTGGCCACCCGGGTGTTTTCCTATCTTCCTGCTGGTGGAATTCGAATAAAGATTCGTGCACTTTGTGTCCTTCACTGTGTCTCACACCTGCACACACACACCATGGGTGCTGGGGATAAAATAAGCACTACCACACTTAGGTGGTAGTGTGGGGGTTTAAAAAAAAAGAAAAACAGAACATCTTACACACACAAAAAAAAGAAAGAAAGAAATAAATAGAGTGGCTTTGGGCACCCGGTACGGAGGAGGGAGGGCAGGTCTGAAGACCTCCTCGTGGGTCTGCTCCTGGGCCTGGCCAAACTGGCCGTTAACAGGTCCAGGCAGCAGGCCGTGGAGGGGGTCGTTAGGGCCGACTGCCTGCCCCTCTTCCGCGGTTACGTTAGAGCCTGGGTGTCCTTGGAGAAAGAGCACGCGGTGTCCACCAACACCCTGGAGTTGTTCAGGGAGAGGTGTGCGCCGCAGGGAGTGGAGTGCATCATTTCTCCCTCCAACTCTATTTTGATTTAGTCCCTACCCTCCCCCTTACTGTTTTGATCACACAGCACTGTCCTTTGATGAGAAGGGTTGTGTTTGTCACTGGCCACCCGGGTGTTTTCCTATCTTCCTGGTGGTGGAAATTGAAGAAAGATTCGTGCACTTTGTGTCTTCCACTGTGTCTCACACCTGCACACACACACTATGGGTTCTGGGGAAAAAATAAGCACTACCGCACTTAGGTGGTAGTGTGGGGGTTAAAAAAGAAAGGGAAAAAAAAGAAGAACAGAAAAAAAAGAAAAAAAAACAGGAGTTTAAAAAAAATAAGCACTACCGCACTTAGGAAAAAAAAAGAAAAAAAAGAAAAGAAAAAACAGAAGATCTTACACACACAAAAAAAAAGAAGAAATAAATAAATAAATAAATAAATAAATAAATAAATAGAGTGGCTTTGGGCACCCGGTACGGAGGAGGGAGGGCAGGTCTGAAGACCTCCTCGTGGGTCTGCTCCTGGGCCTGGCCAAACTAGCCGTTAACAGGTCCAGGCAGTGGGCCGTGGAGGGGGTCGTTAGGGCCCACTGCCTGCCCCTCTTCCGCAGTTACGTTAGAGCCTGGGTGTCCTTGGAGAAGGAGCACGCGGTGTCGACCAACACCCTAGAGTTGTTCAGGGAGAGGTGGGTGCCGCAGGGAGTGGAGTGCATCATTTCTCCCTCCAACTCTATTTTGATTTAGTCCCTAGCCTCCCCCTCACTGTTTTGATCACACAGCACTGCCCTTTGATGTGAAGGGCAGTGTTTGTCACTGGCCACTCGGGTGTTTTCTATCTTCCTGGTGGTGGAAATTGAATAAAAATTCGTGCACTTTGTGTCTTTCACTGTGTCTCACACCTGCACACACACACACCATGGGTGCTGGGGATAAAATAAGCACTACCACACTTAGGTGGTAATGTGGGGGTTGAAAAAAAACAATAGAAGAAAAGAAAAAAATGAAAAGAGAAGGAAAAAAGAAAAGAAGAAAAAAAAACAGAAGAGTGAATTTGAATAAAGATTCGTGCACTTTGTGTCTTTCACTGTGTCTCACACCTGCACACACACACCATGGGTGCTGGGGATAAAATAAGCACTACCACACTTAGGTGGTAGTGTGGGGGTTAAATTATTAAAAAAAAGGGAAAAAAGAAAAAAACACAGAAGATTCTGAGTTGCCTCAGTTTAGGGGACTGACTCTGTGCTGGCTGGTGTTACAGTTGGTTTCTGCTTTTTTTTGGAGGGGGAAAAAAACCTGATTCCTGAACTGGCTGAATTATTTAGGACTGATTGTTTTCTTTTTTTTTGAAGCATTCCTGTTTTTTTTTAAAAACCTCCACACTACCACCTAAGTGCGGTAGTGCTTATTTTAGGACTGATTGGTTTTTTTTTTACAGTCTTTTCTTTTTTTTAAGTGAAGGGGAGGGTAGGGACATTCCTCCTTTTTTTTTTTCTTTTTTAACCCCACACTACCACCTAAGTGCGGTAGTGCTTATTTTAGGACTGATCTCTTTTTTTTTTTCTTTTTTTTTGTGTGTGTGTGCAGGTGTGAGACACAGTGGAAGACACAAAGTGCACCAATCTTTATTCAATTTCCACCACCAGGAAGATAGGAAAACACCCGGGTGGCCAGTGACAAGCACTGCCCTTCACATCAAGGGGCAGTGCTGTGTGATCAAAACAGTGAAGGGGAGGGTAGGGACTAAATCAAAATAGAGTTGGAGGGAGAAATGATGCACTCCACTCCCTGCGGCGCCCACCTCTCCCTGAACAACTCCAGGGTGTTGGTCGACACCGCGTGCTCCTTCTCCAAGGACACCCGGGCTCTGACGTAACCGCGGAAGAGGGGCAGGCAGTCGGCCCTAACGGCCCCCTCCATGGCCCACTGCCTGGACCTGTTGATGGTCAGTTTGGCCAGGCCCAGGAGCAGACCAGGACTGATTGTTTTTTTTTCCTGTTTATATTTTTTTTTCTTTAAAACCCCCACACTACCACCTAAGTGCGGTAGTGCTTATTTTATCCCCAGCACCCATGGTGTGTATGTGAATCTCCTGTTTATTTATTTTTTTTTCTTCTTCTTTTTTTTTCTTTCTTTTTTTTTTAACCCCCACTCTACCACCTGAGTGCGGTAGTGCTTATTTTTTTCCCCAGCACCCCTGGTGTGTGTATGTGCAGGTGTGAGACACAGTGAGAGACACAAGGTGCACGAATCTTTATTCACCAGGAAGATAGGAAAACACCCGGGTGGCCAGTGACAAACACTGCCCTTCACATCAAAGGGCAGTGCTGTGTGATCAAAACAGTGAAGGGGAGGGTAGGGACTAAATCAAAATAGAATTGGAGGGAGAAATGATGCACTCCACTCCCTGCGGCGCCCACCTCTCCCTGAACAACTCCAGGGTGTTGGTCGACACCGCGTGCTCCTTCTCCAAGGACACCCGGGCTCTGACGTAACCGCGGAAGAGGGGCAGGCAGTGGGCCCTAACGGCCCCCTCCATGGCCCGCTGCCTGGACCTGTTGATGGCCAGTTTGGCCAGGCCCAGGAGCAGACCAGGACTGATTGTTTTTTTTTTCTTTTTTTTCTTTTTTTTTTCTTTTTTTTTGTTCTTTTAACCCCCACACTACCACCTAAGTGCGGTAGTGCTTATTTTTTCCCCCAGCACCCATGGTGTGTGTGTGCAGGTGTGAGACACAGTGGAAGACACAAAGTGCACCAATCTTTATTCAATTTCCACCACCAGGAAGATAGGAAAACACCTGAGTGGCCAGTGACAAACACTGCCCTTCACATCAAAGGGCAGTGCTGTGTGATCAAAACAGTGAAGGGGAGGGGAGGGACTAAATCAAAATAGAATTGGAGGGAGAAATGATGCACTCCACTCCCTGCGGCGCCCACCTCTCCCTGAACAACTCCAGGGTGTTGGTGGACACCGCGTGCTCCTTCTCCAAGGACACTCGGGCTCTAACATAACCGCGGAAGAGGGGCAGGCAGTCGGCCCTAACGGCCCCCTCCATGGCCCGCTGCCTGGACCTGTTGATGGCCAGTTTGGCCAGGTCCAGGAGCAGACCAGGACTGATTGTTTTTTTTTTTTTTTTTTTTTCTTTCATCAAAGGGCAGTAAGACTGACTTCTATTTTTTTTTTTTTTCTTTTTTTTTAATTTAACCCCCACACTACCGCCTAAGTGCGGTAGTGCTTATTTTATCCCCAGCACCCATGGTGTGTGTGTGTGCAGGTGTGAGACACAGTGAAAGACACAAAGTGCACCAATCTTTATTCAATTTCCACCACCAGGAAGATAGGAAAACACCCGGGTGGCCAGTGACAAGCACTGCCCTTCACATCAAAGGGCAGTGCTGTGTGATCAAAACAGTGAGGGGGAGGGGAGGGACTAAATCAAAATAGAATTGGAGGGAGAAATGATGCACTCCACTCCCTGCGGCGCCCACCTCTCCCTGAACAACTCCAGGGTGTTGGTGGACACCGCGTGCTCCTTCTCCAAGGACACTCGGGCTCTAACATAACCGCGGAAGAGGGGCAGGCAGTCGGCCCTAACGGCCCCCTCCATGGCCCGCTGCCTGGACCTGTTGATGGCCAGTTTGGCCAGGTCCAGGAGCAGACCAGGACTGATTGTTAAACTCCTGATGCACATAAAGTTTCAGGTGTAACTCAGTTCTCATTAGGGTATTGTTGTTTCACTGGTTGATTACAGCCTGTGTGTTACTCTTGTCTCTTTTTATTGTGAAAAGGACAATATTAATTTTATGGTAGGGCTTAGCCCTTGGACTGTAGTTTTCTTTGTTTTTTGTATGTGTCTTCACTTTTTATTGGTGTTTGGACTGAGCCCTTGTGGAAGACATACATTTTACCAGAGGAGCTGTTCCTGTGGGGAGGCCTAGCCCTGGGACTGGGCCTCTGAAGATTGAACACGTGTGTGTGTGTGCTGGGAGGTGAGCAGTTGCTGTATCCTGGAGTTTTGGAGAAGACCTTTCCTTGAGGAGTGGACGAAACCCCTGTGAGTTAACTGCACCTGCACCTGTACTATGTACTGTGTTCTTGTGAGTGGGCCTGGCTCTCCAAGGCTGGACCAGGACTCCATTGAGACTGAACACCTGAGTGCTGTGGGGTGTGCATTTGCTACCTCCAGGAGCGGACTCTGCCCTTGGTTGTGGACTGTTTTTAACAACAGACTCTGTAGTTTGGAGCGGCCTCTAATTCTGACATTGCACATGGTATACTGGAGTGGACACTTCCTGGAAATGGATTCCATATCTTGAAGACTGTATAAATTTGGACTGTGTACCAGAAAGGAGTTTTTTTTTTTGGGTAAGTAACTGTATTGTGGTGTTTCCTGGGTCTATCACCTGCACTGTCTTGCGTGTCCCTGGGTCTGGCAGGCCTTGCTGTGAGCTGGGAGGCTCATGGGTCGTCCTGAAAGCTGTCACCCCGAGAGCCGGAGGGTGGGTAGGCCGTCCTGTGAACCTGAAGGTTGGTAGGCTGTCCCAAAAGCAGGAGGGTGGGTAGGCCACCCTGATGCCAGTCGCCCCGTGAGCCAGATGGTGGGTAGGCTGTTCTGAGCACTGTCGTCCCGATAAGGGGTAATCGGGACGGGCTGTCCTAGAGGTGGTCGAAAGGTGTCAGAGCAGCCGCGAGCCAGAAGGTGCGTAGGGGCGGGCTGAGATCCGGAAGGCTTGTGGGCTACCCTACACGCTGTCGTCCCAGGGAAGGGGACGGGCTGTCCTAGAGGTGGCCGCAAGGTGTGCCAGGATAGCCCACTGGTCGGAGGTGCAATGGGATGGGTGAGAGCCCAATGGTACGTAGGGGCAGACCGAGAGCCAGAAGGCGGGTAGCCGTCCTCAGTGCTGTCACCCCAGGCAGGTACCAGGCCAGGCTGCCCCAGAGGTGGTCAAAAGGTGCTGAGGGTGATTAGTGAAGCTGGAAGGTGGGTAGGCCATCCTGACCACTGCCACCCCAGGAAGGTACTGGGGCAGGCTGTCCTAGAGGTGGTCAAAAGGTGTCAGGGTGGACCAAGAGCCAGAAGGTGGGTAGGGGCGGGCTGCCTTAAGGTGGTCGGAGGGTGGGAGGGAGGGGGGTTTGCTGGGTCTGTATTGTCTGCACTTTTGTATGTAACAGTATTGTCTAATGTACAAATGTCACTGTCATATGTGGAATTGGGATTTGAGGTTTGTCCTCCTCTCCCAGTAAAATGGTTGAACAGTAGGGTTTGGGGCCTAGCTTTGCTGCTCCCCTCTCTTGTAAAATTGCTGTCTCGTGTACAGCTGTAAATGGTTTTAAACTGTTTTGTAATTTTGTTTAATAAACAGGAAAAAACAGATTCCAAGTTGCCTCAGTTTAGGGGACTGACTCTGCTAGCTGGTGTTAGTCAGTATGTTACTGTTTCCTTTTTGGAGGGGGAAACCTGATTCCTGAACTGGCTGAATGATTTAGCCAGTTTGTTAACTGGCATTCCTTTTAGTGAGGGCTGTGCATCAGGAGCTTAACAATGTTTCAGGTGTAACTCAGTTCTCATGAGGGGGTTGTTGTTTCCACTGGCTGGTTACAGCCTGTTACTCTTTTTTTCTTTTTTTGAGGAAAGGATAATGTTAATTTTGTGGTAGGGCTTAGCCCTTGGTCTCTAGTTTCCTTTGTTTTTTGTCTTCACTTTTATTGGTGTTTTGGACTAAGCCCTTGTGAAGACATACATTTCACCAGAAAAGCTGCTCCTGTGGGGAGGCCCAGCCCTGGGACTGGGTCTCTAAAGATTGAACATCTGTGTGCTGGGAGGTGAGCACTTGCTGTATCCTGGAGTTTGGGTGAAGACCTTTCCTTCAGGAGTGGATCAAACCCCTGAGTTAACTGCACCTGTACAATGTACTGTTACTGAGAGTGGGCCTAGTTTTCCAAGGCTGGGCCAGGACTCCAAGACTGAACACCTGTTGGGTGTTCATTCACATGCAAACCACTCTAAGCATTAAAAATTGCATTCATGTCTTTCTCCTCCTACCTTGAAATTATGCCTCCTAGTCTTTAAATCTCCCACCCTAGGGAAAATGCACCTGCCATTCACCTTATCTATACCCCTCATGATTCTATAAACCTCTATAAGGTCACCTCTCAACCTCCTATGCTCCAGTGAAAAAGGTCCCAGTTGCGTGTGCGGTGCTGGAAAAACACAGCAGGTCAGGCAGCATCCGAGGAGCAGGAAAATCGACATTTTGGGCATAAGCCCGCCATCAGGAATAGGCTTATGCTCGAAACGTTGACTCTCCTGCTCCTCGGATGTTGCCTGACCTGCTGTGCTTTTCCAGTACCACACTCTCGACTCTGATCTCCAGCATCTGCAGTCCTCACTTTCTCTCTGAAAAAGGTCTCAGCCTATCCAGCCTCCAAATTTTCTATTGAAGAGTTAATAGACAAGAGTGACATTGGATCTGAAACAACATTGTGCACCGTGTATTACTTTGGCATTAGATTACAAGAAAAGATGACCTACAGTATAGTCAAACTTTTGTATGCAATTTATATGATCTGAGGAGTGGTATCTTTGCAGGATTTTCTTTCAAGCATTGAGCTGCAAAGGAACATAATGTGAAATATGCAACCATTTTATACAATACAACAGACACTGTGGACATAGTATTGATATGACAGGGCTGGAGGGGTGAAAACCCATGAATACACTGTTAAATATAGTAACACATCTTGGAAACATTATTGCTTGTGCCTCAGTGAGAATGGAACTGTAATTGTCTGCATGTGAGACTCGGATAATATGCAAAGACAGCATCTATCTGATCTTCAGTGCATATGTTTCCAATCAGTGCACTTAAGGCTAAGTATTATCAGAGGGCCAGTCTTGGCCTCAAAGGCTAACTTATATGGCAAAGCTTCAATGTGGTACTTATTTTATTTGTTTCAATGTTGAGCATCTATAGATATTAAGAAGACTATGATTGTTGCATTGTGGTGTTCACCACGTCAGACTTAGTTTGTGAAATCTGGCTCATCTAAAATCCCCATTCGTCCAGCTAGACCAAGATCATGCTCCAACTTTACAAAGTTTTCGCACTCATTTATAGCTTTTTAATGAGAAACCAGCAAAGTTTCACTGAGCTGGTCAGATCTCGGCCTGTGGGATTGAAGAGATTGTTGAGAACGTCCAGGTCAATTTATATTTTCAACTCCTCGGAACCCACTCAGTTATCAGTGTTCTGCTGCTCCAAGCTAGCAGCTTAATTGTTTATTTCCATCCATCCAAGAAGCAGGCAAGAGTAACTTCGGGGGCATAATCCTGTTTAATGAAAGGAAACAGGGAATCAGCCAACTGATGGCCGCCTTTGGAATGCTCAGCATCACACCCCGACTCCTTCAGATGTCTATGAGCTGTATCTGAGGCATCACTGAGTCAAAAAAGCAACTTGAAGAGCATTTGTAAATATTTAGCTATTCTGTACATAGGCTCAGAGCTATACACTGAGTAATTTTACGCATTCACTTTACAGTTTAACTTAGTTGGAAAATAGAACAATTTCCAATAAAGTGCAGTCAACTCCTTTTGGGGTACAAGGGGTAAAACTTTGTTGCACCACAGCCGTTATTTAACCAGTGGCTGTAGTTAATGGTATCAGTTCAAACTTGGTGCTCAAGCTTCAGAGGTGATGGAAACCTGGGTAAATGTCATTGTGCATTGAACAAGTAGACCCATTGGAACTCCAGTTGAATGAGTTGATATTTTGGAATGGCAAACAACACATCGTTGAAAAGTAGTGAAGTGTGACAAATTTACTTCATATCTGAGCAGGACCTGTACAATCTGAATGAGCCTCTCTGAATAAGCAATGATTCTCATCATAGCTTCCTCCCATGCCTGATTTCTGTTTGCTTCTTATGATCTGAAGATTAGCGCTGGGAGTTGGTTTAGCTCAGTTGGTTTACAATGTGGTGTGATGCCAATAGTATGGGTTCAATCCTGACACTGAGTGAGGTTACCATGGGGGACTCTCCTTCTCAACCTCTCTGCTTGTCTAAGGTATGGTATCCTTCAGATTAAGCCACCACCAGTTGTTTCTCTCTCATGAGAGAGCAGGCCTATGGTCTGGAAAGACTAAAGTAACTTGCCTTGATTATTGATATATGTTGTGGTCATGTCCAGTGGAACCATCTGAGATGCTTTGGGTAGCTTCACTGTCACCAATGTTTCTCACTTTCTTCCTACATGGATACCATGTAGGAAAGGATGTCTACGGAAAGCCTTTTGCAGAAAAGGTCAGAACAGAATATGCTTATTACATAACACCGATCAGCTAGTTATATTACATTTTTGAGTTACATGATAGCCTTTTGTGAGAACACAGTCGAGAGTGTGGTGGTGGAAAAGCACATCAGATCAGACATTCCTGAGGAAGGACTTATGCTCGAAACATCGATTCTCCTGCTCCTCGGATGCTGCCTGAGCTGGTGTTTTTTTTCCAGCAGCACACTCTCTCGACTCCGATCTCCAGCATCTGCAGTCTTCACTTTCTCCTCTTACGAGAACACAGGCTAGACTTAAGAGAGCGTACACATTATGGTTTAAATACATTGTACTTAGGACTAGAACAACAACTTAGTGACTGGTACTTAGAAACAAATCAACTCCTCCTAGGCACAATCCTTGATATTCTAATGGATGGACCATGGCTTTTGATACCAGTTAACTCTTTTCAGGTACTAACTGTCTTTGATAACAATTACCAAAAGGGTACTACCACAGATAGAATGCACTTTGTTTCTTTCCCAAGTTATTGATTGGATAACTGTTGAATTTAATCTTCACTGCATATTATTAGACAGAGATCTGCAGCCCCTACTCCATGACATGACAAAGTCAGCCTTTAAGAGAATGTGTTGACAGCACCACAAAGCACCTGTTCAAGGCCAGTTGTCAAACTTGGATATGCATAAAGAAATGCTATCTTAAGAGTTCAACAGATCAACAACATGTACGAGAGACAATTGCAGCAATTCGTTGCAATCAATCCATAGCTAGAGTATAACTTTAGGGACTTGGTAAAACTGTACATCAAATACCGACGCTGAACTGCAAGCTGGTGAGAGTTTGAGTTTATTACAGCCGAGACCCGAGAGCAGGAACAGCATAGGCATGCCCTAACTCAGTCTGCAATGTGTGAGACTGTTATGTATTATTCCTTGGAAAATCTCCTTTAGGTGCTGCATGAATTCTGAAATAACAGACTCTCTGTGGGACTGAGAGGCCAAAGCAAACTGATTAAAACCTACAAACGTGGGTGAAAAATAACAAAGAAAAATACCTAAGATCCTATTCAAGCTGTCTCACACACCTGTGATATCTTGTGCATAAACAATTCATTTCCTCATTACCACATCCTGCAAACCCCTGGAAGGGGTTGAAATAAGATAAAAATTCTGGTACACTCAGGGAAAATACCTTTCAATTCTCCGGCAATTGAGGACCACTGTAGCCCTAAATAACAGCATTAGTTGCTGCTCTGACTTGGTTCTATGATTGATCTGGAACACTGAGTGTGATTTTTTGCCTCTAGAAATGGTGAGAGGTGGCAAGTAGGGAAATATAGGGCTGTGTTCTCCCTGGAGAGAAACTCACCTCCTTTTCACCACCTCTGCCATTAAACAGGGAGGCAATAGCCTACTGGTATAATCGCTGGACTCGTGTAATATACTGGGGACCCAGGTTTGAATCTTGCCATGGTGGATAGTGGAATTAAGAGTGTAATGATTTGATTGTTACAAAAACTTATCTGGTTTACAAATATTCCTTGAGGGAAGGAAACAGTTACCCTTACGTGGTCTGGCCTACAGTGTGACTCCAGCCCCACAGTGATGTGGCTGACTTTTAACTGGCCTCTGGGCAAATAAGGTTGGGCAAAAATTGCTGGCTAGTGATGCCCTCGTCTCGTGAGTGAATATAAAACAAATGCTGAGCGAGAAGGTTTGGGGAGTCATTCTCAATTTGCCAGCAATTCAGGCCCTTAAAGTGATCATTAATGGTAACTTAAAAGTCTCAACTCAGCACCTCCCTGAGCAACAGGTTCCCCAGTAGGCAAGAAAGCTAACTTCCCAATTGGAAAGCAGTGGAATGAGAGTGATGAGTGTAATGAGTTAGATCTGGGACAAAAGGAGAGGTGGATGTGGGGCAGGACGCTGGCTGCTGAAAACCAGCCCCGTCTCCACTCTCCCAACACTCCCCACCCTGCAAAAAGAAAAGAAAGACTTACCTTCTTTTGCCACTGAATTCCCCAAGAGGGTTGCCTTTCAGACTGGAGGTCTGTGACCGGCGGTGTGCCACAAGGATTGGTGCTGGGTCCAATGCTTTTCATCATTTATCTAAATGATTTCAATATGAACGTAAGAGGTCCGCTTAGTAAGTTTTCAGATGACATCAATATTGGATGTGTCGTGGATAGCAAAGAAGGATTTCTCAGAATACAACAGGATCTTGATCTGATGAGCCAAAGACTGGCAGATGGAGTTCAATGCAGATAAATGTGAGGTGCTACATTTAGGATAGGCAAATCAGAGCAGGACTTATTCTCTTAATGGTAAGGTCCTGGGGAGTGGTGCTGAACAAAGAGATCTTTGGGTGCAGATTCATAGCTCCTTGAAAGTAGAGTTGTAGCTAGATAGGATAGTGAAGAAGGCATTTGGTATGCTTACCTTTATTGGTTATTGCTTTGAGTATAGGAGCTGGGAGGTCATATTGTGGTGATGCAGGACATTGGTTAGGCCACTTTTGGAATATTGTGTGCAATAGCAGAAGGATGTTGTAAAATCTGAAAGGATTCAGAAAAGATTTATAAGGCTGTTGCCAGCGTTGGAGGATTTAAGATATAGGGAGAGGCTGAACAGTCTGTGGTTGTTTTCCCTGGAGCATCGGAGGCTGAGGTGATTTTATAGAGGTGCATAAAATGATAAGGGGAATAGATAGGATAAATAGACAAAATCTTTTCCCTGGGGTGGGAGAGTCCAGAACTAGAGGACATTGGTTTAGGGTGAGAGGGAAAAGATATAAAAGGGACCTAAGGGGTAACTTTTTCACGCAGAGAGTGGCGTGTGTATGGAATGAGCTGCCAGAGGAAGTGGTGGAGGCCGGCACAATTGCAACGCTTAAAAGGCATCTGGATTGGTATATGAATAGGAAGGATTTGGAAATGGGACTCGATTAGGTTGGGATATCTGGTTGGCATGGACAAGTTGGGCCAAAGGGTCTGTTTCCATACTGTCCAGCTCTATGACTCTGCAATTAGACCTCAACTAATGAATTTAAGAAACCAGGTGCTAACAAGCCTCAGATTGGCTGGCAACTTCTGGCTGCCCGGGTCATCAGTGCCAAAGAATGTGATAGGGCAAGAAGTTGCTCTGAAAGGTTAGATCTCATGTATTCCAGGAAGAGCTGACAAATTGAATACATAATTGACTTGATGGTAAGAAGCAGAGGATAATAGTGGAAGGATGCTTGTCGGACTGGAGGCCTGTGACTAGTCGAGTGCCTCAGGGGTGGGCTCATTACTGTCTGCTATCTATATCAATGATTTTGATGAGAATGTACAAGGCATGATTAGTAAGTTGCAGACGATATTAAAATAGGCAGTATCATGGACAGTGAGGAAGGTGATCAGAAATTGCAGCAGGACCTTGATCAACTGGGGAAACGAGGTGAGAAATAGCGAAATGGAGTTTAATATTGATTAGTGTAAGATCTTACATTTTAGAAAGTCAAATCAAGGTAGGAGTTTCATGGTGAATGGTAGGGCCTGAAGGAATGTAATAGAACAGGGAGACCTTGGAGTTCAGGCACACAGTTCTCTGAAAGTGGAGTCACAGACAGGGCAGTGAACAAGGCTTTTGGCCCACTGGCCTTCATAGGCAGGGCACTGAGTATAGAAGGTGGGAAGTTATGGTGCAGTTGTACGGAATGTTGGTGAGGCCACATTTGAAATATTGTGTTCAGTTTTGGTCATGTTGCTATAGGAAGGATGTTATTAAACTGAAAAAAGTGCAGAAGAAATTTACAAGGGTGTTGCCAGGACTCAAGTGTCTGTGCTATAGAGAGACGTTGGACAATCTAAGACTTTTTTTATTTAGAGCATAGGAGATTGAGGGGGGATCTTAAAGAAGTGTATAAGATCATGAGAGGCATGGATAGGGTGAATGCACTCAGCCTTTTTCCCAGGGTTGGGAAACCGAAGACTCAATGATATAATTTTAAGGTAAGAAGGGAAAGAATATAAGGGAACCTGAGGGGCAACATTTTCACACAGAGGGTACACCTATGGAATGAGCTGCCAGCAGAAGTGGTTGAGGCACGTACATTAACAACATTTAAAAGGCATTTGGACAAGGTTTAGAAGGATATGGACCAAGTGTAGGGAAATGGGGTTAGCGTGGATGGACATTTTGGTTGGCATGGACCAGTTTGAGCCAAAGGGCCTGTCTCTGTGCTGTAGGACTCTGACTCTAAAAGCTCAGCAGGTCTGGCAGCATCTGTGGAGAGAAATCAGAGTTAACATTTCAGGTCCAGTGAGCCTTCACTCAGATTCCTCTCCACAGGTGCTACCAGACCTGTTGAGGTTTTCCAGCAGCTTCTATTTTTAGCTCTCAATGAGTTGATTGGCTGGTGGTCTGCTGAATTCTCTCACTGGCAGGGAGAGCACGTTAGTTGCGACCGAACATATTCACCTCCTCCCACCCTCAACCCACACTTAGCATAAAAAAAGGGAAATGGCACCCATTAATTCTGTTTCTCACCACTGACGCTGTCTGACTTTGGCAGGTGTTTTCTGCCCTTATTCCAGATTACCTGCAGCCTGGGTCTCTCGGGTTTTCTTTAAAATTCATTCATGGTGTGTGGATATCACTGGCATTTATTGACTGCCCCTAGCTGCCCTCGAAGGTGGTGGTGAGCTGCTGCCTTGAACCACTGCAGTCCACCTGCTGTGGGTTGACCCACAATGCCCTTAGGGAGGGACTTCCAGGATTTTGACCCAGCGACAGTGAAGGGATGACAGTATATTTCTAAATCAGCATGGTGAGTGTCTAGGAGGAGAACATACTGGAGATGGTATTCTCATGTTAATGCTGCCCTTGTCCTTCTGGATGGAAGCGGTCATGAGTTTGGATGCTCACTGTTCCAACTGGATTAGAAAACAGGCATCAGGCTGCATTGCGTGTTTAGGATAATAACTGACTTCTACTCGTTCAAACACTTGCTGCTCATTGCGAGTCCCTGTACCAGTATCATTTCTTCCCACTTCCCTCTGTACAATTTCACGTCAAATTGTTAGGAAGCAAAATGCCTTAAGGTGAAATATGTCCAAATATTACACCAAAAGAAATAAAAACAAATGCCTTGATTATTCAACCTTTAGAAATGTCTCTCTATAATGAGACCAGATGCCCATTGGACGTGCAATCCAGATCTTTTCATGGTTTATTCATTGAAGAAAACATTGCAGTCCTTGCAGAGATATCAGTGCTTCCTGTGTTAAACCTGATGTTAATTCATAGGCTAATTGCTTCTTAAAAACGCCTCAAAAGAACATTTGAACTCAAGTTGCTGCAGGTGATGCAGCTGTCAATGGCGGCTTTGATCCAAAGGTCAAGAGATAACGGGATCCACATGGGCATGAGGAGGGGACAAGTGAGCTGAGAGAGATTTTGTTCTGAGGAATGAATTTTATAGAGATCCACAGCCATCACGCTGTTGCCTTTAATGCATCTGAAATCAGTCAGCTCTTGTTCTTTTGCCCTGAAGCCACAATGGAAACTAGTCCATGCATGGACATAAAGGTACTTTAAATACATTTTTGCATGAGATGTTCCTAAATAGTAACAGTTGCTGGAACCACAGGTGAAGGTGACTGCAAAAATGGGAGTTTGTGAATGTCAGGTAAGTTTTTAGTTATGTCCATATTATAAATCATGTTAGTTATTAAGTAAGAACCAATCTGAACACTGTAATGTTCCAGCTGCTGACACTTTCCCCTCATTTCCCTTTCATGCTAGCACAGTCTTTAAACTTCACCCACTATTCAGTAAATGAGTAAATACAAGCAACCATCAGGTCAGAGATCTCAGTCACCGCTACTTTCTGCCTGGGGATTTGACATTGCAAGAGATGCTATAGCACGTGTCAGTTCACCTGTGTTACTCCCTCTGAAAAATTTGATTCCCACACGTGAGTTTCAAATTGCAGTCAGGAAGTCAGTTTATGCCTGTGAAAAAATAATAGACCCAATGTAAATGTTTGTACATTCAAATTACAAAGAAACTACAAACAAGACTGTCTCAATCGGAAATCCCATCTTTTTCCCAATATTTCTTAAGTAAAGAGAGCAAATTTCTCTTTTTTTAAAAGCAGTTATTTTGGGTTTTTTTTTTATTCCTTTATGAACATATCCAGGTGAGGAATTAAATTTCTTCAAATCTTTGCTACAGTTTTCTGATCAATAGCCATTACTACTACATGATGGAACAATGACAGACTGTTAACAAGTGGCTGCATTTATAGCCTGTCCTATTGCTACCATCTATCTCCCATGCAACAGCTAAATGCTACACCAAACTATTCCTAACTTTGGTGTTGTACTTAGCCCCCAGCATGATCATCTTGTGCTCACTTACCAAGACTGCCCCTCCACCATTGTAATTTCACCCAATACTGCCCCTGCCTCAATTAATCTGCTATTGGGCTACTCACACACACCTCTAAATAGGACTATCAAAATCCTCTCCTGACCAGCCAATCATTTTCCACACTACACAAATTTCAGCTCAGCCAAAGCTCTGCGGCTCATATCCTCATTGACACCAAATTCCACTTAGCCATCACCCCTCGGCTTACTGAACAACATTGATTCTTGGCTCAGTTTTAAAATTCACATTCTGTTTACAGATCTCTCTAGGGCCTCATCGCCCCCCTATCTGTTCAACTGTCTCCATCCCAACAGCTCTTCAATGTATCTGTGTTTCTACAACTCTGGTCTCTTGTTCATCTCTAATATTATTCACTCTATTACTAATAGCCTTCCTTCAGCTGTCTAAGCCCTCCCCAGATCTCTTGGTTTCTCTCATTCTCCATCCTTCTTTATAATACTCCTTAAAACTTACTTCCTGGATCAAGTATTTATTGGGATGGTTAACAAATTTTACCTAATGATACTCATTGGATGTGCCTTGCTATATTCAAGGCTGTAGAAAAATGTAAATTGTTTCTGTCACCAAGCATTAATGGTTGACCCTCCTGTGTATGTTTGTTATCCTAGCTTTTCTTATATAATCAATATCTCTGATCTATGTGGAAATGACTCTAGTTACTATGTCTGTAACAGGTTTAATTCACAGTACTTCAAAAATGACTATATAATGTCTGACTCTTTCTGGAGTTTGTATACTTTACTCTGAGTCCATGCCCAGGCTTAATCTATCAAGAACAGTGAGCATCAATTATAGCCAGGCTTTCAGAAACACAGAACAATTGGATTGCAAGGCAAATTTTTGAACAGCCAAGCACATTTCCATAATCTACACCAGACACTCTCTCGTAATTGAGTAGTCTTTTCTTTTATTCCTTCCACGTCAAGATGATGTTGCAACTGATGGGACTGATGCAACTGAAGGATGGGATCAAATTACAAATAGTACAGAACAAGTTCTTGTAGAGTAGTAGTTACACCGGACAAATACAAACACCGACTTTCCCTCCGATTTCTTGTTCCTGTGTCTGGTGATCCTCCCAAAGGAAGTTACACACATCCTGCATTGCAGTTTCTCATAACCCTACTGCCCCAGTTTTGAAATCACCACAATCTGTTGAGAGGATATCATGCTCTCACATCTTTTTTCCTCGACAGGTTCAATGATCGTGTTGAAATGTTGACAGCTATAGGATTGCAATGTGCTATCTCTTCCAATTAGCAAGAGCATATTGTTCCACTTGGATGAACAGTTTAGTAATTAGTAAAAGTGATATGAGGAAAACCATTTTTAGACAATGAATTGTCAAGGTCTGGCATGTACTGTTCAATCAAGGTATTAAAAAGGGAGTTTGATGCTTATTTGAAAAGGAATAATATGCAGTCTTATGGGGAGAAGGCAGGGAATAGCAAGAAGTGCAAAGCTCATTCTGGAAGCTTGATGCTGGCACAATGGGCCAAATGGCCACCTCCTACACAATCATTCTGTGACTGTAATGGGGAAAAAATCTGAAACATTGTTTTCTTGTCAAGAATGAACATGTGGTCAGGATTCCCTGATCAGTAATATTCTGTCAGTTCATTCCATTTTAATAAAGAACTGGGTTAATATCTGTTGAATTAAGTGTAAGTAAGTTGTGGATTAAAATGCATTTTGTAGAAGGTGCGTATTACTGCCAACGTGTGTTTGTGGTGGAGGGAGTGAGTCTTGCAGGGGATGGCTGGGGTGTCAACTGTTTTGTCTTGGATGGTGTCAAGCATTTTGACTGTTGTTGGAGCTGCATTCATCCAGGCAAGTGGGGAGTATTGCATCACATTCCTGACTTGTCATTTAGATGGTGGAGTCAGGAGGCGAGTTACTAACTGCAGGATTCTGGCTTGTTCGTGCAGCCATAATATATTACATGCCTGGTCACAATTCTTGCAAATATTGAACTCCAACATATTGATTATAGAGAGATTCAGACATCAGCACTGTCATTGAACATCAAAGGGTTAGATCTCCTGTTGGAGGTCGCTGCCTGAGTTTTGAGGCACAGATGTCATTTGCCACATCAGCCTAAGGTTGAATGTTGTCCAGGTCTTGCTGCATAAAGGCATAGACTGCTTCAGTATTTCAGGAGTTGAGTATAGTAATGATGTAGTCAATTTACTGGATTAGAAAACAAACCTTCCTGCCATAGTTTGGAGGTGCTGGTGTTGGACTGGGGTGTACAAAGTTAAAAATCACACAACACCAGGTTATAGTCCAAATGAGACTTAACAAACAATCAAGGTATTTTTCAATGTATAATTTCAGTTACATCACACTGAAAACTTTTGCTATAAATTCTGTGTCTTACAATTGTGTACTCCACAACCACCTGATGAAGGAGCAGCGCTCTGAAAGCTAGTGGTTCCAATATAACCTGGGGGGTGTTGTGTGATTTTTAACTTTACTTTCTGCCATAGAGTCATACAACTTGCTAACAGGCCCTTCGGTCCAACTCTTCCATGCTGATCAGGTTTCTCAAATGTAGCTAGTTCCTTTTATGTGCATTTGGTCCATATCCCTCTAAACGTTTCCTATCCATGTATCTGTCCAAATGTCCTTTCTAAATGTTGTAATTGTACCAGTCTCCACCACTTCCTCTGACAGCCGATTCCAAAAGCACATCACCCTCTGTGTAATAAGGTCACCACTCAGGTCCCTTTTAAATCTTTCCCCTCTCACTTTAAGTCTATGCCCTCTAGTTTTGCTCTCCCCTCTGCTGGGAAACAGACCATGACTATCCATCTTATCTATGTCCCTCTTGATTTTATAAAGCTCTATAAGGTCACCCCTCAGCCTCTTATCCTCCAGGGATAAAGGTCCCAGCCTTATAATTCAAACTCTCCAGTCTCAGCAACATCCTTGTAAATTTTTTTTTCACCTTTTCTAATTTAACAGGAAGGAAAAATAAACATAATGGCAAAAAGCAGTGCGTCAAAATAAAAACCCCTCTTACAAAATAAAATGACAATGCTTAGCATTCTATGTAGCAATAGGCATCACACAGACATTCTCAGCAACCCAAGGATGAGATACTGAACTAAATTTTAAGAACACAGCTGTCAGGAGTTTAGCTTTGTCAAAAACTTCACAGTAAGGTAACACCAACACATCTTTATATGAAAAGGAAATGGAAATTGAATAATGATTGTTTTATTCCTCTTTCGGTAGAGTCTGTGCATTTTCTGAATTCCTAACTGTTCCGAATCAAGGAATAATTTTCTTAATTATAGAGCATAAACACCTCCAATTACTTTCACTCTTCCATTATTGAATTAGAATGGTTATTGCACGAAGGTTTGTTCGTTACTAAACCAGACTTAAACTACAAGCCCACAACAGCATGCTTTTCAACTGCCTAAAGTGAGCTTATTATCTTACAGCTGAAAATGTGTTGCTGGAAAAGCGCAGCAGGTCAGGCAGCATCCAGGGAACAGGAGAATTGACGTTTCGGGCATAAGCCCTTCTTCAGAAATCTTACTAACAATCTAACTAATGCAATCACAAGCTAATAATAGGCTTTTAAGCATGTTCTTCTTAATATATGTAAAAAGCAATTGTGGTTTCCTTTATCATCAGACATTACAAAAGAACTATCTGAATTTCTGAATAAACGTAAACTGTGTCTCATTCTTGCTCTCCCCATCGAGAACACTTTGAATCCTGGGTTCCTGCCCAGACTCAATGACATTTCTGTTCATAGAATCCCTACAGTGTGAAAGCAGGCCATTTGGACCATCCGATCCACACCAACCCTCTGAGGAGCATTCCACCCAATCCCTGCATTTCCCATGGCTCATCCACTTATAGAATCATACAGTCGTAGAGATGTACAGCACAGAAACAGACCCTTCGGTCCAACTCATCCATGCCAACCAGATATCCCAACCAAATCTAGTTCCACCTGTCGGCACCCGGCCCATATCCATCCAATCCCTTCCTATTCATATACCCATCCAAATGCCTCTTAAATGTTGGAATTCTTCCAGCCTCCTCCACTTCCTCTGGCAGCTTATTCCAAACACATACCACCCTCTGCATGAAAAAGTTGCCCATTAGGTCTCTTTTATATGTTTCCACTCTCATTCTAAACCTATGCTGTCTAGTTCTGGACTCCCCCACCCCAGGGAAAATACTTTGTCAATTTATCCTATACATGCCCCTCATGATTTTGTAAACCTCTATAAGGCCTCCGATGCTCAAGGGAAAACAGTCCGAGCCTATTAAACCTCTCCTTATAGCTCAAATCCTCCAAACCTGGCAACATCATTGCAAATCTTTTCTGAAACCTTTCAAGATTCACAACATCTTTCTGATAGGAAGAAGATCACACTTGCACGCAATATTCCAACAGTGGCCTAACTAATGTCCTGTACTACCGCAACATGACCTCCCAACTCCTGTACTCAATACTCTAACCAATAAAGGAAAGCATACCAAACGCCTCCTTCACTATCCTATCTACCTGCGACTCCACTTTCAAGGAGCTATGAACATGCACTCCAAGGTCTCTTTGTTCAGCAACACTCTCTAGGACCTTACCATGAAGTGTATAAGTCCTGTTAAGATTTGCTTTCCCAAAATGCAGCACCTCACATTTATCTGAATTAAACTTCTCAGGTCATTGGCCCAGCTGGTCAAGATCCTGTTGTAATCTGAGGTAACCTTTACTGTCCAATACACCTCCAATTTTGGTGTCATCTGCAAACGTACTGACTATGCCTCTTATGCTCGCATCCAAATCATTTATATAAATGATGAAAAGCAGTGCACCCAGCACTGACCCTTGTGGCACTCCACTGGTCACAGGCCTCCAGTCTGAAAATCAGCCCTCCACTACCAACTCTGTCTTCTACCTTTTGAGCCAGTTCTGTATCCAAATGGCTAGTGTTCTCTGTATTCCATGAGATCTAACCTTGCTAACCAGTCTCCTATGGGGAACCTTATCAAATACCTTACTGAAGTCCATATAGATCACATTCACCGTTCTGCCCTCATCAATCCTCTTTGTTACTTCTTCAAAAAGCTCAATCAAGTTTGTGAGCCATGATCTCCTATGCACAAAGCCACATTGACTATCTCTAATCAGTCCTTGCCTTTCCAAACACATGAACATCCTGTCCCTCAGGATTCCCTCCAACAACTTGCCCACCACTTTGTCAGCCTCACTTGTCTATAGTTCCCTGGCCTGTCCTTACCATCTTTCTTAAACAGTGGCACTATGCTAGCCAACCTCCAGTCTTCTGGCACCTGACCTGTGACTATCGATGATACAAATATCTCAGCAAGAGGCCCAGCAATCACTTCCCTAGCTTCCCACAAAGTTCTACGGTACACCCGATCTAGTCCTGGGGACTTATCCACCTTTACCTTTTTCAAGACATCCAGCATTTCCTCCTCTGTAATATAGACATTTTCAAGATGTCACCATCTATTTCCCTACATTCTATGTCTTCCACGTCCTTTTCCGCAGTAAATTCTGATGCAAAATACTCATTTAGTATCTCCCCCATCTCCTGCAGCTCCATACAAAAGTCTCCTTGCTGATCTTTGAGGAGCCCTATTCTCTCCCTAGTTGCATTTTTGTCATTAATTTATTTGTAAAAACCCTTTGAATTCTCCTTAACTCAAAGCTATCTCACATCCACCTTTTTGCCCTCCTGATTTCCCTCTTAAGTATACTCCTACAGCCTTTATACACTTCTAAGGATTCACTCGTTCTATCCTGTCTTTACCTGACGTATGCTTCCCTCTTTTTCTTAACCAAATCCTCAATTTCTTTAGTCATCCAGCATTCCCTAAACCTATCGACCTTTCCTTTCACCCTAACAGCAATATATTTTCTCTAGACTCTCGTTATCTCATTTCGAAAGGGCTCCCATTTTCGAGATGTCCCTTTACCTGCAAAAATCTGTACCCAATCAGTTTTTTTAACTCACACGTCCCCAGATATGATTGGCAATTTAGCAGGGCAAATCCACTGAACCTGTACGATCTTTGGACTGTGGGAAGCAACCCACACAGACACGGGGAGAACTTGCAAACTCCACACAGATGAGGGTGGAATTGAACTCAGGCCCCTGGCACTGTGAGGCAGCAGTGCTAACCATTGAGCCTCCGTGCTGTCCCTTTCTGAGGTCTGGTCTAGCCTAGTGAAATGCAATAACAAAATGCATTACCTTTCTTCATACAGTTGCCGAGGAAAACAATGAAATGGCACCTTTCACTGTGTGGAGAGAAAATGAAGGATCATTGGGATTGGCAGCTCTGGGAAGAGCTTCAAACAATCAAGGTCATTGCCAGCCAGCCATTAGAGCACTTGGCACACTGCTCCTCATGGATTCTTATTCTAATATATGGTTACACTTTTTCAGCTCACCTGTGCTTATTTTGGCAATGGCACGAGGTCATTCTCATTATTCCCAGCCAGAATGGAGATGAGTTGACATTTCCCTCAATCATCACTGGAGTGACATGGGTTGCTTTTGCATACATTATCGTTTCATTTATCAATCCTCTAAACACTACATTTTGCGAGTGAAATAGTCCTACTTTTATTGCTAAACTTTGCTGCAGTTACCATCATGAGCTCATTCTACTGTAATTCATTGAGACTCCTTTTGAATAGTAAGCATTCTTTTACAGGTTCCACTTGTAGAAGTTGCCAATATTTACTGAAAAATAGACTACTTACTGTAGTTGGAGACAGTGAGGACTGCAAATGCTGGAGATCAGAGCTTATGCCCAAAACATTGATTCTCCTACTCCTCGGATGCTGCCTGACCTACCTGCTATAGTTCCTGCTGTACATCAGTCTTCATGGTTCTAACTTGTTGAAGGACATGGTATCGTCAACAATTGCTTTGAATGTTCAAGTCCCTTTGAATCTGATTAATAAATGGCATTTGAACACGTAATGATATCTACACAAACAGTAAGAATCCATGGCACCAAAAAGAGTGAGTGCTATGGGGAAGCTTTTAATGAATGGGAGGTAGGAAGACTCTGCTAAAGTAATCATATGGCGAAATGGCTGGGAGACTCGTCTCAAATCCTGTGTTGTTAGATTCTGTCACCACCTTACCCGACTGCATAGGTGACCAGCAGAGCAGGGCAGAGTGCGGACATTGGATCAGGGTAGATTGGGGACATTGGGAGTTTCAGGAGATGGTTCAGATGGCTGTGGGGAGGGGATTGGTGCATCCCGGAGGTCAGATGTATATTTATCCAGGAGTTGCAACTGTTTTTAATCTGTCTAATGTTTGCTGGGTAACTATCCAGGTAAATATGCCGATCTTTTCCAACTCTAACTCGGAGTGGAGCCTTCTTTGGATGATTCCAAACACAGGGTAATTACTCATTGGAAGCTTGACTTTACCAGGCAGGGATTTGTAAGACATCTGTACGTATATCTTGGATGCTACATCTGCAACTATCATAAGAACATAGGAACTAAGAGTGGGAGTGGGCTGTCTGGCCTATCGAGCCTGCTCTGCCACTCAATAAGATCATGGCTAATCTTTTTGTGGACTCAGCTCCACTTATCCACATTTTCACCATATCGCTTAATTACTTTTTTGAAAAATAAAGGATCTACCTTAGCTTTAAAAGTGATTACTGAAGTAGCGTCAACTACTTCCCTGGACAAGGAATTCCACTGATTAACAACCCTCTGGGTGAAGAAGTTCCTTCTCAGTTCAGTTCTAAACCTGCTCTCTCTAATCTTGAGGCCATGCCCTCTTGTCCTAGTCTCACCTGCCATTGGAAACATCCTATCTATTTCTATTTTATCGGTTCTCTTCATAATTTTATATGTTTCTATTAGATCCCCCCTCATTCTTCTGAATTCCAGTGAAGATAATCCCAGTCTTCTCGGCCTCTCCTCATAAGAAAACCATCTCGACTCCAGGATATACCTTGTGAACCTCCTCTGCACCCCCTCCAGTGCCAGTACATCCTTTCTTAAGTAAGGAGACCAAATCTGCACACAGCACTCCAAGAGTGGCCTCATCAGCACTATGTGCAACTGCTTTTTTAAACTCTGCTTTTAAACTCAACCCCTTTTAGCAATGAAGGACAAAATTCCATTTGCCTTCTTAATCACTTGTACCTGCAGACCAATCTTCTGTGATTCATTTCTGTGAGGCAAAAACACCCAGGTCCCTCTGCACAGCAGCATGCTGTAACTTTTTACCTTTCAAGTAATAATCTATCTTGCTGTCACTCCTACCAAAATGGATGACTTCACATTTACTAACATTGTATTCCATCTGCCAGACCTTTGCCCACTCATTCAATGTATCAATGTTCCTCTGCAAAGTTTCACAGTCCTCTGCACACTTTGCTCTGCCAATCATCTTAGTGTCATCGGCAAATTTTGACACCATACACGTGGTCCCCAACTCCAAATCATCTATATAATTTGTAAATAATTGTGACCCCAACACCAATTCCTGAGGCACACCACTAGTCAGGAAGAGAACCTATCTGGCGGTGGAAGATCTATTTTAAAATCAGGGCATATATAAGTAGAAAGATGAAACAAAATGGGCCCAGAGTCTTCCTTCATCAAATCAAAACTGAGCATCTCACTGAAAGGATGAAGTTGTGCTCAAACATGTCATTGCACGCATAATGTGACACCAATGGGAAATGCCCGATGGACTGTGTACCTTGGCAACCATAGTGTATCTTTGTAAGAAAGAAAGTAATGTACATCCTGAGGAGATACCATGGCACCTCTTCACTTTGAACATATAACAATCACCATTAGTCCATAAGAGAATGTCATAACTACTTTGTCATTGCAAAGACCCACAAAAATAAAATGATAATCTGATGTGAGAGGGTTCATTGAGAGCAAAGTATTGATCAGTGTGTAGCAGGCAAACTGGCAGTTTTCTTAAAATATACCTCGATACAGTTGGAGATGTCTGCACAGGCACATACGGTCTCCATTTAATATTCTACCTGAGCCTGAAGTAAGCCATACCATTGATTAAGTCTGTTTCACCACTCAGTTAGATCTATCCCTCAAATCTATTCACCCATGTAAACTCTATATCCATTGACATCCAATCAGAAAAAGAAATGGATTGGACAATAGTTCTGAAGACGTCCTGTACAAACACACATGCACACCAGCATACGCGCGCGCGCGCACACACACACACAGTTTTGTCAGTCTGATTAATTCAATAGCAATCCTTCTTTCCATCTCCAAACATATGACGTGGTGTCCACTCTTGCTTCAGATCTGATTCCAGCACCCATTGCCAAAATGCCAGATCAGCTGGAAATGGTCTAAGTCATGCCTTTGAGCTTGTTACACTCTAAAAGGAGCATCAGATGATGTGACTTAGAAAACTTGGTGGCAAGGTTGAAAAACTGATGCTAATAAAGAGACATTGGACACCCTGCCAGGGTTTGGTATGGAATGGCAGATAGATCTTTGATAAAGACATACATTTGGAGGGAATGTTCGGTGTAGAGCAAAGATAAAATTGAGGGTGCGGTGAAATGTTTCCTACTAGTAAGCTTCATGCAAAATGTTACCATCTTCATACCAAATTGTTACACAAAATGAACCAAAAGGAAGAATTTTAATTTCAATTTTTTTACAATTTGAGGGGGACACACAACAACACCTCAATGTTGATGGCCGAAGTACACACTTCATCCCTTTAAATATCCCTCTCACTTATTCCAATCCGTGAGCAGTCCTTTCTATACCTCTGTTCTCTGTGGACCAATATTTCCCCCATAATGTGTGAGATTCCAGAAATAACCCAACTAACATGGAGCTAAGTGCCTTTAAATGTCTCTTGTAAAGCTTCGACTCAAGAGAGGAAGTGGGGAAACTTTATAAAAGCCAAAAAGGATTACTTTCTTTTTCTCTTCACTACAGTTGAATCATGGTAAACATGTTCCTTATTTGCCAAGGAATTTTGTAGTTGGACATGATGCTGTATAGATTCCAGGTTAACAAAATAATCCAGTTTCCTGATCTTTGTATGGCTAATTGATCAGGCATACAGTTATTCAATCTAAAGAAAAGGAACAAGAAAGAAAATAAGCTCAGTAAAGACATAGTCAGCACAACAATGATTCAACTTTTAAAATCTTTTATCATAGTGACATTTAAAAGTCAAAGAAACTGGCTTGGCAGACTCAGCATTGAAATAGGATAATTAGCCAATATTTTATGATCTTCTGGACAGTGATATTTATAGTTAAGCTGTGGTTTTCAATCCAATCACATCAGTTAAACTAAACATACTTCCCATCCACCACATAAACCAATCAGACAATAACTGTTTAGTACTACAAGCAATCATAGAGTCATAGAGTCATAGAGATGTACAGCATGGAAAAAGACTCTTTGGTCCAACCCATCCATGCTGACCAGATATCCCTTTTATATCTTTCCCCCGTCACCCTAAACCTATGCCCTCTAGTTCTGGACTCCCCAACCCCAGGGAAAAGACTTTGCCTATTTACCCTATCCATGCCCCTCATAATTTTGTAAACCTCTATAAGGGCACCCCTCAGCCTTCAACGCTCCAGGGAAAACAGCCACAGCCTGTTCAGCCTCTCCCTATAGCTCATATCCTCCAACCCTGGCGCATCCTTATGAAATCTTTTCTGAACCCTTTCAAGTTTCACAACATCTTTCAGATAGGAAGGAGACCAGAATTGCATGCAATATTCCAACAGGGGCCTAACCAATGTCCTGTACAGCTGCAACATGACCTCCCAACTCCTGTACTCAGTATTCTGACCAATAAAGGAAAGCATGCCAAACACCTTCTTCACTACCCTATCTACCTGCGACTCCACTTTCAAGGAGCTATGAACCTGCTCTCCAAAGTCTCTTTGTTCAGCAACACTCTCTAGGACCTAGCCATGAAGTGTATAAGTCCTGCTAAGATTTGCTTTCCCAAAATGCAGCACGTCGCATTTATCTGAATTAAACTCCATCTGCCACTTCTCTGCCCATTGGTCCATCTGATCAAGATCCTGTTGTAATCTGAGGTAACCCTCTTTGCTGTCCACTACACCACCTATTTTGGTGTCATCTGCAAACTTATTAACTGTATCTTTTATGCTCGCATCCAAATCATTTATGTAAATGACAAAAAGTAGAGGACCCAGCACCGATCCTTTTGGCACTCCACTGATCACAGGCCTCCAGTCTGAAAAGCAACCCTCCACCACCACTCCCTGTCTTCTACCTTTGAGCCAGTTCTGTATCCAAATAGCTAGTTCTCCCTGTATTCCATGAGATCTAACCTGGCTAATCCATCTCCCATGAGGAACCTTATCGAATGCCTTACTGAAGTCCATATAGATTACATCTACTGCTCTGTCCTCATCGATCCTCTTTGTTACTTCTTCAAAAGACTCTATCAAGTTTGTGAGACATGATTTCCCATGCACAAAGCCATGTTGACTATCCCTAATCAGTCCTTGCCTTTCCAGGTACACGTACATCCTGTCCCTCAGGATTCCCTCCAGCAACTTGCCCACCACTGACGTCAGGCTCATTAGTCTATAGTTCCCTGGCTTGTCTTTACCACCTTGTTTAAACAGTGGCACCACGTTAGCCAACCTCCAATCTTCCAGCATCTTACCTGTGACTATCGATGATACAAATATCTCAGCAAGAGGCCCAGCAATCACTTCTCTAGCTTCCCACAGAGTTCTCGGGTACACCTGATCAGGTCCTGGGGATTTATCCATCTTTACCCGTTTCAAGACATCCAGCACTTCCTCCTCTGTAATATGGACATTTTGCAAGATGTCACCTATTACCCTACAGTCTATATCTTCCGTTTCCTTTTCCGCAGTAAATACTGATGCACAATACTCATTTAATATCTCCCCCATTTTCTGCAGCTCCACATAAAGGCCGCCTTGCTGATAAGACCATAAGACCATAAGACATAGGAGCGGAAGTAAGGCCATTTGGCCCATCGAGTCCACTCCGCCATTCAATCGTGGCTGATGGGCATTTCAACTCCACTTACCCGCATTCTCCCCGTAGCCCTTAATTCCTTGTGACATCAAGAATTTATCAATTTCTGCCTTGAAGACATTTAGCGTCCCGGCCTCCACTGCACTCTGTGGCAATGAATTCCACAGGCCCACCACTCTCTGGCTGAAGAAATGTCTCCACATTTCTGTTCTGAATTGACCCCCTCTAATTCTAAGGCTGTATCCACGTGTCCTAGTCTCCTCGCCTGGCGGAACAAATTCCTAGCGTCCACCCTCTCCAAGCCATGTATTCTCTTGTAAGTTTCTATTAGATCTCCCCTTAATCTTCTAAACTCCAATGAATACAATCCCAGGATCCTCAGCTGTTCCTCATATGTTAGACCAACCATTCCAGGGATCATCCGTGTGAATCTCCGCTGGACATGCTCCAGTGCCAGTATGTCCTTCCTGAGGTGTGGGGACCAAAACTGGACACAGTACTCCAAATGGGGCCTAACCAGAGCTTTATAAAGTCTCAGTAGCACATCAGTGCTTTTATATTCCAACCCTCTTGAGATAATTGACAACATTGCGTTCGCTTTCTTAATCACGGACTCAACCTGCATTGTTACCTTTAGAGAATCCTCAACTAGCACTCCCAGAATATTCCTCTGTACTTTGGCTTTATGAATTTTCTCACCATTTAGAAAGTAATCCATGCTTCTATTCTTTTTTCCAAAGTGCACGACCTCGCATTTGCTCACATTGAATTCCATCAGCCATTTCCTGGACCACTCTTCCAAACTGTCTAGATCCTTCTGCAGCCTCCCCACTTCCTCAGTACTACCTGCCTGTCCACCTAACTTTGTATCATCGGCAAACTTCGCTAGAATGCCCCCAGTCCCTTCATCCAGATCATTAATATATAATGTGAACAGCTGTGGCCCCAACACTGAACCCTGCGGGACACCGGTTGTCACTGGCTGCCATTCCGAAAAAGATCCTTTTATCCCAACTCTCTGCCTTTTGTCAGACAGCCAATCCTCAATCCATACCAGTAGCTCACCTTGAACACCATGGGCCCTCACCTTGCTCAGCAGCCTCCCGTGTGGCACCTTATCAAAGGCCTTTTGGAAGTCTAGGTGGACCACATCCACTGGGTTTCCCTGGTCTAACCTATTTGTCACCTCTTCAAAGAATTCCAACAGGTTTGTCAGGCACGACCTCCCCTTACTAAATCCATGTTGACTTGTTCTAATCCGACCCTGCTCTTCCAAGAATTTAGAAACCTTATCCTTAATGATGGATTCTAGAATTTTACCAATCTTTGAGGAGCCGATCTTTGAGGAGCCCTATTCTCTCCCTAGTTATGCTTTTGTCCTTAATGTATTTGTAAAAACTCTTTGGATTCTCCTTAATTCTATTTGCCAAAGCTATCTCATGCCCCCTTTTTGCCCTCCTGATTTCATTCTTAAGTATACTCCTACTTCCTTTATACTCTTCTAAGGATTCATTCGATCTATCCTATCTATTCCTTACATATGCTTCCCTCTTTTTCTTAACCAACCCTCAATTTCTTTAGTCATCCAGCATTCCCTACACGTGCCAGCCTTTCCTTTCACCCTGACAGGAATATACTTTCTCTGGATTCTCATTATCTCAGTTCTGAAGGCTTCCCATTTTCCAGCCGTCCCTTTACCTGCGAACATTTGCCCCCAATCAGCTTTCGAAAGTTCTTGCCTAATACCATCAAAATTGGCCTTTCTCCAATTTAAAACTTCAACTTTTAGATCTGGTCTATCCTTTTCCATCATTATTTGAAATCTAATAGAATTATGGTCGCTGGTCCCAAAGTGCTCCCCCACTGACACCTCAGTCACCTGCCCTGCCTTATTTCCCAAGAGTAGGTAAAGTTTTGCACCTTCTGTAGTAGGTACATCCACAAACTGATTCAGAAAATTGTCTTGTACACATTTAACAAATTCCTCTCCATCTAATCACTTAACACTGCCCCAGTCTATGTTTGGAAAGTTAAAATCCCCTCCCATAACCACCCTATTATTCTTACAGATAGCTGAGATCTCCTCACAAGTTTGTTTCTCAATTTCCCTCTGACTATTAGCGGGTCTATAATACAATCCCAATAAGGTTATTATCCCTTGCTTATTTCTCAGTCGATGAATAAAGAAATGTCAAGTTGAAAAAAAAATTAAACAGAAGCTCGGGAGATAGTTGTTTGCTGGTGCATTCTCCATAGCAACACCTCAAGCAATCAGAGTCCACTTGCCAACTAATCAGCACCCTTTTTCACATATAATGTGAATTATTGCTCCCACTGAAATTTGGCATTCTTGCATCTGTCCTGATGAGTTGAAAACTAAACGAATTGACAACATGGCTCTCTGTCAGAAATAAAATTGCATTGTCTATCAAACACTTCACCCCATCTTGGCTATGAATCAATCTGAACAATGATATGAAATGACCATGTAGTCTACATCAATAGCAATATAATGCGTTCGCACCCACAATTCACATCCATTATTTTGGCGACTTCAAGTTCCCAAATTGTGACAATAAGATTGTCGATACAAAGCAACAAAGTCCCAATCTTCCTGTCACCAACAGCTAGAATGTCACCTTGGTCTAGTGTTCCCACTCATTGGCCTGAGGCAGAACGCTTAAGCCTGATAATGAAGGGATTTCAGTAAAAAGTCTTTGCTGAGTGTTCTTTGCTGTATTGAGAATATGCTACATTGTTCGAAGGTGCCATCATTTCAGTGTGACATTAGACTGAGGTCTTGCTTGACTGTAAGTAAAAGTTAGCAGGGCAAAATCAAAGATAGGAAAGGTATCCAAGTGAATATTTATAACCCCAACAGTTAGCAACAACTGAAAAACAGATTATTTGCCTTCTTGTACCTTGTTGCTGTTTGAGGGACCTTGCTGTGCACAAATTAGCTGCTGCATTTGATTAAAAAGCAGTCATTACGTTTCAAAAGGTAGACCAGCAGGAGGTTGGAAGAACACAGCAAGCCAGGCAGCATCAGGAGGTGGAGAATTCAACATTTCGGGTGTGACCCTTCTTCGGGTTACACCTGAAACAGTTACTTCTCCACCTCCTGATGCTGCCTGGCTTGCTGTGTTCTTCCAACCTCCTGCTGGTCTACTTCGGATTCCAGCATCTGCAGTTTTTTTTGTCTCTAATCATATTTCAAAACAAAGTGATTCACAATGAAAGCCTTTGGCCATAATGGGGAGGTGGAAATGTAATATAAAAGTAGTTGTTTCCTCCTCTCCAATAAATAGCAATCTTATTAGCTGCACTAAACTCTTACATAATTATTACTGATTATAATAACAACACAGAAATAAACTCCCCAGTCGTTGCCAACTCATTCTCACTAATCCATTCCCATGTTAACACAGCATCGCTTTAAAATAAATGTGTTTCAATTTACAAGAGTCATCCATTTCCATTCACAACTTTGGGGAGATTGCGAGTGGTAGAGAAACACAGAAAGTCTGACGACTGTCTGGGGGGAGAGAAACAAAATTAATTTGTTCTTCAATGCACATTCTGAGGAAGAATCATACCGGGCTTGAAATATTATCTGTTTCTCTCTCCAGAGGCAGAGCCTTCAAATAATACAAAAGATAGTAAGAACAAACTCAAACAAGGAATCAGGAGGGCTAAAAGGGGCATGAAATGTGTTTAGCAAACAGAATTAAGGAAAATCCCAGGGTGTTTTATCAGTATATAAGGAGCAAGAGTGTAGCTAGGGAAAAGATAAGTCCATTCAAGGACAAAGGAGGGAATTTATTCTTGGAGCCAGAGGAAGTAGGTGAGGTATTTAAGGAATAATTCGTATCAATATTCACAAAGGAGACATGGTGGATGGTGAGGCTCAGGAGGGGTATGTTGATTTTCTGGGACATGTCAATATAAAAAAAGGAGGGAGGCATTGGGTGTTTTAAAAATCATTAAGGTGGACAAGTCCCCAGGTTCTGATAGCATCTATCCCAGAATGCCGAGGGAGACAGGTGAGAAAATTGCTGGGGCATTGTACAAAACCTCTGCCACAGGAGAGGTGTCAGAGGACTGGAAAATAGCCAGTGTTGTTCTTTGTTTAAGAAAGACAACAGGGATAATCTGGGAAATGATAGGTTCGTGAGCCTTTCGACAGTAGTAGGGAAGTTATTGAAGAAAAGTCTTAGGGACAGGATTTACTCACCTTTGGAAAAATATGAACATATTAGCACTAGGCAGGAAAGGTTCTGTCTCACAAACATGATTGAGTTTTTTGAGGAAGTGACAAAGATGATTGAGGGTGGAAGATGTTGTCTATATGGGCTATAGAAAAGTCTTTGACAAAGTCCCTCATGGCTGGCTGATACAAAAGGATACCAGGAATCTGCAGTAGGCTGGTAAGATGGATACAGAACTGGTGTAGTCATAGAAGACTGTGGAAGGGTGTTTTTCTGACTGGAGATCAGTGACCAATGGTGTGCCACAGTGATCAGTGCTGGAACCCCTGTTGTTTTTAAAAGATATAAATGATCTGGAGGAGAATGTAGGTACCCTGATTAGTAAATTTGTGGAATACACAAAGATTGGGGGAGTTGCAGATAGTGAGGAAGATCGCCAAAGGATACGGCAAGATGTAGATAGACTGGAGGCTTGGGCGGAGAAATGGCAGATGGAGTTTAATCTGGACAAATGTGGGGAGATGCATTTTGGAAGATCTAACGCGGGTGACAAGTAAACAGGAAGTGGCAGAACCCTTAGTAGCATCAACACACAGGGATCTAAGTGTACAGCTCCACAGTTCCCTGAAAATGACAACACACTTGGATAATGCAGTCAAGAAGGCATATAAATGCTTACCTCATTGGCCAAGACAGAGTATAAAAATTGGCAAGTCATGTTGCAACTATATAGAACTTTAGTTAAGCTATGTATGAAATACTGTGTACAGTTCTGATCGCCACACTAACAGAAGGATGTGCAGGCTTTGAAGAGAGAACAGAAATGGGGATTTACCACAATATTGCCTGGTTTGGATGGTACAAGTGTCATAGAGTCAGAGTCACATAGTATAGAAACAGGTCTTTCAACCAAACTCATCCATGCTGACCAGGGTTCCTAAAGTGTACTAATCCTATTTCCTTGTATTTGGCCCATATCCCTTTAAACCTTTCCTATGCATTTACCTGTCCAAATTTCTTTTAAGTGTTATAATTGTGGCCACCTCTACCACTTCCTTTGGCAGCTCTTTCCATATGCACACAGCCTTCCGTGTGGAAAGGTTGCCCTTCAGGTCCCTTCTTCAGGAAGGGCTCATGCCCGAGACGTCGATTCTCCTGCTCCTTGGATGCTGCCTGACCTGCTGCGCTTTTCCAGCAACACATTTTCAGCTCTGATCACCAGCATCTGCAGTCCTCATTTTCTCCTAGGAGCAATGCTATAACCTAGTGTCATGTGACTTCTGATATATGAAGACAGGGAATAGAAGGAGACTGACCGTGTAGAGGCAAAAGATAAAAAAGGCATCAGGCTCGATAGGCCAAACGGCCTGTTCCTGTTCCTGTTCCTGTGTTCTTTGTAGCTGCTCAGTTTCTCAAGAGGTTCCTAGAATCATAAAATCGACCAGTGCAGAAGGCACTCTTCAACCTATCAACTCTTTACCGCCAAAAATACACACTCATTCCCATTTTCCCACAGTAGGCTATGAACCTTCAAGGTTATGACACTTCCAAGTGCTCGTCCAATTATCTTTTAAAGGTTGTGAGATTTTCCACCTTAACTGTGTGCACAGGCAATGTATTCCAGACCCTGGCCACCTTCTGGGGATAAAATGCTTCCTCAAAACCCCTCAAACTCCTGCCTTCCACTTTAAAAGTGCACTTTCTGTGTTTGTTTCAGATTTCCAGCAACCACAATGTTCTGCTTTCAAATTGAGTGTTGCTGCATTGAGATAATGCACAGACAATTAGATTAGATTCCTTACAGTGTGGAAACAGACTCTTTGGCCCAACCAGTCCACACCGCCCCTCCGAAGAGTAACCCACCCAGACCCATTTCCCTCTGACTAATGTACCTAACAATATGGACAATTTAGCATGGCCAATCCACCTGACCTGCATAACTTTGGACAAAAGGAGGAAACCAGAGCGCCTGAAGGAAACCCATGCAGACTCGAGGCGAATGTGCAAACTCCACAGAGATAGTCACCCGAGGGTGGAATTGAACCCAGGTCCCTGGTGCTGTGAGATAGCAGTGCTAACCACTGAGCCACCGTGTCGCCCCCTAAGAAATTAACAGAGGCTGGGAATCGAACCCAGGTCAACTGTTTGGAAGACAGCAATGCTCACCATTAAACCACCATGGCCATGTTGGCTCTCCTGAAATCCTTTTGGAAAAGGCCACCTCAGTCAGCTTTGTTGGTCTCCTCCTGCTCAAACTGCAAAAAGCCAGCATTTGTCAAACCAGAGCAGGAATGGACTGGAGTTGCTATTTCTAGTTTTCTCACACATGTTAGCCAAGAGTAACAAGCAACGCGACATCATTGGCTCTGACAGAAGTCCTGCTAATAATCTCCCCAGGGCTGTGAATGGCTCCCCTCAGCAAGAGGATAAACACAGACATGTTCAGATCAGGCAGAAGGAATTGATCAAAAACAGAAGTGCAAGCATTTGATCTTTCTGGAATAAAGCAGTGTATGAAATAAAAGCAAGGCAGTGCTTGTATTTTTCAGTTAAGTGCATGATGATATCAAGTGTTCTACGTGTATTGTGGCTCACTGGAGGAACCTGAGCATAGGTCTGGAAATTGGAATTCTGCAAAAGGAGAGGGGGTGGAAGTGATCCAGTTCATTAGAATTCTTTGGTCGGATCATGCAATCATCTGTTGCTTCTGGAATTGCTTTCCACCCCTCCCAATCGATGAGATGGCAATCACCGATAGCAGCTGACAATGTTTGGAAACATATGAATATTGGGCTCAGATTTTCTGGGGTGTGGCCATCTCACACAGAACCGGCCCTTCGTTTTGTTTTTTTTTAATGAGAGATGGAAGCTCCTCATTTCAGAGAGAAGGTTCTACTCAGGGTCCCCTCAGAATTGCAGCATCATACTTCCATTTCTGACAATACTTTGTAATGGAGCACTGTCAGAGGAAGGAGACCAGGTCCTCTTTTGACAGGGGTCATGCTGAAATGACGTGGGCAGGAGCAATCAGATCTGACGGGGGCTTGTGACAATGAGTGTCGGGATCAAAGGAGGTCTGGTAGGGGGATTGTTTCAGGCCTGGAATAGGGAGGAGCATCTGATATTGGGTGCAAGGGGTTCAAATCTGGTTTGGGGGGTGGTGGGTCTCTGAGATTATATTCCCTACAGTGTGGTTACAGGCCTTTCGGCCCAACAAGTCCACACCAACCCTCCGAAGAGCAACCCACCCAGACCCATTCCCCTACATTTACCCCTGACTAATGCACCTAACACTATGGGCAATTTAGCATGGCCAATTCACCTGACCTGCACATCTTTGGACTGTGGGAGGAAACCGGAGCACCCGGAGGAAACCCACATAGACACAGGGAGAATGTGCAAACACCACACAGACAGTCACCCGAGGCTGGAATGGAGCCCGTGCCACCCAACCACAGGAACCAAAGAAAGTTCCTGTGGAAAGAGCTGTGGTTTTGACAATGAATGTTCATAAATATTGGATTAAGCACATGGAGGGAAACCTCAAACATTGAAGTTAAAAGGGATAAATGGAAACTTCAAGAGAAGGACTCGATTAGATTAGATTCCCTACAGTGGGGAAACAGGCCCTTCGGCCCAACACTGACCCTCTAAACCCCTTTTCCCTCTGACTAATGCATCAAACACTATGGGCAATTTAACATGGCCAATTCACCTGACCTGTACATCTTTGGACTGTGGGAGGAAACCAGAGCACCGGGAGGAAACCAGAGCACCTGGAGGAAACTCTCACAGACACAGAGAGAATGTGCAAAACTCCACACAGCACCCATGCTGCCCCTAAGCTGCTTTAAGATGGGCAAGGGATGTGGCAATGAAGTAGAAAGGTAATATGACAGATTCATAGCACCACAAAACAGACACAGCTAAATGAAGGAAGACTTATGCCCGAAACGTCGATTCTCCTGCTCCTCGGATGCTGCCCAGCCTGCTGCGCTTTTCCAGCACCACACTTTTCGACATCTAAATGAATGGGCAAATTTGAGCTAATCACTCAAGCACAAATAAAGGTTAACTTGCCACTGCATTAACTCGCAAGAGCAAAATATCCACACATCTAGAAAAAGGTTCCAATTCTTTTATTCTCCTTGTTATCTCCTCATTGAATTCCTAGCTCTGCTCGGCAACAACAGCCTGCATTTGTATCGTTCCTTTAACTTAGCAAGGTGGTTCTCACAAGTATTATCAGGGAAAATGTGATATCCAACCACATAAAGGGATAGTAGGTCAGATGAGAAAAAGTTCAAAAATGTTGGTTTGATGAAGCATTTTCAAAGAGGAAAGCAAAGTTGAGCCAGGGGGCAGAACTGTCCAAGAAGAAAGAAATGGAGGACAGAGACCATCGAGGTTTGTATGGGTGGACAAAGTTGCAAAGAGAGGGACAGACAAGGTTATGAAGGAATTTGACACAAGAATCAGAATGTTAAAATGGAAATGCTAGGAGCCACTGTTGGCCTGTTGCACTTTGCCCCCTCAGTCAGACCTTAAAAGCTCTCAGTCCTTCAGTCTTGCCTTGTTATCTAGTGCAGACACAAAGCCAGACAGTTGTCATGGTCATCAGGAGTGTGAAGGGGTGAACATGGTTGCTGTAGGAGGCACTATGCTACATCAATCTTAGACCTGCAACATTCCAGTGGTCTACGTGGCAAATGCACTGCAATTGCTTCAAACAACTTGTGGATGACAATGTCATCGTTGTTGGAAGGGAATCATCAAGCTTCAGTCAATGCTTGGGCAGAAGTGTATTGAAGAATTGGTCTCAGTCTCAACCTCAAGAAGACTCGAGCACTTTGCTGACTCATCCCAGGGGAAATTCCATTCAATCCCTCTAATAAGATCAATGGAAAAATCCTCCCAAATGTGGACCGTTTCCCCTATCTCGGGAGCCAGATGTCAAACTATGGATGACACTGAAGTAGAGATCCAACATGGCATCCAACCGACAAGTGCCATGAGTGAATCTTCACTGGCTGCGGCATCTTGCACACCCAGTGTGTAAGGCAGTCCTTCCAAGTCTTCTACATGACTCTGAAACTTGGACTACATATAGACGCCACCTCAAGGCCCTAGAGAAATACCATTAACACTGTTTGAGATGGTTTCTCTGTCTGAACTGGGAGGACAGGGGTACTACCATCAACATCCTTGAAGCAGCTAACAACACCGCCTTCGGGGATATGATCACCCGAACCAATTCTGCCGGGCTGACCATGTGCTTAGATGCTCGAGTTCCGATTCTTAAACCAAATCACTTTCACCCAGCTCAAGGAGGGCACCCGAACGAGAGGAGGACAAATGAAACATCTCAAAGTCTCTCTGAAGACTTTTCTCAAGAAATTCAACGTAGATGTAAACACCTGGGAGGCATTCTTTCAGAAGAAATTGACTTGGAGGAAACTCCTGCATGAAGGGACAAAAATCCTTCAAGGACACCTGTCAGCAAGAGACCGTATGGAAAAGGAGAGAAACCAGAGAAAAGAATGTCAGGGACCTTGAGGACAAGGACCAATTCCACTTCCTGCCAAACGTATGGTCAGAGATGTAACTCTAGGATCAGGCTCATCAGCCACACGAGAACCCACAGAACCCAGTGGCCAGTGACATGGACCTCCCGAGGTGCACAATCATACTCGTTTGCGATTTTAAAACCCCACAGAGGTTCATTCGAAACATGATTGAAAGACCCAGACATAGCTGAAAAATGTGTTGCTGGAAAAGCGCAGCAGGTCAGGCAGCATCCAAGGAGCATGAGAATCGACGTTTCGGGCATAAGCCCTTCTTCAGGACATAGCTCAGGGTCAACATCACTGTCACTGCAGTTCAATAATCGGACAGTGAAATTGAGGCGAAACAGACACACCAGCAAGATGATGTTATGAAACTGGATGAAAAATCACATCCATCTTGGTGGAGTGATAACTAAGGTATAACAAATTAGCCTGGACTTAATCAGAGCCAGCTCCAAGAGATGTGAACTGGGTACTCGGATTATTCATTGATGATAAATTTGCTGGCAATCAGGCAGTCAGTCCCCGAGCAGCTCTGGTTTGTTTGGTTATTTTCTTCATTTTGGCTGTTGCTGAATAAAAAGTGAAGGTTTCAATTTTGATGGCTTTCCAGTATGTAATTATTCCCTGTTAACTGATGGCGAGAGGTTAGACTTCACTCTGCAGTGTGGAAGGAGAAGGACTCTCTTGCATAGCTTGGTGGCACGGTGGCTCAGTGGTTAGCACTGCTGCCTCACGGGACCTGGGTTCGATTCCTGCCTTGGGTAACTATCTGCATGGAGTTTGCACATTCTCCCCGTGTCTGCGTGGGTTTCCTGCGGGTGCTCTGGTTTCCTCCCACAATCCAAAGATGTTCAGGTCAGGTGATCTGGCCATGCTAAATTGCCCGTAGTAACAGGTGCATTAGTCAGAGGTGAATGGGTCTGGGTGGGTTGGTCTTCAGAGGGTCAGTGTGGGCTTGTTGGGCCAAAGGGCCTGTTTCCATACTGTAGGGAATCATACCTTGGTTCTTAAATGACAATGCATTTATGAGGGTGCCCTTGTACTTAAGTGTCAGCTGCGTCACCTATGTGACTGAGAAGAATTTCTTTTTGATTGCCCTCCCACTATGTGCCTGGTGAAAGGCAGCTCCTGACTGAAAGTGCTTGACCGGGGCCACGGCTGAGCTTTTAAACTTGTTAAAATCAACTAGGTAAAAACAAGGACTACAGATGCTGGAAACCAGAGTCTAGATCAGAGTGGAGCTGGAAAAGCACAGCAGGTCAGGCAGCATCCGAGGAACAGAAAAATCAATGTTTCGGGCAAAAGCTCTTCATTAATAGAGGCAGGAAGCCTCCAGGGTGGAGAGATAAATGAGTGGGGGGTGGGGAGAAAGTAGCATAGAGTACAATAGGTGAATGGGGGTGGGGATGAAGGTGATAGGTCAGAGAGGAGGGTGGAGTGGGAGATAGGCAGGTAGGACAGGTCAGGAGGATGGTGCTGAGCTGAAAGTTTGGAACTGGGGTGAGGTGGGGGAAGGGGAAATGAGGAAACTGGTAAAATCCACATTGATGCCATGGGGTTGAAGTGTTCCGAGGTGGAAGATGAGGCGTTCTTCCTCCAGGCGTCGGGTGGTGAGGGAGCGGTGGTGGAGGAGGCCCAGGACCTGCATGTCCTCGGCAGAGTGGGAGGGGTTGTTGAAATGTTGGGCCACAGGGCGGTGGGGTTGATTGGTGCGGGTGTCCCAGAGATGTCAGGGCGGGGAAAATCCAGGAGGTCCCAGCAGTGGCATCTAATTCATCATCTGGCAACGGGGAAGGTAAGGCAAGAGGGAAACCATACAGGCATGGTGCAAAGGTCATAAGGAACATTTTGGAGACTAGTGTGAGGAATCTTGCTAGTGCTCATGGAGAGAAATCCACGATGAAACCTGCCAATATTGTTCACTTCACTGATCCTTGGTAAAACTCGGCCCTAAAGTATTTTTTGGATCAGTGAGATGGATGCACCTTGAGGCACAATGGCACCTGGAGTCTTCAAGTTAGGGAAAGGCTGACTAGCAACAACCTTTGGATTGGTCCAGCTGCAGCTTGTTATTAAACTGAGCGTACAATGGAGCCAAAAGATATCCCAAAGACTGAAAACACGGGCCAATTCTCTCTTTTCTCTCTCTGTGTAATAATAAAGGCAAAACAAGATCCTGAGAGATGCAGAAGAAAGAATTCTAACATAAGCATGGACCAAGGTCCATTCATTCAGCAATTGAACAGAATATCGAATATCACTTTTTAAACAATATTGTGTCATCATTGCTCAAATCAAAAAAAAACTTTGAGAAATAGCTCTCCTTCTGGAGATTTGATCAATAGTTTTCCCTGTCAAAATGTTTCCACTCATAATATTTGTGGCAAACTATCTCGTCTATCTTATTCATGAGTGTATGTGCATGTCTGTGTGTGGATGTTGAGGGAAGGGCTGTTAAAAGACATATAGTTTAAGTTGTGTAGTAGTAAATTAGTAATCTTCCTCTGGCCATTTGTTAAAGATTAAGTTTGTTTTCAATCAGTGGAGTTAGTTCCTGTTAATTGCCAAAACCTGGTTTAAATTACTTATGTCCTGAATAGCAATCAGTCAGGCAATGTGATCACCTTGATGGATTAACTGAACATTTGTGAATATCTGTGGAATAGTGGGACTCAAATGCTCTCACACTCTCCTCATCTGAGTCCTAATAAAGGTTTGGCATAAGGATGGAAATTGATTTTAGCAAGGATGGTGTTTCCCACAGCGAAATAATTGATCTTCGATTGATCATTTCAATATTTGATTTCTTTTTTGTGCGTTCGAATTCTTTTGAGATTCTGGGTTTTCTCTTTTGTCTTTTCACTCACACAGAGAGAAGGAGGGGGAGAAAGAGAGAGAGATGTTTCCTGTTTATCGGTTTCTCAGTGTCTCTATCTCCATTGCAATTGGAGTAATCTGAAGGTTGGTGTGAGGCGGTCCTCCCCAGTCAGACTCCTGATGTCTCAATCACTGCTCCGAAAAGCAACATCGTCTTTGTGTATCCAAAGTGTACGCCGTACACCCACTTTTTAACTTCAAGTTACAGAAAAATAAACGCTCCTGGCACTTATTACCCAAATGACACTGTCAAACTTTCATTTTCCAGTTTATAGCCAAAACGGAAAAAATATGTGGCCCTCGTAATATTAGATGGCCTCACTGCAGTATCACTAAACCTCCAACACCACAGTTATGATCTATTTGAATTCCTGTAAATTTCCATCTGTTTTTTGTCATCAAAATCTCCCAAGTTATGTTTTCTTTAGACTCACAATTTAAAAGACAAGGCCACATCACTCATAATAAAAATGTTCAGCATGTAGAGAAAATTAATTTGTTAAAATTGATGCCAAAACATATAAATTAATCATTCCTTAATCTAATCGGCTGATTGAACTGTTCTTTGGAAGCTCCTTTACAAATTGTGACTTGTAAATTTGGCAGGACAAATGACCCATTTTGCTTTCAGACACAGTAAGTATCAGAGCACATGTCTGGTTCAACGGCACCAGCGTATCAAGGAATTTCCGCTGAAATTTACATCCTATGCAATGTTGTTTTCTGCAATCTTTCCTTTGGTTAAAAATCTCTGGCAGGAAGATGACCCTGCTCATAAAACAGACCACACCTTGGATCAAATAAATCACAGTGGTGAATTTCCCACAAATTACTTTTGCTTTTGGGTCTTCACTGAGGCTTTTAATATTAAGCTTGTGGATACAAGGAAGGGCTTTTATGACGCATTGGTAGAGCCCTGACTCTCAGCCAAAAGGTTCAATCCCACCTGCCCAAGACATGTCAAAATCAATTGATTAAAATAACAATATAGAAACGAGGGAACTAATGCGTTATCTTTAAAAGCTTTAACTACTAAAAGAAAACGCTAATTTACTCAGAAACTGTACATCAATGTCACACATAAATGGTCCGTAGAGTTTATTAAGTCATTTTCATTTATTTAAAATTAGGTACACACTGGGTAAAGTTGCTCCTTTTTCATAAGAAAGCCACATTCAGCTGTGTTTATATACCAAGTCACGACTCTTAAGTGTGACACAACCATTTTCCTAATGCATAAAAATTCAAAAGTGCTGCTTGATTGCAATGGTCCATGAAGGATTTTATATTTGTGATTACACTATCAGCAGAAACTTGAACCATGAAATCGATTTGGAAAACTGACAGGTTCGAGCCCAAATTTGCACTCGATTGGCAATTGCAGCCAAAGGGGAAAACGTAAAAAGGATCATACAACTGACATTGATTCCGCTCACAAGAAAGTGTGTCCAGGAATGAGAAGATCAGATCATCGTCATAGCACTGGAGAAAGCCATTCACGCCATTGTGTCTGTGCTGTTTGGCAAAATGACACACATTCCTCGAACAGGAGAAAGTGAGGACTGCAGATTAGGGTCGAAAAGTGTGGTGCTGGAAAAGCACGGCTGGTCTGGCAGCATCCGAGGAGCAGAGGTGATGTTTTAGGCCTCACTGTGTTTCCACTCCATTGACAACAACCATCCTGGTTTCTTTCCCTCCTGGCTGCCCGCACCTGCTCTGTTGAGCTCACTTAGACAAAGCAGCATCTTTAAAACAAGTAAGTTTGGGCCTTTATTGCATGCACTGAGGCAGACAAAATACATGGACTCGATGCGGCTGCCAAGGACCAACCATGAACAAAGTTCGATTCTTCCGTCCTGGTCACTTCCCTTTCCTGCTCTGTCCCTCCCCAACCCCCACAAAATAAATCCTCTGATCCTTGTCTAAAATGACATTGCTAACATGATGTGCCACTTGTTTCCTTTACTCTGGACAATGTTGTGGATTGAATAGATAATGAATGACAGAGGTTCGACTGATGATATTATCGGGAGAGAGAACTAACAAGATGAGGGACAGCAATACAAAATCTGGATAAGCATTATTAAACATGTATTCAAGATCTGAAATCTTATACATTGTAATAAGCAGTCCATTATTTGTCAGGGTATATAGAGAGTTCACTGTTGGTGATTTAAATTGGGGATTAAGTTTAAACATATGTTCAGTGTCCGCTCACTTCTCTATTCCTCCTTTCACTGCAGTGTTCCATGTAACCCTACCTCGAACCAGACACTACACCACCATCAACAATTGCTCACTGAAGTTCAACAATATGCAGGGATTTTGGAGGGTTAAGGGGATATGGGCTATTTTCTGTATTTAGTTTCCTTCGATGCCAAATCTCCAGATACCCTGAAACAGCCTTTTGTATTTATAGCTAACTGACAGGTTCCTCTAGTAAATTGCTCCATACGGGCTACATCAAATTAAATTGCTTAGTGAGAGGATATTAACTCTTTACTCCCAGGGAACTGGAGGTGTTCTTCACTGTTTCCCTCAAGTTAAAACATTCCTTTCTATTATTAAAAGAAATGTTGCTATAGCAACCTGTTTTGGAAGGCATCTCAGCACACTTTTTAAAACAGAGAAGGGGATGTTAAGGCACAGTGATGAAACAATAGCTCCTTCAGAGCTTATTTCAATCATACTTAAAACAAACAGTGCTGGATTTTCAATGTTTAAGCTTCAGGCTAATATGACATCCTCTGCAATTTTGAATGTTTCCCACAGATGTTCTTCCTACTGCGTTCTGAAAGAGGTCCTGATAAAATGTTGCACAAATTGTTCCACAAGTGCAGACTGTCCCAAGCTGAGAACAAGCACTGGACTCTACTTGGTATCCAGGCTGTGAAACATTCCAACCACAGGCTTCAGGAATGGAATTCAACATGCCAACGCATTTCAGATTTCACTGAGAAAGAAAGACTTGCACTGATGTAGCACTCTTTATGACTGCCAGACATCTCCAAATATTTCCCACCTGATGAAGTAATTTCGAATTCTGTTGTAATGTAGAAATCTTAGCAGCTAATCTGCAAGTTCCCACAATCACTTTCATAATAAAGATCAGAGAATCTGTCTTTATGATGTTGATTGAGAGATAAAAATCGACCAGGACACTGGTAATGACTCCCATGTTCTTTGAGTTAAAGAATCATATAGCCCAGAAACAGACCTTTCTGTCCAACCAGTTCATGCTAAACATAATCCCACCTGCCTGCACTTGGCCCATATCCCTCCAAACAGTTTTTAATTCACGTATTTTTCTAAATGTCTTTTAAACATTGTAACTGTACCCACATCCACCACTTCCTCTGGCAGTTCATTCCATACACAAACCACTTTCTGTATGAAAACATTGCTCCTCATTTCTTCTTTAAATCTTTCTCCAATCACGTTAAAAATATGTCCCCTATCTTGAAATCTCCCACCCTAGAGAAAAGACACTACGATTCACATTATCTATGCCACGATGATTTTGTAAACCTCTGTAAGGTCAAACTCCTACGCTCTAGTGAAAGAAGTCCCAGATTATCCAGCCTCTCCTTATAACTCAAACCCTTCATTCCCAGCAACGTCCCTGTAAATCTTCTTCTACAGTATAATACCTTAGGATCTTCTAAATTCACCTGAATAGGCAGATGGGGGTCTTGGTTCAACATTTCATCTGAGAGACAACACTTTGAACAGTGCAGCACTGCCTTGGTTTTTGCACTCAAGTCTTAAAATGAATTTGAATCCAAAACTTCCTGACTTAAGTACAAGTGTGGTCAATCGTGTTATCATTGACATTATTAGCCAAAACGTAGAATCTTTATAATTTTGATGTGTCGTATATATAACTTCCCAGATGGTTCAATCTATTATCTACTCAGGTGGTGATCAGCGTAGAACTAGCCACAACCCAGAACCAGTCCTTTGTTTGTGATGGGTAAACTACACACAGTACAACACAGCGAAAGGGATAAGTTATGAATGCCAGTGTTCCTGAGGCATAGTGAGATAGAACATAACAGCGCAGCACAGGCTCTTTGGCCCTTGATGTTGTGCCGACCTGTGGAACCAATCTGAAGCCCCATCTATTCCATTTTCATTCATATGTTTATCCAATGACCATTTAAATGCCCTTAAAGTTGGTGAGTCTACTACTGTTGCAGGCAGGGCGCTCCACACCCCCACTACTCTCTGAGTAAAGAAACTACCTCTGACATCTGTCCTATATCTAGCACCCCTCAATTTAAAGCTATGTCTCCTCGTGCTTGCCATCACCATCTGAGGAAAAAGGCTCTCACTGTCCACCATATTAAACCCTCTGATTATCTTATATGTCTCAATTAAGTCACCTCTCAACCTTCTCTCTAACGAAAACAGCCTCAAATCCCTCAGCCTGAACCAAGACTCTCATCTGTCTGTTCAGGTGAATTTAGAAGATCCTTAAGGTACTATACTGTAGAAAAAGATTTACAGGGACGTTGCTGGGAATGAAGGGTTTGAGTTATAAGAAGAGGCTGGATAGTCTGGGACTTCTTTCACTAGAGCATAGAACGTTGACCTTATAGAGGTTTACAAAATCATAGTGGTTTAGATAATGTGAATGGTAGTGTCTTTTCTCTAGGGTGGGAGATTTCAAGATAGGGACATACGTTTAATGTGATAGGAGAAAGATTTAAAGAAGAAATGAGAGGCTTCTGCAGGGATATTCCTGATTGTCCACTGTATGAATGCACAAAATTGACAGCTAAGACCATAAGACCACAAGAAATGGGAACAGGAGTAGGCCATTTGGCCCCTCAAACCTGCTCCACTATTCAGTAGAATTATGGCTGATCTGACATTCCTCATGACCACATTCCTGCCCTCTCCCTGTGACCCTCGATTCCCTTCCTACTCAAGAAGCTGTCTGTCTCAGCCTTAAATATGCACAAGGACCCTGCCTTGCACAGGTCTCTGTGATAAGGAGTTCCAAAGACTTACGATCCTTTAAGAGAAGAAATTCCTCCTCATCTCAGTCTTAAATTGGTGGCCCTGTATTCTGAGATTGTGCCCCCTGGTCTTAGACTCTCCCATATGCATCTTCTCAACAGTTCCCCTGTCAGGTCCCTTAACAATCCTGTATGTTTCAATGAAATCATCTCTAATTCTTCTAAACTAGGAATGGCACGGTGGTTAGCACTGCTGCCGTACAGAACCAGGGACCTGGGTTTGATTCCAGCCTTGGGCGACTGTCTGTGTGGAGTTTGCACATTCTCCCCGTGTCTGTGTGGGTTTCCTGCGGGTGCTCTGGTTTCCTCCCACAGTCCAAAGATGTGCAGGTCAGGTGATTGGCCATGCTAAATTGCCCATGGTGTCAGGTGCATTAGTCAGAGGGAAATGGTTCTGGGTGGGGTTACTCTTCGGAGGGTCGGTATGGACTTCTTGGGCCAAAGGGCCTGTTTCCATGCTGTAGGGAGTCTAATCTAAACTCCAGTGAGTAGAGTCCAAATCTATTTAGCCTTTGATCAGAAGACAATCCCTCCATACCAAGAATCATTCAAGTGAAACTTTTCTGGAATGCTTCCAATAAAATAATATATTTCTTTAAATAAGGGAGAAAGGCCATCTGCTCTGATGAATGTCCCCCATACAATAATGGCCAGAGCATTGTGGTTATATTGAGCATCATTCCCTCTGTCCCTACATTATCTTCATCCTTATTTTCCTGCCTCAACATCTACTGAGAGATGTGAAATAAATCACTAGACTCAATAAGGGAAACAACACTCTTCAAAGTGGCTCAATGACAGCACAGGAGAGCCACGGAAAGCTATAAAAACAGCAATGCGGCCTTTTCAGGTTGATCTGCCCCCAACCTTACATGGGGTTAATTGTGAAATCTCCTGCAAAATTTGTGATTTGTTTATAGATTTTAGAGGTGGACACCATTAAGTTCAAATGTCCCACAAAATCCCGTTTTATGCCAATATCCTCTGCCTAGGTCACTGAAAGACTGGTATTTAGCTTAGACACTGAAGGCAGATATCTGTTGCTTCAGAAGAGGTGCAGTGAGAAGTGAAAGGACATAGCAAATAGGAAATATATGGAGATATTTAGATGTTGTGGGAAAAAATGCTGTCAAAACTTTCTGTCAAAGCTGGCATTCATCAGGACAGATGCAAGAATACCAAATTTCAAAGGAGCAACAATTTATAGCTCATGTGTAAAAAGCTGGTTTGCAAGTCAGCTTTGATTGATCGAGGCATAGGGAATGCACCAGGGAGTTATTATTCGCGATGTGTCTGTCCCTGATGAGAAAGATGTCAAAAGTATCTCTCTTTTTCCAGCATCATTCAAGCTCTATATTACCAGGTTACTGTATACGTGTAGGAGAAAGTGAGGACTGCAGATGCTGGAGATCAGAAACAAAAGCAGAAATTGCTGGAAAAGCTCAGCAGGTCTGGCAGCATCTGTGGAGAGAATGGTCTTGCTGAGTCCTGAGAAAGGGCCACTGGACCCAAAATATTAACTCTGATTTCTCTCCACAGATGCTGCCACACCTGCTGAGCTTTTCCAGTAATTTCCATTTTTATCTCGAACAGTTTGATTAAGAAAACTATTCATCCTATTATGATGTTTTGTGGGTAAGCTAATTGACCCCCAACACTGGGAGAAAGTGAGGACTGCAGATGCTGGAGATCAGAGCTGAAAAATGTGTTGCTGGAAAAGCTCAGCAGGTCAGGCAGCATCTAAGGAGCAGGAGAATCGACATTTCGGGCATGAGCCCTTCTTCAGGAATGTGGAAAGTGTGCCAAGCAGGCTAAGATAAAAGGTAGGGAGGAGGGACTTGGGGGAGGGGCGTTGGGAATGTGATAGGTATACATGTGTGTGCATTAGAGTATACATTTCTGCATCATTAAAAACAGTCAATGTTACCTATGTGCAGTATTAGATACAGCAAGCACTGAACCAACAAGGTTTGCAATAGTATCTTCAAACCATGTTAAATTTTCAGAATATGAGAGTCACTGGGTTCACTGACGAGCAACAGGGAGGAGCCACAGTGAACTCTCGTCAATGCTACTTTGAATCAATACCAAACAGTTCCATGTTATCATTTTCAACATGCAGTACATTACCATCCAGAATAACAGAACATGCTGGCAGAATGTTAACTCACTGTTGCACACAACATGGTGTTCCATTCCATAATTTGTTGTTATTCCAAAGGTATTTGAATTCCAAGGAAAGTTCTGGGCAGTCATTTGGCAGAGTTTATTCCCCATCCTCGATTGGTTGCCAAATGTGGTCATCTTTTTAAGCCCACTGTCAAAAAAACAGGCTCATTGCTTAAAGTTGCTCCATTTGGGTGAATTCCTTTTCAAGATGCACCTTAATCATAGAATCCCTACAGTGTGGAAGCAGGCCATTCAGCCCAATAAGTCCACACCAACCCTCTGAAGAACATCCCATCCAGTCCCACCTTCCTACCCTATCCCTGTAACCCTGGGTTTCTCATAGCTAACCCAACTAGCCTTGGAAACTACGGACAATTTGCCATGGCCAATCCACCTAACCTGCACATCCTTAGACTGTGGGAGGAAACTGGACCACCTAGAGGTAACCCACGTAGACATGGGGAGAATGTGCAAACCCCACACAGTCACCTGAGGGTGGAATCAAACCTGGGTCCCTGGTGCTGCAAAACAGCAGTGCTAACCACTGAGCCACTGTGCTGCCCCTAATTAATGATGAAATCCCCTCTTTAATGAAGTTTTACCTCTGGGACTTTGTTTAAATTCAGACAAGATGGATGCTAGGTGTTTCATTAATCTCTGTTCAAATCCAGATTGATGTCAGTTAGATACAGATTTGTTAATTGTACTTGTCAGTACAAATTCCTCAAAATCTCAGTATTAAGTGACAGTGTTACTCAAAGATCCATGGGAAATTGTTGTGTTTTACACCTTCTGGGCCCTGGACCAAACCTGTAATGACATCAGGGAGCTGTATATCGCTGAGCACAAACAGCCCAGAGTAAGTGGAGTTGAATACAGGAGGAATTGAGAGAGTGCAAGGTTATGAGCACATGAATAGGAGAGATTAGTCTTTAATTAATGTTGCTGTAAGTCAAGGAGGCCAATTAGCTCAGTTGGCCAATTTGCAATACAGTGTGATGCCAATAGCATGCTTTCAATTTTCGCACTGCCTTAGATTACTGTGAAACACTTTCTTTCTCAACTTCTCTCCTTGCCTGACCCTCAGGTTAACCACCACCAGTCATATCTCTCTCTCTCTCTGTCTCTCTCTCTAATGGGACAGCCACCCAATGGTCTGGTAAGATTGTGATGACTTTACCTTTACAATAAATGATGTTACTTTGACGTTTAAGCCTCGATTTTGCCTTCTCCTTGATCAGACTGTCTTGAACACAACTCCTAGTGTGGTATCGAGCTAGATGATAAAAGACATAGCTGGAGCAGTCATGGTGACAATAGGTCTAGGGATCATTCAGTACAGAAGATGCCCTTTGACCGGGCAAGCTTGCAGTAAGGTTAGTTGCCTTTGGTTTTGGAATTAATGCATTTATTTAGGTAGCGTAGAGGGAACTATGCTCTACATCTCCTCTGTACTACTCCTGAACCAGATATTCCAGATATTGACAATGACAAAAAAAGAGTCATTGCTTCACTCTTCAGTAGATATCCCTCAATGCAATGGTCTCAAGATGCAGATCGACAATAATGTCTAAATGGTGGTGTGGTTCTCACATTGTAAAGCTCCCAGGAGTAAAGGAATATTACCAATGCACACTATCTACGTTCCTTCCAGCTTCCAGCTTCCAGCGCTGTACAGATCTGTGAGGAGTGTCTTCTGAAACTAGAGGGCAATATGTCCACACACCAAAGGATGCAGCAGAGCTTCTGAATGACACTGTCCTCACACAGCTTAGAGGGAACATTGCTCATCAATATAATCCACACTTTCAACCTTTCCAGACATAACCATCTCAAAGTGTCTGTCTTTGTTTTCCAACAGATCCTAGTTATCAAAGATGTCTTAACGAAGGGAGCTCGTTGTAAAGAGATTCCAGAAGAGAGTCTCTGTCTTTTGAAGGAGCCCTGATGAAAACTCTCTTGAGGTGTTTGATGTCACTCCAGTGCAGGACTAAAAGAAGAATCTCTGAATTGTCAAAATGGAACACAGCCACATACACAGCACGATTAGCCTCCCTCTGGCTAATGCACACTTCCAGGGAATACGCCACAGAGGATAAAGGGAGTTGTCAACTTATGTGGGGACTGCAAGGTCTGCCTATCCGTGACAACAGCAGTATAAGAAGCTGACCTGGCAACACTTCATGGTGTGAGGTTCCAGGTTGTGAGTCCAATGATGTATGGTGTGCAATGAGAAAGAGTTATATAACACTGCATTCACACAGGAGAACAGATGGCAGGGAGCATGTTACTTATAAATACACTCCAGGGACTCCTGGGGACATTATAAACCATCCTAGTGGTGCCTGAGCGATTTATGAACTTCATATGAACCTTTCGAATATGTCACGCCCTCGAACAAACAAAATGTTCAACACTCGAACCTCCACAGGCCCTACATCCCTTCCTTGCCCCATGACCAGAGGGTTTATGTTTTGAGGGGGATGGGAGGTGGTTTCCTCAGTTTGAATTGCTGGTCTCCGGGAACACTGATATTTTCTGACCTCTTGTCAACGTTGGATTCTGCTGATGGGTAATCAATTTTCTTTCAAAATTGGGAAAGAAAATGCATGGCCTTTTCATGTGACAGGAAAAGAGTGTTTTCACTGAAAATCAATATATCCCCTGTCAGTGATTTATATCATTCCTGTATATGTTACACTGATTCAATGTATACACCGGACTAAATAGATCTGTGTAAACACTCATGTGTGTGGTCTGGAATCTGAAAATAGAAATCCTGTGGCTGCCACTGAGCCATCATTGGTCCTGATCCTGTATCTCTATTAGGTGTCAGAATGTTTCCTCTCCATTCTGGTATATTAGTGCAGAAAGAAGCCATTTGGCCCATCAAGTCTCTCACTCTATCCCCATAATCCCACATTTATCAGGGCTAACCCACCTAGCCCCTACATCCCTGGGGCAATGTAACATAGTTAATCCACCTAACCTGCACAGCTTTGGATTATTGAAGGAAACCCACACAGACACAGAAGAACATACAAATCTCACACAGTCACCTAAGGCTGGAATCGAACCCAGGACCCTGGTGCTGTGAGGCAGCAGTGCTGACCACCAAGCCACCACAACAACCTTTACATCCACATGCATCTGAAAGCCTCATCCATTGTTTGGTTACCTCTGGAGTTAATGAGCTCAAAACTCCACTGACCAGCCTCACACCCACTGTGATTGTCAGCTCTCCCACAGTTCTGCTGTCAGTGTCCTATCTCAGTCCAAGAACTATTCAGTGCTTGCTGGCCTACATTGCATCCCTGTTCACTAACAGCTTGAATTGAAAATTCTTCTCTTTGCACTCAATTCCTCCTCATCATTACAACCTCCTTCAACAATGTTGTACTCCACCTACTCCAGCCTCATAATGTGTCTCCACCTGCTTGTGACACCATTGGTGGCCATGTCTGTGGTTGCCTGTACCATAAAGGCTTGAATCTCTCTTCCATATCTGATGATCCATGATGGATTTAGGTGTGTAATTTAAAGTGTTTATACACACATACACTTTTCGTCAGGAAAGAAATAGTAAGGAAATGGTGGAATGGTTTCCAGGTTGATTATTGATCCCAGGTTGATTACCAGCTATTGAGTGACATTGTGGAAACTCTATCTGTGACCAACTCATCCAGCTGTGGGACTGGAATTCTGTTTCTGGTCAAGAGGTTGGGACATTACCACTGCAACACATGGTCTCCTACACTAGCTTTTGATAAACAAAAGTGCTATGGAATATGGGACAAAGAAGAGTGCAGATCGACCATAATCTCACTGAACGGCATCACAGGCTAGAGAAATTAGGTTTGTTCATGATGTCATTTGAGCCTTGGAATTCCCTCTCTAAATTTTTCCACCTCTCACCCTCTCTTTCTTTGACCCCTTTGACCTAGCTTTTGGTCTCCTGTCTTGAATCTCCTTCCTTGACTTAATGTCAGCTTTTAACTGGGAGAAAGTGAGGGCTGCAGATGCCGGAGATCAGAGTCGCGAGTGTGGTGCTGGAAAAGCACAGCCGTTCACGCAGCATCCCAGGAGCAGGAGAGTCGACATTTCAAACATAAGCTCTTCATCAGGAATGAGGTTTTTGTCAGGGTGAATAGTCAAGACCTTTTCCCCAGGGTAGGGGAGTCCAAAACTAATGGGCACAAATTTAAGGTGAGAGAGGAAAGATTTAAAAGCAAGTTTTTTTTACGCAGAGAGTGGCGCATATATAGAACGAGCTGCTAGAGGAGGCTGGTAAATTTAAAAGGAATCTGGATGGTATATGAATAGGAAGGGTTGAGACAGATATGGACCAAATGCTGGCAAATGGGGCTAGATTAATTTAAGATATTTGGTCGGCATGGACAAGTTGGACTGAAGGGTCTGTTTCCGTGCTGTACATCTCTATGACTATGTGGCTATCTCTCTGGTTCTATATAAATACAAGTTGTTGTTGTACACACGCTTACATCAACTTCTCTCCCACTCGGGCACACAGTGATAAATTTGAAAATAAGAAAAAATGTTTCGACTTAGGTCTTGATGAATTAAATGACATGAGTCAAGAAATCTTACAAGGTTGATTTACAAGCATTCCTTGAATCAAGATGGCCCCTATAAATCTAATTGCTTTTTATTGTGATAGATGAACAGAAGGACTAAGAGTTAGCTCAGGTTACCCAGCAGCGAGAACTAAAGCATTCATGCTCAGTCTGATTGCAAAACATAAATTAATATTAAAAATATTTCATTAAAGCAACACATCATTGTCGTAAATGGAGTGCAGTGAAATGGGATGTTAATTTCCACTTTATTGAGTTATAATGCCTCATTCAAGCAAATTAACTGCTATTTCATTACTCCCTCCAGTGCTTTAATTTTAATGTCCTGATGCCAGGAGCTGTACATAAGTAAACCTGTTTGACATCAGTTATGGAGCATTAAGTGTGCATTGTCTAGAATCAGCTCCTTCTAAGATCCAACATAAGAAACACATTTTGACATTTGGGGAGATGGTAGTCAGATGCTGTAATGTCGCTAGGCTGATACGTTCAGGATATTGATTTTTTTTTGGGACATTCATTTATTCAGATCCCACCATGGGAACTTTTTATTTTATTCACTATTGGAATGAGGACATCGCTGGCCTGACCAGCCTTTATTGCCCTGCCCAGTTGTTGTGGGTCTGAAGTCACATGTAGGCCACACATGATTTGGAGATGCCAGTGTTGGCAATGGAATAATAGTCATCATTAGGATCGTAATTCCAGATATTTATTATTGAGTTCAAATTACACTATCTGCCATGACATGATTTGAACTCTGGGCCCCAGAACTTTGCCTGGGTCTCTGGATTAACACTCCAGCGATGATACCACTAGACCATTGTCTCCCAGCTGGTAGAATCTATCACAGAATCCCTACAGTGTGGGAGTAGGCCATTCAACCCATCAAGTTCACACCGACCCTCTGAAGGGTATCTCACCGACCCCTATCATCTCTGTAACTCTGCATTCCCCATGGCTAATCTACCAAGCCTGCACATCCCTGGACACTATGGGGCAATTTAGCATGGCCAATCCACCCTAATCTGGACATCTTTGACTGTGGGAGGAAACCGTAGCACCCGACACAAATGCGGATAAGACACAAACTCCAGAAAAACAGTCACCCGAGAGTGGAATCAAACCCGAGTCGCTGGTGCTGAGTGCTAACCACTGAGCCACCGTGCTGTCCAATTTAATTGATAAATCTAGTCTAATAAAAACTAATTTAATAGTGATCACTAAACCATCAATTGTCATTAAAACCCATTTGGTTCACTAATGGTCTTCCGGGTTTAAATCTGTCAACCTCATCAGGCTCAATCCTACATGTAAGGAAGACAGTTGGCATTTGACTTGAATCATTGAGTTGTATCAAACCATTACAAAGGCTTAAAAAGAAATGAAACTGAGTGAACCTTCTGAAATCGATCTAGACATTGGAAATGATGGCAACAAATCCCAAAGCCTGCCTCACTAATGCCTGAGAGAACTCAACCTGGATTAGTCAAGAGTAGATCAGATATAGTCGCATATTAAAAATCATACTGGACAGGAGATGTGACAGAGCTAGTGGCACAGTCATCAGGAGGGAATCCAGGATCATCTGGGTAATTCTCAGAACCAGCTGTGACTGCCTTGGGGCTTTGCATTAGGTTTGTGCGATATACAGCAAGCACTGCTGCCTCACAGTGCCATGGACCTGGGTTTGATTCCACCCTCAGGCGACTGTCTGTGTGGAGTTTGTACATCCTCCCTGTGTCTGTGTGAGTTTTGTTTTCCTCCAGGTGCTCTGCTTTCCTCCTACAATCCAAAGATGTGCAGGTTAGGTGGATTGGCCATGCAAAATTGCCCACAGTGTTCAGGGATGTTCCAGCTAGTGGATTAGCCATGGGAAATGGCAGGGTTACAGGGATTGGGTAGAGGGGGTGGGTTTTGGTGATATGCTCTTCGGAGGGTCGGTTTGGACTCGATGGGATGAATGGCTTGCTTCTACACTGTAGGGGGTCTACAGTTTTTTGAAGTAATTGGATCAGGACAGCCATTATCCCACAGGATGGCTTCAATGTACCTGATGTCCGCATCAAACTTGCACAGTGAACAAACACTTAGGCCCAAGTAGGAGCATGCAAAAAATAAGGAGAAGCTGAGAACCACAACATTGAAGAGCTGCATTGTGGTGCAAGGAAGCATTGCTAGCAACATAATCGTCCAAGTGGGTCCATCTAGTGCCTTCATGGTGGCAGATTGGGCTACTTTCAGCAAATTTTCAATTGCAAGATCGTCTCTTAAAAATCTATCAAACAATTTCAACTTCAAAACAGAGGAGAATCCAACAAATTAAACAATCAAATGAATAAGACAAAGTTCAGACAGAGCAAAGACATATGAAATAAATCACCCAGTGACCCCCAGGTTCTGGGGGCTCTAATATCATGGTCACCCTGAGGCTGATGTGGTGGTAAGCAAGGAGAAAGTGAGGACTGCAGATGCTGGAGATCAGAGCTGAAAATGTGTTGCTGGAAAAGCGCAGCAGGTCAGGCAGCATCCAAGGAACAGGCGAATCGACGTTTCGGGCATGAGCCCTTCTTCAGGAATGAGGAAAGTGTGTCCAGCAGGCTAAGATAAAAGGTAGGGAGGAGGGACTTGGGGGAGGGGCGTTGGAAATGCAATAGGTGGAAGGAGGTCAAGGTGAGGGTGATAGGCCGGAGTGGGGTGGGGCGGAGAGGTCAGGAAGAAAATTGCAGGTTAGGAAGGTGGTGCTGAGTTCGAGGGATTTGACTGAGACAAGGTGGGGGGAGGGGAAATGAGGAAACTGGAGAAATCTGAGTTCATCCCTTGTGGTTGGAGGGTTCCTAGGCGGAAGATAAGGCGTTCTTCCTCCAACCGTCATGTTGCTATCGTCTGGCGATGGAGGAGTCCAAGGACCTGCATGTCCTTGGTGGAGTGGGAGAGGGAGTTGAAGTGTTGAGCCACGGAGTGATTGGGTTGGTTGGAGGAAGTGGGAGGATTGGAAAGAGAAGTTGTTCAGGGTGAGGACCAGTGATTGGAAAGAGAAGTTGTTCAGGGTGATTGGAAAGAGAAGTTGTTCAGGGTTCCTCCAAACCATAGGAGTAGCCATGGGCACCCGCATGGGCCCCAGCTATGCCTGCCTCTTCGTAGGATATGTGGAACAGTCCATCTTCCGCAGCTACACTGGCACCACCCCCCACCTTTTCCTCCGCTACATCGATGACTGTATCGGCGCTGCCTCGTGCTCCCACGAGGAGGTTGAACAGTTCATCCACTTTACCAACACCTTCCACCCTGACCTCAAATTCACCTGGACCGTCTCAGACTCCTCCCTCCCCTTCCTAGACCTTTCCATTTCTATCTCGGGCGACCGAATCAACACGGAGATTTACTATAAACCGACCGACTCCCACAGCTACCTAGACTACACCTCCTCCCATCCTGCCCCCTGTAAAAACGCCATCCCATATTCCCAATTCCTTCATCTCACCGCATCTGCTCCCAGGAGGACCAGTTCCAATACCGTACAACCCAGATGGCCTCCTTCTTCAAGGACCGCAATTTCCCCCCAGACGTGATTGACGATGCCCTCCACCGCATCTCCTCCACTTCCCGCTCCTTCGCCCTTGAGTCCTGCCCCTCCAACCACCACCAGGACAGAACCCCACTGGTCCTCACCTACCACCCCACCAACCTCCATATACAGCCTATCATCCGCCGTCATTTCCGCCACCTCCAAACGGACCCCACCACCAGGGATATATTTCCCTCCCCTCCCCTATCAGTGCTTCGAAAAGACCACTCCTTCCGTGACTCCCTCGTCAGATCCACACCCCCCACCAACCCAACCTCCACTCCTGGCACCTTCCCCTGCAACCGCAAGAAATGCAAAACTTGCGCCCACACCTCCCCACTCACATCCCTCCAAGGCCCCAAGAGATCCTTCCATATCCGCCACAAATTCACCTGCACCTCCACACACATCATCTATTGCATCCTCTGCACCTGATGTGGCCTCCTCTATATTGGGGAGACAGGCCGCCTACTTGCAGAATGTTTCAGAGGACACCTCTGGGACACCCGGACAGAGCAACCTGAAGTCAGCAATGGTCTTCTTTTGCTCCTAAACGTGATGTTCCGATGATCTACATTGTTAACCTCGTGCTTTACATTGTTCAAAGATGAGAATGTTCTGGGGAAAACAGGCCCCTCCCCCAAGTCCCTCCTCCCTACCTTTTATCTTAGCCTGCTGGACACACTTTCCTCATTCCTGAAGAAGGGCTTATGCCCGAAACATCGATTCTCCTGTTCCCTGGATGCTGCCTGACCTGCTGTGCTGTTCCAGCAACACATTTTCAGCTCTGATCTCCAGCATCTGCAGACCTCACTTTCTCCTCCTAATCTACCACTTTGTCTCTCTCTCTTAGGCTGCCATTGGCTGATTAAAAGAAATGTATTGCAAATGTGACCAATATCTTGCAATTCTGAGTGCAACATTTTTCAGCAGAATCAAATCTTCTTGCAATTTTATAAATTATGACATCGTCCCTCAAGCCCCACAATTATTTGCTGCCGTCTCTTCACTTGAAAGCATTGATTCATTTTGGGAAGCAGTACTGCAGACAACATGAGGAACCCGTAGGGAGACATAAAAAGTACTGGGGCTTGTATTTACACACTTCACAACTTCGGGATAACCCACAGTGCTTTGATAAGGAGAAAATATTGTCCAAAACACCGGGGTGAAGTTTCCTGCTCATCTTCAGGAGAGTGGCTTGGGAGCATTTCCGTTCAATTGATGCAAAATGATCTTTGCTTTGAGTCCCTTTTAAAAGGTGAGAGCTGAAACAATGCAGCACTCCGTGAGGTTTCAAGCCTCCATATTGTGGTCATATCTCTGGAGAAGGACTTTAACCCACAATCCTCTCTGATTTGGAGGCGAATTGGCTACCAGTCGAGATGTAGGCTCATGTACCTAACCCAGTGAGCCTGAATCCTGGGCTCCAGCTAAAAAGTTTCACTGGATAGTCAACTAATGCTCACTCCAGCACAGCTCACAGGAGGATTTTCTGGATGAGAATCAGGAGTGGGATCTTTGGTTAATATTTTTTGTTCCTTTCCCAGTCTGGGGAAAGAGGCCATCTGTAACACCCCTCATTAAAAAAAATCATTGGAGCGCAGTTTGAGTCAAATCTGTTCATGTTCTCTGAAGTTTTATAGTGCATGTCACCTTTAAATTAGGCGTTTATTGAAATCCAGATCCATGTAGTAACAATTCTTGGCAAAGCAAGCTTGTATTTCTCAGGATTCAGCTGTAATAACATCAGTTGGTTTTGAAACGGGGTTTTGTTTTTGCAGAGGAATCATTGCGAATTATACAGCTGTGTCCTTTCGGCCTCAGAACTTGAATGAGGATCATCATCCCTACGCTGTACAGACAGCAGACGTGCTGGAGCAGGTAATGTGCTCAGCTGAAATCCTCACTTCTAACAGGCTCTGGGGGAGCAGCATCCTCCAGTGACCGTGGGTTATAACCTTCTCCTGGCACTGGGCTCATTATTTAGATTGTGGTCTGGTTCCATCCCTTGTGGGATTCAGAGCAAGCTCAAGTGAATGACCATGTAATGATCTGAAAGAGAGAGAGCTTTTTCTTCCCTCCTGTCTCTCTTTCTCTCTCTCCCTCTCTTTCCAACCTCCACCCTCCCCAATTCCAAACCATCCAAACAAAAGCTGCTTTTATCCTTATGTGCAGGATATATAAAACGCATGGTCAATAGAAGATTTTTAACAATAAGTGGTGAGTTTGAGCTATGTAACCATTTAAGTTATACTCAACAACGTTCCTGGTCAAGATCCACCAGCAGACATCTTTCCTTTGAATCAAAGAATGGGAAACACAGGAAGTCACTTTTAAGTTTTTTTTGTGACAAGCTTCATCAGTCAATGGCAGGTTTTGAACGTCTGCAGTGAGAGTGAGCTTGCTCATCAGCTACAGGGACAAGGCAGGTCCTTTAAGCAGCTAATGTTCCCCATTGCAGCTTCAGTGCAAACCCATTATTGTAGCTTCTGAAGTGACGTAAACAATGCTGTGCATGACTGAGTGTAACGGACTCAGTATAGGACTAATCACACAAGTCTACAGATTTCCTGCAGGACTAATCACTCAGGTCTACAAACTCAGTGTAGGGCTAATCACTTTGAACTCAACAAATAGGGAGGTGACCACTTGGCTTCTGTGATTTGTATGCATTAAATAAAGTGATGCATTTCCATAAGTCACATTTGCGATGATGGATTGCCTTCAGAATTTGGCATTTAGGATTGCTAGAGGGTTAAAAGGCTTAGGAAAGATTGCGTTAAAGTTTCATAGATTTGAAGGGCTGTCAGTAAATTGAATTTTAAGAGCCTGTTTGGCACAATTACATTGAAGTCTCAAAGTGCTTGAAATCAATCCACTGTCAATTGTTGGAGAAACCCATCTGGTTCACTAATGCCTTTTAAGGAAGGAAACTGCCGTCCTTACCTGGTGTGGCCTACATGTGACTCTAAACCCATAGCAACATGGTTGATTCTTAACTGTCCTCTGGGCAATAAATACTGGTTTAGCCAGCGATGATCACATCCCATGAATGAATTTTGAAAATGAAGCAGATTTGAAGTAGCTTTCTTGTTGTGATGTCTGAAACATGTCAACCAGACTGTACACAGCATTCTCTCACAAACAGCAATGTGATAACAACCAGGTAATCTGTTTTCATAGGAGAAAGTGAGGACTGCAGATGCTGGAGTACCAGAGTTGAAAAGTGTGGTGCTGGAAAAACACAGCAGGCCAGGCAGCATCCGAGAAGCAGGAGAATCGACGTTTCGGGCATAAGCCCTTCTTCAGGAGACCAAGCCACATGACATCCTGAAGAAGGGCTTATGCCCGAAACGTCGATTCTCCTGCTCCTCGGATGCTGCCTGGCCTGCTGTGTTTTTCCAGCACCACATTTTTCAAATCTGTTTTCATAATTTGACAGAGGGATAAATCACGGCTGGGACACTGGGGATAGCTCCCTTACTGTTCTTTGCAAAAGTGTCTCAGGATCGACTATGTTCACCTGAAGGGGTAGATGAGGACTTGGTTTGCCATCTCATTCAAAACAGACTTCTGCAACAGTTCACTGCTTTAGTTCTTTACTGTATTAATTCTAATAGACAGTTTGAGGATTTGTTTTATGATCCATCTCAATAAGGAATTAAATTTTCTGTCTCCCTCCTTTCTAGGACTGTGTTGTCAGAGTTGTGGTTTTCAAATCCATGGGGACCTTTTTCAGAATCTAGGGAATGTTGGAAGATTATAACCAATACTTTCACCATCTCTGCAGCCACTTCCTTTAAGGAGACAGGCCATTTGATCCAGGGCCATTTGCCAGCATTTAGTCTCATTAGTTTTCCTTGTACTTTGTTCTCTAGTAACCATGATTGTTTTAAGTTCATCCTTTCCCATTGCCTTTGGATTTCCGATTATGATTAGAATGTTCTCTGTATCTTCTCCAAAGATGACATACAAGAGGCTTATTCAAAATTTTTGCTCCTTCCTTGTTTCCCATTAAATTCTCTGTCTCACCCTCAAAGGGGTTCAATTCCCGCCTCAGGCGACTGACTCTGTGGAGTGTGCACATTCTCCCCGTGTCTGCGTGGGTTTCCTCCGGGTGCTCCGGTTTCCTCCCACAGTCCAAAGATGTGCAGGTCAGGTGAATTGGCCATGCTCAATTGCCAGTAGTGTTAGGTAAGGGGTAGATGTAGGAGTATGGGTGGGTTGCGCTTCAGCGGGTCGGTGTGGACTTGTTGGGCCGAAGGGCCTGTTTCCACACTGTAAGTAATCTAATCTAAGTAATCTAATCTAATCTACTCCATTTTCACCATCCACTCCATCCACATCATCCACACCATCCACTCCATCCATATCATCCACTCCATCCACTCTATCCATATCATCCACTCCATCCACTCTATCCATATCATCCACTCCATCCATTCCATCCACTCTATCCACTCCATGCAACCTATCCATATCATCCACTCCATCCACTCCAACCACTCTCTTCCTTTTTGTATAACTGTATAAGTTTTTATTATCTGTTTTAATATTTTGAGTACGCTTTTGGTCATACCCCAAAATAATATCATCCTTTCATCCTTATTCAGCCACAGAGGATGCATTCTTCCCACAGAGCCTTAAAGGAAATATATTATATTGAGATTTACAAACTGGCTCCTAAAACATCTGCCAGAGTCTACCATCTTACTTTCTAATTTAGTTCCGTAATCATTTTTAGCCGATATTCTCTTTTGGATTAGATTAGATTCCCTACAGTGCGGAAACAGGCCCTTCAGCCCAACAAGTCCACACTGACCCTCCGAAGAGTAACCCACCCAGACGCATTTCCCTCTGACAATGCACCTAGCAATTTAGCGTGGCCAATTCACCCATCTTGCGACTGTGGGAGGAAACCAGAGTACCCAGAGGAAACCCTCTGGGGCTAACCACTGCCGCCCCAGATCCTTATGCCTTTGTGTAAGTTTAACTAGTTTCAGCTCCAAATTTCTCACCCTCAAAATGAATGTGAAATTCTACTATGTTATGATCCATCTTATCAAAACCTCCCTGTCCCCTCCCCCAGATCCTAAACCAAGCCCCCAACCACCATGTATCTTTGTGCTAGGTCCTCTGTAGTCCCTCTGACTAACCAGCAGTCCTTGTCAGCTGTGGCTTTCATCCCTGGGGTCTTAAGTCTTAGCAAAGACTCATTAGTAGTGGGCCTTGCCTGGAAGAGGCAGAGCTGGTCTCGCTGTCTCTTTCTTTCTTCAAATTTCCAACTGGGTAATGAGACTCTTGCTACCTCCACAAGAATCTTCCCCATCTCTCTGTAATAGCTACTGCGTCACACTCATCCCCATAACTTGCAAGAACCGCAAACATGTCAGGCAATGATGTACAGTTGTCAGTGTTGGACTGGGGTGGACAAATTCAGAAGTCACATGACACTGGGCTTTAGTCCAACAAGTTCATTTGGAGTACCAATCCTTCTTCAGAGGGGTTTACTGAAAGGAAAGTGAAGAGGAAAATGAATGATTCAACTGAAGAAAACATTCACTCGAAGCACTGACATGTTATTTTCTTTTTGTTTAACTTGGATGAATTTTAAAATCAGTCTCTTACATAAGGCATGGTTCCAGCCTTCTTTTGTCAGGTACATTACACTGATATTTACCGGGGCAGGTTCCATCAACTGAAGGCTATGGGGGGAATAAGCAAGAGGTATAGCTCGAGGAGGTAAGGAAGACTAGGTTTAACCACATTAACCACATTCATATATGTATGTCAGACAACGGCAAGGGCTGAAGTGCTCCCATTGTTAAGGTTTCTTGATCCCCATAGCTTGCTCAAAGGGTGCCCCGCCTAAGGAGTCTGACTGCATCCTGAAGCAAAGTTACCAGATGACATTCCCCTTCCCAGTGCTCCGCAGTGTATTAAGCTCGGACTCTAAGTCAACAATTCAGAACTGAAGTTGCTTGAGCTACATAGGCCTTCCACAGAAGTGGTTGCTGTAGATTACTGAAATATCCACTATCACCCACATCACATCTGCCCAACCATCTCTATTGTGTTTAACTTAACTAATTAAGCTTCAGGTTTCTGGCAGCTCTGTGCAGTCACACCAAGTAGTTTAAACAAGTTGAGCTTTGAATTTAATGCAAAACTTGAATCTCCACACTACTGGTTTGAACCACTGATCTTGTCCAAGGGATGAAATCGAACAATCACCTTCCTATTCCCCAAATTAAACTCTTGAATACTCACCAGCTTCTGGATGCTGAGGATGACTGCTGAGGAAATGTTGCAGCCATAAAGAGACTGTGGAAAGCAGTCACGATGGTGATACCAGAAACTAGAGACTTTAGTCATGGGTTGGAAGGCTGCAAAAAAAAACAGAGCATGTTTGTGTTCAAAATTACGGAAATTTTAATGAGATAAATTGGAGAAAATTATGTTCATTGCTCAATGAGCTGGTAATTAGAGGGCATCAATTTAAGGTAATCACCAAAAGAATGATGGAAAGGTTAGACAAACGTCTTTTCCACACTGGGGGGTCAATTTATGACTGCTACATAGTCAATTGGAAATGCAATGATAGGCATTCTCAGGAACTAAAGAGGGAACTGGACTAATGTTTAGTACAGAAAGGAACTGGGCATATAAGGTGCAATAGTACATGAAGTTTAACATTAAGCAGTGTATTCACAGCAATGGTTTCTGGGGTTGCTTTTGTTCCTGTTTGCTGGTGATGTGAAATGTGTAAAAGCTGGTATTCACAATCCATTTGCCCTTAGACAAAGCTTCCAATCAGCCAGGAATGTTGAAGGCACTCCCAGGATCTCAACCATATCCAGGTGGACGAGGCAGAGAACAGGAACAGAGAACAGGAGCCTTTGACAAAGAAAGCGAAGCAGTGTGAGATTTACCCCAATGGCATTTTCTGCCCCACACAATCTAATTCTAGTTATTTGCACAGTGAATTTAGCAGAGACCTGCAAACATAATTGTCACCCCCTTGAACTGGTACAATTCATGGCACAGAGGGGCCTACTGAAAGGAAAGTGAAGAGGAAGATGAATGATCTAACTAAAGAAAACATTTGCTCGAAGAACTGACATGTTATTTTCTTTTTGTTTAACTTGGGTGAATTTTAAATCAGTCTCTTACATAAGGCATAGTTCCAGTCTCCTTTTGTCAGGGACATTACACTGACAATTACTGTGGCAAGTGAAGGCTGTGGGTGGGAATGGGTGGGCAGGAGGTTTAGCTAGAAGAGGTAGGGAAGACCACGTTTATCCACATGCATATATGTTTGTCTTTTCTTTATGTTCAACAGCCTGTCAGAGAGTCTGTTGTTAGTTCCCTGACAGGCAGGTAACATTCTACAGAAGGGGCTGCAGACCCCAGAGTAGGTTGTAAGCTTGTCGCTATGTCCATGGGAGAATGTGAGAGAGTCCACACATTTTGTGGAGCTGTTCATTGATGCATGGAGCAGGGTCTAATACTCCCACACGATGAGATGTGGTGACTCATCTCCAATCCTGGACAATGTGATTCTGAACCCCAATCTCTGATCATGGACAAATATTTATGAACCCCAATATCTGATCCTGGACAATGTGATTCTGAACACCAATCTCTAATCCAGGACAATGTGATTCTGAACCCCAATCTCTAATCCAGGACAATGTGATTCTGAACCCCAATATGTGGTCCAGTAAAATGTGATTTTGAAGCCCAATCTCCAATCCAGTACAATGTGATTCTTAACCCCAATATCCGATCCTAGACAATGTGATTCTGAACTCCAATATCTGATCCTAGACAATGTGATCCTGAACCCCAATATCCGATTCTAGACAATGTGATTCTGAACTCCAATATCTGATCCTGGATAATGTGATTCTGAACCCCAATCTCTAATCCAGGACAATGTGATTCTGAACCCCAATCTCTGATCCTGGACAATGTGATTCTGAACCCCAATCTCTGATCCTAGACAAAGTGATCCTGAACCCCAATATCCGATCCTAGACAATGTGATTCTGAACTCCAATATCTGATCCTAGACAATGTGATCCTGAACCCCAATATCCGATTCTAGACAATGTGATTCTGAACTCCAATATCTGATCCTGGATAATGTGATTCTGAACCCCAATCTCTAATCCAGGACAATGTGATTCTGAACCCCAATCTCTGATCCTAGACAATGTGATTCTAAACCCCAATATTCAATCCTAGACAATGCGATTCTGAACCCCAATATCCGATCCAGGACAATATGATTCTGAACCCCAATCTCTGATCCTGGACAATGTGATTCTGAACCCCGATCTCTGATCCTGGACAATGTGATTCTGAACCCCAATCTCTGATCCTGGACAATGTGATTCTGAACCCCAATACCCAATCCTAGACAATGTGATTCTGAACCCCAATCTCTGATCCTAGACAAAGTGATTCTGAACCCCAATATCCGATCCTAGACAATGTGATTCTGAACCCCAATCTCTGATCCTAGACAATGTGATTCTGAACCCCAATCTCTGATCCAGTACAATGTGATTCTGAACCCCAATATCTGATAGACAATAGACAATAAGTGCAGGAGTAGGCCATTCAGCCCTTTGAGCCTGCACCGCCATTCTATAAAATCATGGCTGATCATTCCTAATCAGTATCCTGTTCCTGCCTTATCTCCCTAACCCTTGATTCCACTATCTTTGAGAGCTCTATCCAACTCCTTCTTAAATTAATCCAGAGAGTGGGCCTCCACTGCCCCCTGTGGCAGAGCATTCCACACAGCCACCACTCTCTGGGTGAAGAAGTTTCTCCTGAGCTCTGTCCTAAATGGTCTACCCCGTATTTTTAATCTGTGTCCTCTGGTTTGGCACTCACCCATCAGTGGAAATATGTTTCCTACTGCCAGAGTGTCCAATCCTTTCATAATCTTATACGTCTCAATCAGATCCCCTCTCAATCTTCGAAACTCAAGGGTATATAAGCCCAGTCGCTTCAGTCTTTCAGTGTACGGTAATCCTGCCATTCCAGGAATTGACCTCGTGAACCTACCCTGCACTCCCTCAATAGCCAGAATGTCTTTTCTCAAATTTGGAGACCAGAACTGCACACAGTACTCCAGGTGTGGTCTCACCAGGGCCCTGTACAGCTGCAGAAGCAACTCTTTGCTTCTATACTCAATTCCTCTTGTTATGAAGGCCAGCATGCTATTAGCCTTCTTCACTTCCTGCTGTACCTGCATGCTTGCCTTCATTGACTGGTGTACAAGAACCCCCAGATCTCTCTGTACTGCCCCTTTACATAAATTGATTCCATTGAGGTAGTAGTCTGCCTTCCTGTTCTTGCTACCAAAGTGGATAACCATACATTTATCCACATTAAACTGCATCTGCCATGCATCTGCCCACTCACCTAACTTGTCCAGGTCACCCTGTAATCTCCTAACATCCTCATCACTTTTCACCCTGCCACCCAGCTTTGTATCATCAGCAAATTTGCTAATGTTATTGCTGATTCCATCTTCTATATCATTAACATATATTGTAAAAAGCTGTGGTCCCAGCACGGATCCCTGCAGTACCCCACTGGTCACTGCCTGCCATTCCGAAATGGAGCCGTTTATCACTACCCTTTGTTTCCGATTAGCCAACCAATTTTCAATCCAATCTAGTACTTTGCCCCCAATACCATGCACCCTGATTTTACTCACTAACCTCCTGTGTGGGACTTTATCAAAAGCTTTCTGAAAGTCCAGGTACACTACATCTACTGGATTTCTCTCGTCCAACTTCATAGTTACATCCTCACAAAAATCAAGAAGATTAGTCAAGCATGATTTCCCCTTCATAAATCCATGCTGACTCTGTCCTATCCTGTTATAATTATCCAGATGTGATCCTAGACAATGTAATTCTGAACCCCAATCTCTGATCCTAGACAAAGTGATTCTGAACCCCAATCTCTGATCCAGGACAATGTGATTCTGAACCCCAATCTCTGATCCAGGGCAATGTGATTCTGAACCCCAATCTCTGATCCTAGACAATGTGATTCTGAACCCCAATATCTGAAACAGGACAATGTGATTCTTAACCCCTATCTCTGATCCAGTACTATGTGATTCTGAACCCCAATCTCTGATCCAGGACAATGTGATTCTGAACCCCAATCTCTGATCCTAGACAATGTGATCCTGAACTCCAATCTCTAATCCAGGACAATGTGATTCTGAACCCCAATCTCTGATCCTAGACAATGTGATTCTGAATCCCAATATCTGAAACAGGACAATGTGATTCTTAACCCCTATCTCTGATCCAGTACTATGTGATTCTGAACGCCAATATCTGATCCAGGACAATGTGATTCTGAACCCCAATACCCGATCCTAGACAATGTGATTCTGAACCCCAATCTCTAATCCAGGACAATGTGATTCTGAACCCCAATCTCTGATTCTAGACAATGTGATTCTGAACCCCAATATCTGAAACAGGACAATGTGATTCTTAACCCCAATCTCTGATCCAGTACTATGTGATTCTGAACTCCAATATCTGATCCTGGACAATGTGATTCTGAACCCCAATATCCGATCCTGGACAATGTGATACTGAACCCCAATCTCTGATCCAGTACTATGTGATTCTGAACCCCAATATCTGATCCAGGACAATGTGATTCTGAACCCCAATACCCGATCCTAGACAATGTGATTCTGAACCCCAATCTCTAATCCAGGACAATGTGATTCTGAACCCCAATCTCTGATTCTAGACAATGTGATTCTGAACCCCAATATCTGAAACAGGACAATGTGATTCTTAACCCCAATCTCTGATCCAGTACTATGTGATTCTGAACTCCAATATCTGATCCTGGACAATGTGATTCTGAACCCCAATATCCGATCCGGGACAATGTGATTCTGAACCCCAATATCTGATCCTGGACAATGTGATTCTGAACCCCAATCTCTGATCCAGGACAATGTGATTCAGAATCCCAATCTCTAATCCAGTACAATGTGATTCTGAACCCCAATCTCTAATCCAGGACAATGTGATTCTTAATCCCAATACCCGATCCTAGACAATGTGATTCTTAACCCCAATATCCAAACCTAGGCAATGTGATTCTGAACCCCAATCTCTGATCGTGGACAATGTGATTCTGAACCCCAATATCCGATCCTAGACAATGTGATTCTGAATCCCAATACCCATTCCTGAACAATGTGATTCTGAACCCCAATATCCGATCCGGGACAATGTGATTCTGAACCCCAATATCTGATCCTGGACAATGTGATTCTGAACCCCAATCTCTGATCCTGGACAATGTGATTCTGAACCCCGATCTCTGATCCTGGACAATGTGATTCTGAACCCCAATCTCTGATCCTGGACAATGTGATTCTGAACCCCAATACCCAATCCTAGACAATGTGATTCTGAACCCCAATCTCTGATCCTAGACAAAGTGATTCTGAACCCCAATATCCGATCCTAGACAATGTGATTCTGAACCCCAATCTCTGATCCTAGGCAATGTGATTCTGAACCCCAATCTCTGATCCAGTACAATGTGATTCTGAACCCCAATATCTGATAGACAATAGACAATAGACAATAAGTGCAGGAGTAGGCCATTCAGCCCTTTGAGCCTGCACCGCCATTCTATAAAATCATGGCTGATCATTCCTAATCAGTATCCTGTTCCTGCCTTATCTCCCTAACCCTTGATTCCACTATCTTTGAGAGCTCTATCCAACTCCTTCTTAAATTAATCCAGAGAGTGGGCCTCCACTGCCCCCTGTGGCAGAGCATTCCACACAGCCACCACTCTCTGGTGAAGAAGTTTCTCCTGAGCTCTGTCCTAAATGGTCTACCCCGTATTTTTAATCTGTGTCCTCTGGTTTGGCACTCACCCATCAGTGGAAATATGTTTCCTACTGCCAGAGTGTCCAATCCTTTCATAATCTTATACGTCTCAATCAGATCCCCTCTCAATCTTCGAAACTCAAGGGTATATAAGCCCAGTCGCTTCAGTCTTTCAGTGTACGGTAATCCTGCCATTCCAGGAATTGACCTCGTGAACCTACCCTGCACTCCCTCAATAGCCAGAATGTCTTTTCTCAAATTTGGAGACCAGAACTGCACACAGTACTCCAGGTGTGGTCTCACCAGGGCCCTGTACAGCTGCAGAAGCAACTCTTTGCTTCTATACTCAATTCCTCTTGTTATGAAGGCCAGCATGCTATTAGCCTTCTTCACTGCCTGCTGTACCTGCATGCTTGCCTTCATTGACTGGTGTACAAGAACCCCCAGATCTCTCTGTACTGCCCCTTTACATAAATTGATTCCATTGAGGTAGTAGTCTGCCTTCCTGTTCTTGCTACCAAAGTGGATAACCATACATTTATCCACATTAAACTGCATCTGCCATGCATCTGCCCACTCACCTAACTTGTCCAGGTCACCCTGTAATCTCCTAACATCCTCATCACTTTTCACCCTGCCACCCAGCTTTGTATCATCAGCAAATTTGCTAATGTTATTGCTGATTCCATCTTCTATATCATTAACATATATTGTAAAAAGCTGTGGTCCCAGCACGGATCCCTGCAGTACCCCACTGGTCACTGCCTGCCATTCCGAAATGGAGCCGTTTATCACTACCCTTTGTTTCCTATTAGCCAACCAATTTTCAATCCAATCTAGTACTTTGCCCCCAATACCATGCACCCTGATTTTACTCACTAACCTCCTGTGTGGGACTTTATCAAAAGCTTTCTGAAAGTCCAGGTACACTACATCTACTGGATTTCTCTCGTCCAACTTCATAGTTACATCCTCACAAAAATCAAGAAGATTAGTCAAGCATGATTTCCCCTTCATAAATCCATGCTGACTCTGTCCTATCCTGTTATAATTATCCAGATGTGATCCTAGACAATGTAATTCTGAACCCCAATCTCTGATCCTAGACAAAGTGATTCTGAACCCCAATCTCTGATCCAGGACAATGTGATTCTGAACCCCAATCTCTGATCCAGGGCAATGTGATTCTGAACCCCAATCTCTGATCCTAGACAATGTGATTCTGAACCCCAATATCTGAAACAGGACAATGTGATTCTTAACCCCTATCTCTGATCCAGTACTATGTGATTCTGAACCCCAATCTCTGATCCATGACAATGTGAATCTGAAACCCAATATCCGATCCTAGACAATGTGATTCTGAACCCCAATCTCTGATCCTAGACAATGTGATCCTGAACTCCAATCTCTAATCCAGGACAATGTGATTCTGAACCCCAATCTCTGATCCTAGACAATGTAATTCTGAATCCCAATATCTGAAACAGGACAATGTGATTCTTAACCCCTATCTCTGATCCAGTACTATGTGATTCTGAACTCCAATATCTGATCCTGGACAATGTGATTCTGAACCCCAATATCCGATCCTGGACAATGTGATACTGAACCCCAATCTCTGATCCAGTACTATGTGATTCTGAACCCCAATATCTGATCCAGGACAATGTGATTCTGAACCCCAATACCCGATCCTAGACAATGTGATTCTGAACCCCAATCTCTAATCCAGGACAATGTGATTCTGAACCCCAATCTCTGATTCTAGACAATGTGATTCTGAACCCCAATATCTGAAACAGGACAATGTGATTCTTAACCCCAATCTCTGATCCAGTACTATGTGATTCTGAACTCCAATATCTGATCCTGGACAATGTGATTCTGAACCCCAATATCCGATCCGGGACAATGTGATTCTGAACCCCAATATCTGATCCTGGACAATGTGATTCTGAACCCCAATCTCTGATCCAGGACAATGTGATTCAGAATCCCAATCTCTAATCCAGTACAATGTGATTCTGAACCCCAATCTCTAATCCAGGACAATGTGATTCTTAATCCCAATACCCGATCCTAGACAATGTGATTCTTAACCCCAATATCCAAACCTAGGCAATGTGATTCTGAACCCCAATCTCTGATCCTAGACAATGTGATTCTGAATCCCAATACCCATTCCTGAACAATGTGATTCTGAACCCCAATAACCGATCCGGGACAATGTGATTCTGAACCCCAATATCTGATCCTGGACAATGTGATTCTGAACCCCAATCTCTGATCCTGGACAATGTGATTCTGAACCCCGATCTCTGATCCTGGACAATGGGATTCTGAACCCCAATCTCTGATCCTGGACAATGTGATTCTGAACCCCAATACCCAATCCTAGACAATGTGATTCTGAACCCCAATCTCTGATCCTGGACAATGTGATTCTGAACCACAATCTCTGATCCTAGACAATGTGATTCTGAATCCCAATCTCTGATCCTGGACAATGTGATTCTGAACCACAATCTCTGATCCAGGACATGTGATTCTGAACCCCAATATCCGATCCAGTACAATGTGATTCTGAACCCCAATATCTGATCCAGGACAATGTGATTCTGAACCCCAATATCTGATCCAGGACAATGTGATTCTGAACCCCAATATCTGATCCAGGACAAAGTGATTCTGAACCCCAATATTGATCCAGGACAATGTGATTCTGAACCCCAATATCTGATCCAGGACAATGTGATTCTGAACCCCAATATCCGATCCTAGACAATGTGATTCTGAACCCCAATCTCTGGTACAGTACAATGTGATTCTGAATCCCAATATCCGATCCTAGACAATGTGATTTTGAACCCCAATATCCGATCCAGGACAATGTGATTCTGAACCTCAATATCCGATCCTAGACAATGTGATTCTGAACCCCAATATCTGATCCTGGACAATGTGATTCAGAACCCCAATCTCTGATCCTAGACAATGTGATTCTGAACCCCAATATCTGAAACAGGACAATGTGATTCTTAACCCCTATCTCTGATCCTGTACTATGTGATTCTGAACTCCAATATCTGATCCTGGACAATGTGATTCTGAACCCCAATATCCGATCCTAGACAATGTGATTCTGAACCCCAATCTCTAATCCAGGACAATGTGATTCTGAACCCCAATCTCTGATCCAGTACTATTTGATTCTGAACCCCAATATCTGATCCAGGACAATGTGATTCTGAACCCCAATACCCGATCCTAGACAATGTGATTCTGAACCCCAATCTCTAATCCAGGACAATGTGATTCTGAACCCCAATCTCTGATCCTAGACAATGTGATTCTGAACCCCAATATCTGAAACAGGACAATGTGATTCTTAACCCCAATCTCTGATCCAGTACTATGTGATTCTGAACTCCAATATCTGATCCTGGACAATGTGATTCTGAACCCCAATATCCGATCCGGGACAATGTGATTCTGAACCCCAATATCTGATCCTGGACAATGTGATTCTGAATCCCCAATCTCTAATCCAGTACAATGTGATTCTGAACCCCAATCTCTAATCCAGGACAATGTGATTCTTAACCCCAATCTCCGATCCTAGACAATGTGATTCTGAACCCCAATATCCGATCCTAGACAATGTGATTCTGAATCCCAATACTCATTCCTGAACAATGTGATTCTGAACCCCAATAACCAATCCAGGACAATGTGATTCTGAACCCCAATATCCGATCCTAGACAATGTGATTCTGAACCCCAATCTCTGATCCTGGACAATGTGATTCTGAACCCCAATACCCGATCCTAGACAATGTGATTCTGAACCCCAATCTCTGATCCTGGACAATGTGATTCTGAATCCCAATCTCTGATCCTGGACAATGTGATTCTGAACCACCAATCTCTGATCCAGGACATGTGATTCTGAACCCCAATATCCGATCCTAGACAATGTGATTCTGAACCCCAATATCCGATCCTAGACAAGGTGATTCTGAACCCCAATCTCTGGTACAGTACAATGTGATTCGGAATCCCAATCTCTGATCCTGGACAATGTGATCCTGAACCCCAATATCTGATCCTAGACAATGTGATTCTGAATCCCAATATCCGATCCTAGACAATGTGATTTTGAACCCCAATATCCGATCCAGGACAATGTGATTCTGAACCTCAATATCCGATCCTAGACAATGTGATTCAGAACCCCAATATCTGATCCTGAACAATGTGATTCAGAACCCCAATATCCGATCCTGGACAATGTGATTCTGAACCCCAATATCTGATCCTGGACAATGTGATTCAGAACCCCAATATCTGATCCTGAACAATGTGATTCAGAACCCCAATATCCGATCCAGGACAATGTGATTCTGAACCCCAATATCCAATTCTCAACAATGTGATTCTGAACTCAATCTCTGATCTTGGACAATGAATTTGAGCCTCAATCTCCATTCCTGGTCAATGTATTTCTGAACCCCAAATTCTGATCATAGATAATGTATTTCTGAATGCCAATCTCAGCCAGGTAGTGGTCAATGCCTAACCCTGAGGTTGGTCTCATCCTGGTCAGGAATGAAGGGCTGGGATTGAACATTCCTCTTCCTTCAGGCCCAGAGGTGGTGCTGCAAAGACCTATGAATGTTCCACACAATAGGCTTCAGTTCCCTCCAGCTGTTTGTTTCATCTTGGGAGACAGTTCACTCTGAGGAATTTTAACAAACATGAAAGGACTGTATCACTTCAATCTTGGTTCTTATATATATATATATTATTAAACAATTCACAGTTTACAAAGCAATTAACATTAACAGCTGTATACAGAGAAACAGCAATCTTACAAGGGAGAGGAGCAGCAAAGCCAGGCCCCAACCTTATCGTTCAACCAGTTTTCAGGGAAATGAGGAACCTCAAATCCCAGTTTCAATCATTACAAAACAGTAACAATGACATTTGTACATACAAGACAGTCCAATTACATAAGAAGCAGTGCATACAATACAGACCCCCAGAAACCCAGCAAGACCCCTCCCCCTTCCCTCCCACCTTCCGGCCACACTAAGGCAGCCCGCCCCTACGCATCTTGATGCTTATATTCTTAATGTAATATTTAAATAACTAAATGGCCCCCATTAACTGGGAGTGACTGAGTCAGAGGTTAATTGGGACCAGATTTGAGGTTTTAAAATTTGAATATTTCACCACCCCAATGCACCTTCTCTTCTGGTGTGTGGCTGTTATCATCCTGAAGGATGGTACCTTTGGATGGTTAGTGACTGGAGAGCACAAGCAACCTATTTCCCCAACTAATGACTGAGTAAATTACCTGACCATGCAAATTCAGTAAGCACCAAAAGTGGGATAGGAATTAAATATAACCTCTACTTGATATAATCCCAATAGTTACTATACTGACTCACTACCTGCAACCAAGATCCAGTTCAATTAGTGCCCCAGGGTTCTGTTTATTTTAATCAACTTTTTCGGACATCTTATGACAGTTCTGGTGCAGCTGTGACTTCAGGTCACAGGTCACCTTCTGGTCCAGTCTTTGTAACATTTCTGTTTAGGTGTATATTGTATACACACACACAAAACTGCAGAGACATACACACGTGTGCAGATATGTACACAGGCATGCAGACGCACACAGAAACATGCTGACACACAGACACACACATACACATCAATCCAGACAGGGACACACAGTCAAAATGCACACACAGACACAGTCAGACACAGACATACAGACGCATGAATGCACACATAGACATTTAGACATACACATACACACAAACATGCACATACACACACAGCTAAGTAGAGAGACACACATACACAGACATATACCCACACACAGACATGCATAAACAGAAGTAAACAGGCAGACAGACGAACACACAGACACACGCACACACACACGCACACACACATACACGCGCACACACACATTCTGGACCATTTCCATCTTCGGAAATGAAGAAAAACCACAAGACTCAATTTTCACAATTTGATGCAGAGGGAAAGTTTTGTGGCATTTCAAACCAATGAGTAATTTAGTAGGAGTGACACTGGCACATTCCCAAATTTATCCAGCATTGTTCAGAAATTGATAGCTTGTTATTAAAGATATAACATACAGATGACTTACTAACATACCATACAAATTCCCAATTGAAAATAACAGTCACTAAAGTGTTTTAATGTTTCTAATTGTAAAGTTATTTCAGTTTCTGCACTGAACTCTGCAACCTCTGCTAATTATATAAAGAACCGTGAAACAAGACAGATTGCTGACTTTTCCTATCCCAGGCCGTATAGCATCTACCTTTCCATAACCCCTACCTCCAACATTTAGTCTTCCAATGGAAAGCTTACATGGGAAGGTTTAGATCCTCAAACACGATCATGCGAATTGCAGAATATTCCTTATCATTCTGAACTTTTTAAACTGCGTCCCTATGTTAACCTAACACTGTAACAACAACAATTAGAGTACCATGTGCTTATGATAGTGCCGAGAGACACCATTACAAGCTTTCCACTGTACTCATTCAAGCTTATCTGACAATACAACCTATTCTATTCTATTCTAACATTGTTTCCCCTGGAATCCAGAAAATCTCCCTTTGCCCAGCAGCAGACAAACAGATGTGCCACAGAGTCCTTTATCATTTCAGTATTCATTAATCACAATTATCACCAATGTTATGTGTGACATGCAGAAATATGAGATTAGATTGAGATTTATTGTTGCAGATATATAAAAACACAGTGAAAAGTGCTTTTTCACATTCAAAGTGTTTCCATGCTGCAGTGCCATCTTGGAACAATGAATACAGAGCAAGATTTAACTGCAATAGAGTTCACATTTCTCTCTCCTTCTCCTTAACCTCTGTTGCTCGTCCAGATGCTGCTTGACATCAGCCAGGGTCACTGTAATGGGTGGTTTCAGGCTCCGTCTTCTGCCATCACTCTCACAACTGTCCTGAGCTGGACTGTTGGGCCCAGTGTCATTCTTCCTGTTCCCCATCCAATGCTCCTCCATATATTTCTGAAAATCATTGGTCGCTGTAGTCCCAGCTCCGAGCAGGTATGACTTTTGGAAACACCGCGTTTAGTGGGGGTGGAGCCCCCAATGGACTCCCTCATGGAAAGACAGCATGGAAAGACAGCCAGGCCACAACAGGACCGGATGACATGTAAGATCGCATACGTGGAGTTGGTTAAGTGGGTGGTATGGATGGTGTGGATACTGTGGCTGGTGAGGATGCAGTGGATGGAGTGGATGGTGTGGATGATGCGGATGGTGTGGATGGTGTGGATGGTGCGGATGGTGTGGATGGTATGGATGGAGAAGATGGTGCTGATGGAGTGGATGGTGTGTACGGAGTGGATGGAGTGGATGGAGTGGATGGAGTGGATGGTGTGTATGGAGAGGATGGGGTGGATGGTGTGGATGGAGTGGATGGAGTGGATGATGTGGATGGAGTGGATGGAGTGGATGGTGTGGATGGTGTGAATGGTGTGGATGGTGCGGATGGAGAGGATGGCGTGGATGGTGTGGATGGAGTGGAAGGAGTGGATGGTGTGGATGTGGTGTATGGAGTGGATGGTGTGTATAGAGTGGATGGAGTGGATGGAGTGGATGGTGTGGATGGAGTGGATGGAGTGGATGGGGTGTATGGAGTGGATGGGGTGTATGGAGTGGATGGTGTGTATGGAGTGGATGGAGTGGATGGAGTGGATGGTGTGGATGGAGTGGATGGTGTGGATGGTGTGGATGGTGTGGATGGAGTGTATGGAGTGGATGATGTGGACGGAGTAGATGAAGTGGATGGTGCAGATGGAGTGGATGGTGTGCATCGTGTGGATGGAGTGAATGGAGTGGATGGAGTGGATGGTGTGGATGGTGTGGATGGTGTGGATGGTGTGGATGGAGTGGATGATGGGGATGGTGCAGATGGAGTGGATGGAGTGGTTGGTGTGGGTGGTGTGGATGGTGTGGATGGTGTGGATGGAGTGGATGGAGTGGATTGTGTGGATGGAGTGGATGGTGTGGATGGTGTGGATGGTGCAGATGGAGTGGATGGTGTGGATGATGGGGATGGTGCAGATGGAGTGGATGGAGTGGTTGGTGTGGGTGGAGTGGATTGTGTGGATGGTGCAGATGGAGTGGATGGAGTGGTTGGTGTGGATGGTGTGGATGGAGCGGACGGGGTGGATGGTGTGGATGGAGTGGATGGAGTGGATGGTGTGGATGGAGTGGATGGTGTGGATGGTGTGGATGGTGTGGATGGAGTGGATGGAGTGGATGATGTGGATGGTGTGGATGGAGAAGATGGTGCTGATGGAGTGGATGGTGTGTACGGAGTGGATGGAGTGGATGGTGTGGATGGAGTGGATGGTGTGTATGGAGAGGATGGGGTGGATGGTGTGGATGGAGTGGATGGAGTGGATGATGTGGATGGAGTGGATGGAGTGGATGGAGTGGATGGTGTGGATGGTGTGAATGGTGTGGATGGTGCGGATGGAGAGGATGGCGTGGATGGTGTGGATGGAGTGGAAGGAGTGGATGGTGTGGATGTGGTGTATGGAGTGGATGGTGTGTATAGAGTGGATGGAGTGGATGGAGTGGATGGTGTGTATAGAGTGGATGGAGTGGATGGGGTGTATGGAGTGGATGGGGTGTATGGAGTGGATGGTGTGTATGGAGTGGATGGAGTGGATGGAGTGGATGGTGTGGATGGAGTGGATGGTGTGGATGGTGTGGATGGTGTGGATGGAGTGGATGGAGTGGATGATGTGGACGGAGTAGATGAAGTGGATGGTGCAGATGGAGTGGATGGTGTGCATCGTGTGGATGGAGTGAATGGAGTGGATGGAGTGGATGGTGTGGATGGTGTGGATGGTGTGGATGGTGTGGATGGAGTGGATGATGGGGATGGTGCAGATGGAGTGGATGGAGTGGTTGGTGTGGGTGGTGTGGATGGTGTGGATGGTGTGGATGGAGTGGATGGAGTGGATTGTGTGGATGGAGTGGATGGTGCAGATGGTGTGGATGGTGTGGATGGTGTGGATGAAGGGATGGAGTGGATGGTGTGGATGGTGCAGATGGTGTGGATGGTGTGGATGGTGCAGATGGAGTGGATGGAGTGGTTGGTGTGGATGGAGTGGATTGTGTGGATGGTGCAGATGAAGTGAATGGAGTGGTTGGTGTGGATGGAGTGGATTGTGTGGATGGAGTGGATGGTGTGGATGGTGTGGATGGAGGGATGGAGTGGATGGTGTGGATGCAATGGATGGTGAGGATGGAATGGATGAAGTGGATGGAGAGGATGGTGTGGATGCAGTGGATGGAGTGGATGGAGTGGATGGTGAGAATGGTGTGGATGCAGTGGATGGAGTGGATGGTGTGGATGGAGTGGATGGTGAGAATGGAGTGGATGGTGTGGATGGAGAGGGTGGTGTGGATGGTGTGGATGATGCGGATGGAGTGGATGGAGAGGGTGGTGTGGATGGTGTGGATGATGTGGATGGAGAGGATGGTCTGGATGGAGTGGATGGAGTGGATGGAGTGGATGGTGAGAATGGAGTGGATCGAGTGGATGGTGTGGATGGAGTGGATGGAGTGGATGGAGTGGATGGTGTTGATGGTGTGGATGGAGTGGATGGAGTGGATGGTGTGGATAGAGTGAATGATGTGGATGGAGTGGATGGTGTGGAAGGAGTGGATGGTGTGGATGGTGTGGATGGAGTGAATGGTGTGGATGGTGTGGATGGAGTGAATGATGTGGATGGAGTGGATGGTGTAGATAGAGTGAATGATGTGGATGGAGTGGATGGAGTGGATGGAGTGGATGGTGTGGATGGAGTGGATGGAGTGGATGGAGTGGATGGAGTTGATGGTGTTGATGGTGTGGATGGAGTGGATGGTGTGGATGGAGTGGATGGAGTGGATGGTGTGGATGGAGTGGATGGTGTGGATGGAGTGGATGGTGTGGATGGAGTGGATGGTGTGGATGTTGTGGATGGAGTGGATGGAGTGGATGATGTGGATGGAGTGGATGGAGTGGATGGTGAGAATGGTGTGGATGCAGTGGATGGAGTGGATGGTGTGGATGGAGTGGATGGTGAGAATGGAGTGGATGGTGTGGATGGAGAGGGTGGTGTGGATGGTGTGGATGATGCGGATGGAGTGGATGGAGAGGGTGGTGTGGATGGTGTGGATGATGTGGATGGAGAGGATGGTCTGGATGGAGTGGATGGAGTGGATGGAGTGGATGGTGAGAATGGAGTGGATCGAGTGGATGGTGTGGATGGAGTGGATGGAGTGGATGGAGTGGATGGTGTTGATGGTGTGGATGGAGTGGATGGAGTGGATGGTGTGGATAGAGTGAATGATGTGGATGGAGTGGATGGTGTGGAAGGAGTGGATGGTGTGGATGGTGTGGATGGAGTGAATGGTGTGGATGGTGTGGATGGAGTGAATGATGTGGATGGAGTGGATGGTGTAGATAGAGTGAATGATGTGGATGGAGTGGATGGAGTGGATGGAGTGGATGGTGTGGATGGAGTGGATGGAGTGGATGGAGTGGATGGAGTTGATGGTGTTGATGGTGTGGATGGAGTGGATGGTGTGGATGGAGTGGATGGTGTGGATGGAGTGGATGGTGTGGATGGAGTGGATGGTGTGGATGTTGTGGATGGAGTGGATGGAGTGGATGATGTGGATGGAGTGGATGATGTGGATGGAGTGGATGGTGTGGATGGTGTCGATAGAGTGGATGGAGAGGGTGGTGAGAATGGAGTGGATGATGTGGATGGAGTGGATGATGTGAATGGAGTGGATGGTCTGGATGGAGCGGATGGTGTGGATGGAGCGGATGGAGTGGATGGTGTCGATGGAGTGGATGGAGAGGGTTTTGTGGATGGATTGAATGAGGTGGATTGAGAGGATGGTCTAGATGGAGTGGATGCAGTGGATGGTGTGGATGGAGTGGACAGTATGGATAGAGTGGATGATGTGGATGGATGGATGGAGTGGATGGTGCGGATGGAGTGGATTGTGTGGATGGAGTGGATGGAGTGGGTGGTGTGGATGGAGTGGATGATATGGATGGAGTGGATGGAGTGGATGATATGGATGGAGTGAATGGAGTGGATGGAGTGGATGGAGTGGATGGTGTGGATGCAGTGTATGGTGTGGATGGTGTGGATGGAGTGGATGGTGTGGATGGAGTGGATGGTGTGGATGGTGTGGACGGTGTGGATGGAGTGGATGGAGACGATGGTGTCGATGGAGTGGATGGAGAGGGTTTTGTGGATGGAGTGAATGATGTAGATTGAGAGGATGGTCTAGATGGAGTGGATGCAGTGGATGGTGTGGATGGAGTGGATAGTACGAATAGAGTGGATGATATGGATGGATGGTTGGAGTGGATGGTGCGGATGGAGTGGATTGTGTGGATGGAGTGGATGGAGTGGATGATATGGATGGAGTGAATGGAGTGGATGGAGTGGATTGTGTGGATGGAGTGGATGGTGTGGATGGAGTGGATGGTGTGGATGGTGTGGATGGAGTGGATGGTGTGGATGGAGTGGATGATATGGATGGAGTGGATGGTACGGATGGAGTGGTTGGAGTGGATGATATGGATGGAGTGAATGGAGTGGATGATATGGATGGAGTGAATGGAGTGGATGGAGTGGATTGTGTGGATGGAGTGGATGGTGTGGATGGAGTGGATGGTGTGGATGGTGTGGATGGAGTGGATGGTGTGGATGGAGTGGATGATATGGATGGAGCGGATGGTGTGGATGGAGCGGATGGAGTGGATGGTGTCGATGGAGTGGCTGGAGAGGGTTTTGTGGATGGATTGAATGAGGTGGATTGAGAGGATGGTCTAGATGGAGTGGATGCAGTGGATGGTGTGGATGGAGTGGACAGTACGGATAGAGTGGATGATGTGGATGGATGATGGAGTGGATGGTGCGGATGGAGTGGATTGTGTGGATGGAGTGGATGGAGTGGGTGGTGTGGATGGAGTGGATGATATGGATGGAGTGGATGGAGTGGATGATATGGATGGAGTGAATGGAGTGGATGGAGTGGATGGTGTGGATGCAGTGTATGGTGTGGATGGTGTGGATGGAGTGGATGGTGTGGATGGAGTGGATGGTGTGGATGGAGTGGATGGTGTGGATGGTGTGGATGGTGTGGATGGAGTGAATGATGTGGATGGAGTGGATGGTGTGGATAGAGCGGATGGTGAGAATGGAGTGGATGGTGTTGATAGTGTGGATGGAGTGGATGGAGTGGATGGAGTAGATGGTGTGGATGGTGTGGATGATGTGGATGGAGTGGATGAAGTGGATTGTGTGGATGGTGTGGATGTTGTGGATGGAGTGGATGGAGTAGATGGTGTGGATGGAGAGGGTTGTGTTAATGGAGTGAATAATGTGGATGAGGTGGATGGAGTGCATGGAGTGGATGGAGTGGATAGTGTGGATAGAGTGGTTGGAGTGGATGATATGGATAGGTTGCATGGAGTGGATAGAGTGGATGGAATGGATGGAGTGGATGATATAGATAGAGTGGATGGAGTGGATGATATGGATAGAGTGGATGGAGTGGATGATGTGGATGGAGTGGATGGTGAAAATGGAGTAGATTAGATTAGATTACTTACAGTGTGGAAACAGGCCCTTCGGCCCAACAAGTCCACACCGACCCGCTGAAGCGCAACCCACCCATACTCCTACATCTACCCCTAACCTAACACTACTGGCAATTGAGCATGGCCAATTCACCTGACCTGCACATCTTTGGACTGTGGGAGGAAACCGGAGCACCCGGAGGAAACCCACGCAGACACGGGGAGAATGTGCACACTCCACAGAGTCAGTCGCCTGAGGCGGGAATTGAACCCGGGTCTCAGGCGCTGTGAGGCAGCAGTGCTAACCACTGTGCCACCGTGCCGCCCACGAGTAGATGGTGTGGATGGAGTGGATGGAGTGGTTGGTGTGGATGATGAGGTTGGTGTGGATGGTGTGGATGATGTGGATGGTGTGGATGGAGTGGATGGAGTGGATGGAGTGGATGGTGTGGATGATGCGGATGGAGTGGATGGTGTGGATGGAGTGGATGGTGTGGATGGAGTGGATGGTGTCGATGGAGTGGATGGTGTCGATGGTGTGGAATGATAGGATGATATGGATGGAGTGGATAGTGTGGATGGTGCGGATGGAGTGGATTGTGTGAATGGAGTGGATGGAGTGGGTGATGTGGATGGAGTTGGTGATGTGGAAGGAGTGGATGATGTGGATGTTGCGGAAGGTGCGGATGGAGTGGATGGGGTGGATGGCGTGGATGGTGTGGATCGTGTGGATGGAGTGGATGATGTGGATGGTGTGGATGGAGTGGATGGAGTGGATGGAGTGGATGGAGTGGATGATGTGGATGGAGTGGATGGTCTGGATAGAGTGGATGCAGAGGATGATGTGGATGGAGTGGATGGTGCGGATGGTGTGGATGGAGTGGATGGCGTGGATGGTGTGTTTTGTGTGGATGGAGTGGATGATGTGGATGGTGTGGATGGAGTGGATGGAGTGGATGGAGTGGATGATGTGGATGGAGTGAATGGTCTGGATAGAGTGGATGCAGAGGATGATGTGGATGGAGTGGATGGTGCGGATGGTGTGGATGGAGTGGATGGTGCGGATGGAGTGGATAATGTGGATAGAGTGGATGATGTGGAATATGAGTATTGTGCGGATGGTGTGGATGGTGTGGATGGAGTGGATGGAGTGGATGGTGTGGATGATGTGGATGGAGTGGATGGAGTGGTTGGTGTAGATGGAGAGGATGGTGTGGATGGTATGGATGGAGTGGATGGTGTGGATGGAGTGGATGGTGTAGATGGAGAGGATGGTGTGGATGGTGTGGATGGTGTGGATGATGTGGATGGTGCGTTTGGTGTGGATGGAGTGGATGGTGTGGATGGAGTGGATGGAGTGGATGATGTGGATGGAGTGGATGGTCTGGATGGAGTGGATGGAGTGGATGATGTGGATGGTGTGGATGGTCTGGATGGAGTGGATGGAGTGGATGGTGTAGATGGAGTGGATGGTGTGGATGGTGTGGATGGAGTTGGTGATGTGGATGACGTGGATGTTGCGGATGGTGTGGATGGAGTGGATGATGTGGATGATGCGGATGGAGTGGATGGAGTGGATGGAGAAGGTGGTGTGGATGATGTGGATGATGTGGATGATGTGGATGGTGTGGATGGAGAGGATGGTGTGGATGGACTGGATGAAATGGATGGTGTGGATTGTGTGGATGGAGTGGATGATGTGGATGGAGTGGATGAAATGGATGGTGTGGATTGTGTGGATGGAGTGGATGATGTGGATGATGTGGATGGTGTGGATGGAGTGGATGGAGAGGGTGGTGTGGATGATGTGGATGATGTGGATGATGTGGATGGTGTGGATTGTGTTGATGGAGTGGATAGTGTGGATGGTGTGGATGGAGTGGATGGTGTGGATGGTGTGGATGGAGTGGATGGTGTGGATAGAGTGGAAGGTGTGGATGGTGTGGATGGAGTGGATGGTGTGGATGGTGTGGATAGAGTGGATGGAGTGGATGGTGTGGATGGAGTGGATGGAGTGGATGGTATGGATGGTGTGGAAGAAGTGAATGATGTGGATGGAGTGGATGGTGTGGATGGTGTGGATGATGTAGATGGAGTGAATGATGTGGATGGAGTGGATGGTGTGGATAGAGTGAATGATGTGGATGGAGTGGATGGAGTGGATGGTGTGGATGGTGTTGATTGTGTGGATGGAGTGGATGATGTGGATGGAGTGGATGGTGTGGAAGGAGTGGATGGAGTGGATGGTGTGGATGGAGTGGAGGGTGTCGACGGTGTGGAATGATAGGATGATATGGTTGGAGTGGATAGTGTGGATGGTGTGGATGGAGTGGATGGTGTGAATGGAGTGTATGGAGTGGATGGAGTGGGTGATGTGGATGGGGTTGGTGATGTGGAAGGAGTGGATGATGTGGATGTTGCGGAAGGTGCGGATGGAGTGGATGGGGTGGATGGCTTGGATGGTGTGGATCGTGTGGATGGAGTGCATGATGTGGATGATGTGGATGGTGTGGATGGAGTGGATGGAGTGGATGGAGTGGACGGAGTGGATGATGTTGATGGAGTGGATGGTGTGGATGGAGTGGATGGAGTGGATGATGTGGATGGAGTGGATGGTCTGGATAGAGTGGATGCAGAGGATGATGTGGATGGAGTGGATGGTGCGGATGGTGTGGATGGAGTGGATGGCGTGGATGGTGTGGATTGTGTGGATGGAGTGGATGATGTGGATGGTGTGGATGGAGTGGATGGAGTGGATGGAGTGGATGATGTGGATGGAGTGGATGGTCTGGATAGAGTGGATGCAGAGGATGATGTGGATGGAGTGGATGGTGCGGATGGTGAGGATGGAGTGGATGGTGCGGATGGAGTGGATAATGAGGATAGAGTGGATGATGTGGAATATGTGTATTGTGCGGATGGTGTAGATGGTGTGGATGGAGTGGATGGAGTGGATGGTGTGGATGATGTGGATGGAGTGGATGGAGTGGTTGGTGTAGATGGAGAGGATGGTGTGGATGGTATGGATGGAGTGGATGGTGTGGATGGAGTGGATGGTGTAGATGGAGAGGATGGTGTGGATGGTGTGGATGGTGTGGATGATGTGGATGGAGTGGATGGTGTGGATGGTGTGGATGGAGTTGATGATGTGGATGACGTGGATGTTGCGGATGGTGTGGATGGAGTGGATGGAGTGGTTGGTGTGGATGATGAGGGTGGTGTGGATGGTGTGGATGATGTGGATGGAGAGAATGGTCTGGATGGAGTGGATGGAGTGGATGGTGTGGATGATGCGGATGGAGTGGATGGTGTGGACGGAGTGAATGGTGTGGATGGAGTGGATGGTGTCGATGGTGTGGAATGATAGGATAATATGGATGGAGTGGATAGTGTGGATGGTGCGGATGGAGTGGATTGTGTGAATGGAGTGGATGGAGTGGGTGATGTGGATGGAGTTGGTGATGTGGAAGGAGTGGATGATGTGGATGTTGCGGAAGGTGCGGATGGAGTGGATGGGATGGTTGGCGTGGATGGTGTGGATCGTGTGGATGGAGTGGATGATGTGGATGGTGTGGATGGAGTGGATGGAGTGGATGGAGTGGATGGAGTGGATGATGTGGATGGAGTGGGTGGTCTGGATAGAGTGGATGCAGAGGATGATGTGGATGGAGTGGATGGTGCGGATGGTGTGGATGGTGTGGATGGCGTGGATGGTGTGGATTGTGTGGATGGAGTGGATGATGTGGATGATGTGGATGGTGTGGATGGAGTGGATGGAGTGGATGGAGTGGATGATGTGGATGGAGTGGATGGTCTGGATAGAGTGGATGCAGAGGATGATGTGGATGGAGTGGATGGTGCGGATGGTGTGGATGGAGTGGATGGCGTGGATGGTGTGGATTGTGTGGATGGAGTGGATGATGTGGATGATGTGGATGGTGTGGATGGAGTGGATGGAGTGGATGGAGTGGATGATGTGGATGGAGTGAATGGTCTGGATAGAGTGGATGCAGAGGATGATGTGGATGGAGTGGATGGTGCGGATGGTGTGGATGGAGTGGATGGTGCGGATGGAGTGGATAATGTGGATAGAGTGGATGATGTGGAATATGTGTATTGTGCGGATGGTGTGGATGGAGTGGATGGAGTGGATGGTGTGGATGATGTGGATGGAGTGGATGGTGTGGTTGGTGTAGATGGAGAGGATGTTGTGGATGGTATGGATGGAGTGGATGGTGTGGATGGAGTGGATGGTGTAGATGTAGAGGATGGTGTGGATGGTGTGGATGGTGTGGATGATGTGGATGGTGCGTTTGGTGTGGATGGAGTGGATGGTGTGGTTGGAGTGGATGGAGTGGATGATGTGGATGGAGTGGATGGTCTGGATGGAGTGGATGGAGTGGATGATGTGGATGGTGTGGATGGTCTGGATGGAGTGGATGGAGTGGATGGTGTAGATGGAGTGGATGGTGTGGATGGTGTGGATGGAGTTGGTGATGTGGATGACGTGGATGTTGCGGATGGTGTGGATGGAGTGGATGATGTGGATGATGCGGATGGAGTGGATGGAGTGGATGGAGAAGGTGGTGTGGATGATGTGGATGATGTGGATGATGTGGATGGTGTGGATGGAGAGGTTGGTGTGGATGGAGTGGATGAAATGGATGGTGTGGATTGTGTGGATGGAGTGGATGATGTGGATGGAGTGGATGAAATGGATGGTGTGGATTGTGTGGATGGAGTGGATGATGTGGATGATGTGGATGGTGTGGATGGAGTGGATGAGGAGGGTGGTGTGGATGATGTGGATGATGTGGATGGTGTGGATGGAGTGGATGGTGTGGATGGAGTGGATGATGTGGATGGAGTGGATGGAGTGGATGGAGTGGATAGTGTAGATGGTGTGGATGGAGTGGATAATGTGGATAGAGTGGATGATGTGGAATATGTGTATTGTGCGGATGGTGTAGATGGTGTGGATGGAGTGGATGGAGTGGATGGTGTGGATGATGTGGATGGAGTGGATGGAGTGGTTGGTGTAGATGGAGAGGATGGTGTGGATGGTGTGGATGGAGTGGATGGTGTAGATGGAGAGGATGGTGTGGATGGTGTGGATGGTGTGGATGATGTGGATGGTGCGTTTGGTGTGGATGGAGTGGATGGTGTGGATGGAGTGGATGGAGTGGATGATGTGGATGGAGTGGATGGTCTGGATGGAGTGGATGATGTGGATGGTGTGGATGGTCTGGATGGAGTGGATGGAGTGGATGGTGTAGATGGAGTGGATGGTGTGCATGGTGTGGATGGAGTTGGTGATGTGGATGACGTGGATGTTGCGGATGGTGTGGATGGAGTGGATGGAGTGGTTGGTGTGGATGATGAGGGTGGTGTGGATGGTGTGGATGATGTGGATGGAGAGAATGGTCTGGATGGAGTGAATGGAGTGGATGGAGTGGATGGTATGGATGATGTGGATGGAGTGGATGGTGTGGATGGAGTGGATGGTGTGGATGGAGTGGATGGTGTCGATGGTGTGGAATGATAGGATGATATGGATGGAGTAGATAGTGTGGATGGTGCGGATGGAGTGGATTGTGTGAATGGAGTGGATGGAGTGGGTGATGTGGATGGAGTTGGTGGTGTGGAAGGAGTGGATGATGTGGATGTTGCGGAAGGTGCGGATGGAGTGGATGGGGTGGATGGCGTGGATGGTGTGGATCGTGTGGATCGTGTGGATGGAGTGGATGGTGTGGATGGAGTGGATGGAGTGGATGGAGTGGATGATGTGGATGGAGTGGATGGTCTGGATAGAGTGGATGCAGAGGATGATGTGGATGGAGTGGATGGTGCGGATGGTGTGGATGGCGTGGATGGTGTGGATTGTGTGGATGGAGTGGATGATGTGGATGATGTGGATGGTGTGGATGGAGTGGATGGAGTGGATGGAGTGGATGATGTGGATGGAGTGAATGGTCTGGATAGAGTGGATGCAGAGGATGATGTGGATGGAGTGGATGGTGCGGATGGTGTGGATGGAGTGGATGGTGCAGATGGAGTGGATAATGTGGATAGAGTGGATGATGTGGAATATGTGTATTGTGCGAATGGTGTGGATGGTGTGGATGGAGTGGATGGAGTGGATGGTGTGGATGATGTGGATGGAGTGGATGGTGTGGATGGAGTGGATGGAGTGGATGATGTGGATGGAATGGATGGTCTGGATAGAGTGGATGCAGAGGATGATGTGGATGGAGTGGATGGTGCGGATGGTGTGGATGGAGTGGATGGCGTGGATGGTGTGTATTGTGTAGATGGAGTGGATGATGTGGATGATGTGGATGGTGTGGATGGAGTGGATGGAGTGGATGGAGTGGATGATGTGGATGGAGTGGATGGTCTGGATAGAGTGGATGCAGAGGATGATGTGCATGGAGTGGATGGTGCGGATGGTGTGGATGGAGTGGATGGTGCAGATGGAGTGGATAATGTGGATAGAGTGGATGATGTGGAATATGTGTATTGTGCGGATGGTGTGGATGGTGTGGATGATGTGGATGGAGTGGATGGAGTGGTTGGTGTAGATGGAGAGGATGGTGTGGATGGTATGGATGGAGTGGATGGTGTGGATAGAGTGGATGCAGAGGATGATGTGCATGGAGTGGATGGTGCGGATGGTGTGGGTGGAGTGGATGGTGCGGATGGAGTGGATAATGTGGATAGAGTGGATGATGTGGAATATGTGTATTGTGCGGATGGTGTGGATGGTGTGGATGATGTGGATGGAGTGGATGGAGTGGTTGGTGTAGATGGAGAGGATGGTGTGGATGGTATGGATGGAGTGGATGGTGTGGATGGAGTGGATGGTGTAGATGGAGAGGATGGTATGGATGGTGTGGATGGAGATGGTGAATTGGAAGGAATGGATGACGTGGATGTTGCGGATGGAGTGGATGGAGTGGATGATGCGGATGGAGTGGATGGTGTGGATGGAGTGGATAGAGTGGATGGAGAGGGTGGTGTGGATGATGTGGATGATGTGGATGGTGTGGATGGAGTGGTTGGTGTGGATGGAGTGGATGGTGTGGATGGAGTGGATTGTGTGGATGGAGTGGATGATGTGGATGATGTGGATGGTGTGGCTGGAGTGGATGGTGTGGATGGAGTGGATTGAGTGGATTGAGTGGATGGTGTGGATGGAGTGGATGGTGTGGATGGAGTGGATTGTGTGGATGGTGTGGATGGAGTGGATGGTGTGGATGGTGTGGATGGAGTGGATGGAGTGGATGGTGTGGATGGAGTGGATGGTGTGGATGGAGTGGATGGTGTGGATGGAGTGGATGGTGTGGATGGAGTGGATGGAGTGGATGGAGTGGATGGCGTTTATGGTTTGCATGGTGTGGATGGTGTGGATGGTATGGATGGAGTGGATGGTATGGATGGAGTGGATGGTGTGGATGGAGTGGATGGTGTGGATGGAGTGGATAGAGTGGAAGGTGTGGATGGTGTGGATGGAGTGGATGATGTGGATGGTGTGGATGGAATGGATGGTGTGGATGGTGTGGATGGGGTGGATGATGTGGATGGTGTGGATGGAGTGAATGGTGTGGATGGTGTGGATGGTGTGGATGGTGTGGATGGAGTGGATGGTGTGGATGGGGTGGATGATGTGGATGGTGTGGATGGAGTGGATGATGTGGATGGTGTGGATGGTGTGGATGGTGTGGATGGCGTGAAGGGAGTGGATTGTGTGGATGGTGTGGATGGTGTGGATGGAGTGGATGGTGTGGATGGTGTGGATGGAGTGGATGATGTGGTTGGTGTGGATGGTGTGAATGGAGTGGATGGAGTGGATTGTGTGGATGGAGTGGATGGTGTGGATGGAGTGGATGGAGTGGATGGTGTGGATGGAGTGGATGGATGGATGGTGTGGATGGTCTGGATGGATTGGATGGAGTGGATGGTGTGGATGGTGTGAATGGAGTGGATGGAGTGGATGGTGTGGATGGAGTGGATAGTGTGGATGGAGTGGATAGTGTGGATGGAGTGGATGGTGTGGATGGAGTGGATGATGTGGATGGAGTGGATGGTGTGGATGGTGTGAATGGAGTGGATGGAGTGGATGGTGTGGATGGAGTGGATAGTGTGGATGGAGTGGATAGTGTGGATGGAGTGGATGGTGTGGATGGAGTGGATGATGTGGATGGAGTGGATGGAGTGGATGGTGTGGATGGTGTGGATGGAGTGGATGGAGTGGATGGTTTGAATGCTGTGGATGGTGTGGATGATGTGGATGGAGTGAAAGGTGTGGATGGTGTGGATGGAGTGGATGATGTGGATGGAGTGGATGGAATGGATGGAATGGATCGTGTGGATGGAGTGGATGGTGCGGATGTTGTGGATGGTGTGGATGGTGTGGATGGAGTGGATGGAGTGGAGGGTGTGGATGGTGTGGATGGAGTGGATGATGTGGATGGTGTGGATGGAGTTGATGGTGTGGATGGTGTGGATGGTGTGGATGGTGTGAATGGAGTGGATGGAGTGGATGGTGTGGATGGTGTGGATGGAGTGGATGATGTGGATGGTGTGGATGGTGTGGATGGTTCGGATAGAGTGGATGGTATGGATGTTGTGATTGGAGTGGATGGTGTGGATGGTGTGGATGGAGTGGATGGTCTGGTTGGTGTGGATGGTGTGAATGGAGTGGATGGAGTGGATGAAGTGGATGGTTCAGATGGAGTGGATGGTGTGGATGAAGTGGATGGAGTGGATGGAGTGGACGGAGTGGATGGTCTGAATGGAGTGGATGGTGTTGATGGTGTGGATGGAGTGGATGGTGTGGATGAAGTGGATGGAGTGGATGGTGTGGATGGTGTTGATGGAGTGGATGGTCTGGATGGAGTGGATGGTGTGGATGGTGTGGATGGAGTGGATGGTGTGGATGGTGTAGATGGAGAGGATGGTGTGGATGGTGTGGATGGAGTGGATGGTGTATATGGAGTGGATGGTGTGGATGATGTGGATGGTGTGGATGATGTGGATGGTGCGGATGGTGTGGATGGAGTGGATGGTGTGGATGGAGTGGATGATGTGGATGGAGTGGATGGTCTGGATTGAGTGGTTGGAGTGGATGATGTGGATGGTCTGGATGGAGTGGATGGTGTAGATTGAGAGGATGGTGTGGATGGTGTGGATGACGTGGATGTTACGGATGGTGTGGATGGAGTGGATGATGCGGATGGAGTGGATGGTGTGGATGGAGTGGATGGAGAGGGTGGTGTGGATGATGTGGATGATGTGGATGGTGTGGACGGAGTGGTTGGTGTGGATGGAGTGGATGGTGTGGATGGAGTGGATTGTGTGGATGGAGTGGATGATGTGGATGATGTGGATGATGTGGATGATGTGGATGGAGAGGGTGGCGTAGATGATGTGGATGATGTGGATGATGTGGATGATGTGGATGATGTGGATGGTGCGGATTGTGCGGATTGTGTGGATGGAGTGGATTGTGTGGATGGTGTGGATGGAGTGGATGGAGTGGATGGTGTGGATGGAGTGTATGGTGTGGATGGAGTGGATGGCGTGGATGGCGTGGATGTAGTGGATGGAGTGGATGGAGTGGATGGAGTGGATGGTGTGGATGGTGTGGATGGAGTGGATGGAGTGGATGGAGTTGATGGTTTGAATGGTGTGGATGGTGTGGATGGAGTGGATGGCGTGGATGGAGTGGAAGGTGTGGATGGTGTGGATGGAGTGGATGATGTGGATGGTATGGATGGAGTGGATGGTGTGGATGGTGTGGATGGAGTGGATGGTGTGGATGGTATGGATGGCGTGAATGGAGTGGATGGAGTGAATGGTGTGGATGGAGTGGATTGAGGGGATGGTGTGGATGGAGTGGATGGAGTGGATGGAGTTGATGGTTTGAATGGTGTGGATGGTGTGGATGGAGTGGATGGCGTGGATGGAGTGGAAGGTGTGGAGGGTGTGGATGGAGTGGATGATGTGGATGGTATGGATGGAGTGGATGGTGTGGATGGTGTGGATGGTGTGGATGGAGTGGATGGTGTGGATGGTATGGATGGCGTGAATGGAGTGGATGGAGTGAATGGTGTGGATGGAGTGGATTGAGGGGATGGTGTGGATGGAGTGGATGGTGTGGATGGAGTGGATTGTGTGGATGGTGTGGATGGTGTGGATGGAGTGGATGGTGTGGATGGTATGGATGGCGTGAATGGAGTGGATGGAGTGAATGGTGTGGATGGAGTGGATTGATGGGATGGTGTGGATGGAGTGGATGGCGTGGATGGCGTGGATGGAGTGGATGGTGTGATGGTGTGGATGGAGTGGATGGAGTGGATGGAGTTGATGGTTTGAATGGTGTGGATGGTGTGGATGGAGTGGATGGCGTGGATGGAGTGGAAGGTGTGGAGGGTGTGGATGGAGTGGATGATGTGGATGGTATGGATGGAGTGGATGGTGTGGATGGTGTGGATGGTGTGGATGGAGTGGATGGTGTGGATGGTATGGATGGCGTGAATGGAGTGGATGGAGTGAATGGTGTGGATGGAGTGGATTGAGGGGATGGTGTGGATGGAGTGGATGGTGTGGATGGAGTGGATTGTGTGGATGGTGTGGATGGAGTGGATGGTGTGGATGGAGTGGATGGTGTGGATGGTGTGGATGGAGTGGATGGTGTGGATGGAGTGGATGGTGTGGATGGAGTGGATGGAGTGGATGGAGTGGATGGTGTGGATGGTGTGGATGGGGTGGATGATGTGGATGGTGTGAATGGAGTTGATGGTGTGGATGGTGTGGATGGTGTGGATGGTGTGGATGGAGTGGATGGTGTGGATGGTGTGGATGGGGTGGATGATGTGGATGGTGTGGATGGAGTGGACGGTGTGGATGGTGTGGATGGAGTGGATGGTGTGGATGGTGTGGATGGAGTGGATGGTGTGGATGGTGTGGATGGAGTGGATGGTGTGGATTGTGTGGATGGGGTGGATGATGTGGATGGTGTGAATGGAGTTGATGGTGTGGATGGTGTGGATGGAGTGGATGGTGTGGATGGTGTGGATGGAGTGGAAGGTGTGGATGGTGTGGATGGAGTGGATGGTGTGGATGGTGTGGATGGAGTGGATGGTGTGGATTGTGTGGATGGGGTGGATGATGTGGATGGTGTGAATGGAGTTGATGGTGTGGATGGTGTGGATGGAGTGGATGATGTAGATGGTGTGGATGGTGTGGATGGTGTGGATGGCGTGAAGGGATTGGTTGTGTGGATGGTGTGGATGGTGTGGATGGAATGGATGGTGAGAATGGTGTGGATGGAGTGGATGGTGTGGTTGGTGTGGATGGTGTGAAAGGAGTGGATGGAGTGGATGAAGTGGATGGTCTCGATGGAGTGGATGGTGTGAATGAAGTGGATAGGGTGGATGGAGTGGATGGTGTGGATGGACTGGATGGAGTGGATGGTGTGGATGGAGTGGATGGAGTGGATGGTGTGGATGGTGTGGATGGATTGGATGGAGTGGATGGTGTGGATGGTGTGGATGGTGTGGATGGAGTGGATGGTGTGGATGGTGTGGATGGGGTGGATGATGTGGATGGTGTGAATGGAGTGGATGGTGTGGATGGTGTGGATGGTGTGGATGGAGTGGATGGTGTGGATGGTGTGGATGGGGTGGATGATGTGGATGGTGTGGATGGAGTGGATGGTGTGGATGGTGTGGATGGAGTGGATGGTGTGGATGGTGTGTATGGAGTGGATGAAGTGGATGGTGTGGATGGTGTGGATGGTGTGGATGGCGTGAAGGGAGTGGATTGTGTGGATGGTGTGGATGGTGTGGATGGAATGGATGGTGTGGGTGGAGTGGATGGTGTGGTTGGTGTGGATGGTGTGAATGGAGTGGATGGAGTGGATGAGGTGGATGGTCTGGATGGAGTGGATCGTGTGAATGAAGTGGATAGGGTGGATGGAGTGGATGGTGTGGATGGACTGGATGGAGTGGATGGTGTGGATGGAGTGGATGGAGTGGATGGTGTGGATGGTGTGGATGGATTGGATGGAGTGGATGGTGTGGATGGTGTGAATGGAGTGGATGGAGTGGATGGAGTGGATGGTGTGGATGGTGTGGATGGTGTGGATGAAGTGGATGGAGTGGATGGAGTGGATGGAGTGGATGGTGTGGATGGTGTGAATGGAGTGGATGGAGTGGATGGTGTGAATGGAGTGGATGGAGTGGATGGTGTGGATGAAGTGGATGGAGTGGATGGAGTGGATCGTGTGGATGAAGTGGATAGGGTGGATGGAGTGGATGGTGTGGATGGAGTGGATGGAGTGGATGGTGTGGATGGTGTGGATGAAGTGGATGGAGTGGATGGAGTGGATGGTGTGGATGGTGTGAATGGAGTGGATGGAGTGGATGGTGTGAATGGAGTGGATGGAGTGGATGGTGTGGATGAAGTGGATGGAGTGGATGGAGTGGATGGTGTGGATGGATGGATGGTGTGGATGGAGTGGATGGTGTGGATGGAGTGGATGATGTGGATGGTGTGGATGGAGTGGATGGTGTGGATGGTGTGGATGGAGTGGATGGAGTGGATGGAGTGGATGGAGTTGATGGTCTGAATGGAGTGGATGGAGTGGATGGTGTGGATGAAGTGGATGGAGTGGATGGAGTGGATGGTGTGGATGGAGTGGATGGTGTGGATGGAGTGGATGATGTGGATGGAGTGGATGGAGTGGATGATGTGGATGGTATGGATGGAGTGGATGGAGTGGATGGAGTGGATGGAGTTGATGGTGTGAATGCTGTGGATGGTGTGGATAGAGTGGAAGGTGTGGATGGTGTGGATGGAGTGGATGATGTGGATGGAGTGGATGTAATGGATCGTGTGGATGGAGAGGATGGTGCGGATGGTGCGGATGGTGTGGATGGAGTGGATGGTGTGGATGGTGTGGATGGAGTGGATGATGTGGATGGTGTGGATGGAGTGGATTGTGTGGATGGTGTGGATGGTGTGGATGGTGTGAATGGTGTGGATGGAGTGGATGGTGTGGATGGTGTGGATGGAGTGGATGATGTGGATGGTGTGGATGGTGTGGATGGTTCGGATAGAGTGGATGGTATGGATGTTGTGAATGGAGTGGATGGTGTGGATGGTGTGGATGGAGTGGATGGTCTGGTTGGTGTGGATGTTGTGAATGGAGTGGATGGAGTGGATGAAGTGGATGGTTCGGATGGAGTGGATGGTGTGGATGAATTGGATGGAGTGGATGGAGTGGACGGAGTGGATGGTCTGAATGGAGTGGATGGTGTTGATGGTGTGGATGGTGTGGATGGTGTGGATGAAGTGGATGGAGTGGATGGTGTGGATGGTGTGGATGGAGTGGATGGTCTGGATGGAGTGGATGGTGTGGATGGTGTGGATGGAGTGGATGGTGTGGATGGAGTGGATGGTGTAGATGGAGAGGATGGTGTGGATGGTGTGGATGGAGTGGATGGTGTGGATGGAGTGGATGGTGTAGATGGAGTGGATGGTGTGGATGATGTGGATGGTGTGGATGATGTGGATGGTGCGGATGGTGTGGATGGAGTGGATGGTGTGGATGGAGTGGATGATGTGGATGGACTGGATGGTCTGGATGGAGTGGTTGGAGTGGATGATGTGGATGGTCTGGATGGAGTGGATGGTGTAGATTGAGAGGATGGTGTGGATGGTGTGTATGGAGTTGGTGATGTGGCTGGAGTGGATGACGTGGATGTTACGGATGGTGTGGATGGAGTGGATGGAGTGTATGATGCGGATGGAGTGGATGGTGTGGATGGAGTGGATGGAGTGGATGGAGAGGGTGGTGTGGATGATGTGGATGATGTGGATGGTGTGGATGGAGTGGTTGGTGTGGATGGAGTGGATGTTGTGGATGGAGTGGATTGTGTGGATGGTGTGGATGATGTGGATGATGTGGATGGTGTGGATGGAGTGGATGGAGAGGGTGGCGTGGATGATGTGGATGATGTGGATGATGTGGATGGTGCGGATTGTGTGGATGGAGTGGATTGTGTGGATGGTGTGGATAGAGTGGATGGAGTGGATGGAGTGGATGGAGTGGATGGTGTGGATGGAGTGGATGGCGTGGATGGCGTGGATGGTATGGATGGAGTGGATGGAGTGGATGGAGTTGATGGTTTGAATGGTGTGGATGGTGTGGATGGCGTGGATGGCGTGGATGGAGTGGATGATGTGGATGGTGTGGATGATGTGGATGGTGCGGATGGTGTGGATGGAGTGGATGGTGTGGATGGAGTGGATGATGTGGATGGACTGGATGGTCTGGATGGAGTGGTTGGAGTGGATGATGTGGATGGTCTGGATGGAGTGGATGGTGTAGATTGAGAGGATGGTGTGGATGGTGTGTATGGAGTTGGTGATGTGGCTGGAGTGGATGACGTGGATGTTACGGATGGTGTGGATGGAGTGGATGGAGTGTATGATGCGGATGGAGTGGATGGTGTGGATGGAGTGGATGGAGTGGATGGAGAGGGTGGTGTGGATGATGTGGATGATGTGGATGGTGTGGATGGAGTGGTTGGTGTGGATGGAGTGGATGTTGTGGATGGAGTGGATTGTGTGGATGGTGTGGATGATGTGGATGATGTGGATGGTGTGGATGGAGTGGATGGAGAGGGTGGCGTGGATGATGTGGATGATGTGGATGATGTGGATGGTGCGGATTGTGTGGATGGAGTGGATTGTGTGGATGGTGTGGATAGAGTGGATGGAGTGGATGGAGTGGATGGAGTGGATGGTGTGGATGGAGTGGATGGCGTGGATGGCGTGGATGGTGTGGATGGAGTGGATGGAGTGGATGGAGTTGATGGTTTGAATGGTGTGGATGGTGTGGATGGCGTGGATGGCGTGGATGGAGTGGATGGTGAGGATGGTGTGGATGGAGTGGATGATGTGGATGGTATGGATGCAGTGGATGGTGTGGATGGTGTGGATGGAGTGGATGGTGTGGATGGTATGGATGGCGTGAATGGAGTGGATGGTGTGGATGGTGTGGATGGAGTGGATGGTGTGGATGGTGTGAATGAAGTGGATGGTGTGGATGGAGTGGATGGTGTGGATGGTATGGATGGCGTGAATGGAGTGGATGCAGTGGATGGTGTGGATGGTGTGGATGGAGTGGATGGTTCGGATGGAGTGGATGGTGTGGATGGTGTGGATGGTGTGGTGGAGTGGATGGAGTGGATGGTGTGGATGGAGTTGATGGAGTGGATGGTGTGGGTGGAGTGGATGGAGTGGATGGAGTGGATGGAGTGGATGGTGTGGATGGTGTGGATGGAGTGGATGGAGTGGATGGAGTGGATGGTGTGGATGGTGTGGATGGTGTGGATGGAGTGGATGGAGTGGATGGTGTGGATGGAGTGGATGATGTGGATGGTATGGATGGAGTGGATGGTGTGGATGGTGTGGATGGAGTTGTTGGTGTGGATGGTGTGAATGGAGTAGATGGTGTGTATGGTGTGGATAGTGTGGATGGAGTGGATGGTGTGGATGTTATGGATGGCGTGAATGGAGTGGATGGAGTGGATGGTGTGGATGGTGTGGATGGAGTGGATGAAGTGAATGGTTCGGATGGAGTGGATGGTGTGGATGGTGTGGATGGAGTGGTGGAGTGGATGGAGTGGATGGTGTGGACGGAGTGGATCGTGTGGATGAAGTGGATGGTGTGGATGGTGTGGATTTAGTGGATGGAGTGGATGGAGTTGATGGTTTGAATGGTGTGGATGGTGTGGATGGTCTGCATGGAGTGGATGGAGTGGATGGTGTAGATGGAGAGGATGGTATGGATGGTGTGGATGGAGATGGTGAATTGGAAGGAATGGATGACGTGGATGTTGCGGATGGAGTGGATGGAGTGGATGATGCGGATGGAGTGGATGGTGTGGATGGAGTGGATGGAGTGGATGGAGAGGGTGGTGTGGATGATGTGGATGATGTGGATGTTGTGGATGGAGTGGTTGGTGTGGATGGAGTGGATGGAGTGGATGGTGTGGATGGAGTGGATGGTGTGGATGGAGTGGATGGTGTGGATGGAGTGGATGGAGTGGATGGAGTGGATGGTGTGGATGGAGTGGATGGTGTGGATGGAGTGGATGGTGTGGATGGTGTGGATGGAGTGGATGGAGTGGATGGTGTGGATGGTGAGGATGGTGTGGATAGAGTGGAAGGTGTGGATGGTGTGGATGGAGTGGATGATGTGGATGGTGTGGATGGAGTGGATGGTGTGGATGGTGTGGATGGGGTGGATGATGTGGATGGTGTGGTTGGAGTGAATGGTGTGGATGGTGTGGATGGTGTGGATGGTGTGGATGGTGTGGATGGAGTGGATGGTGTGGATGGTGTGGATGGGGTGGATGATGTGGATGGTGTGGATGGAGTGAATGGTGTGGATGGTGTGGATGGTGTGGATGGTGTGGATGGAGTGGATGGTGTGGATGGGGTGGATGATGTGGATGGTGTGGATGGAGTGGATGGTGTGGATGGTGTGGATGGAGTGGATGGTGTGGATGGTGTGGATGGAGTGGATGATGTGGATGGTGTGGATGGTGTGGATGGTGTGGATGGCGTGAAGGGAGTGGATTGTGTGGATGGTGTGGATGGAGTGGATGGTGTGGATGGTGTGGATGGAGTGGATGATGTGGTTGGTGTGGATGGTGTGAATGGAGTGGATTGTGTGGATGGAGTGGATGGTGTGGATGGAGTGGATGGAGTGGATGGTGTGGATGGAGTGGATGGATGGATGGTGTGGATGGTGTGGATGGATTGGATGGAGTGGATGGTGTGGATGGTGTGAATGGAGTGGATGGAGTGGATGGAGTGGATGGTGTGGATGGTGTGGTTGAAGTGGATGGAGAGGATGGAATGGATGGAGTGGATGGTGTGGATGGTGTGAATGGAGTGGATGGAGTGGATGGTGTGAATGGAGTGGATGGAGTGGATGGTGTGGATGAAGTGGATGGAGTGGATGGAGTGGATCGTGTGGATGAAGTGGATAGGGTGGATGGAGTGGATGGTGTGGATGGAGTGGATGGAGTGGATGGTGTGGATGGTGTGGATGGTGTGGATGATGTGGATGGAGTGGATGGAGTGGATGGTGTGGATGGTGTGGATGGAGTGGATGGAGTGGATGGTGTGGATGGTGTGGATGGAGTGGATGGAGTGGATGGTTTGAATGCTGTGGATGGTGTGGATGGTGTGGATGGAGTGAAAGGTGTGGATGGTGTGGATGGAGTGGATGATGTGGATGGAGTTGATGGAATGGATCGTGTGGATGGAGTGGATGGGGCGGATGTTGTGGATGGTGTGGATGGTGTGGATGGAGTGGATGGAGTGGATGGTGTGGATGGTGTGGATGGAGTGGATGATGTGGATGGTGTGGATGGAGTGGATGGTGTGGATGGTGTGGATGGTGTGAATGGAGTGGATGGAGTGGATGGTGTGGATGGTGTGGATGGAGTGGATGATGTGGATGGTGTGGATGGTGTGGATGGTTCGGATAGAGTGGATGGTATGGATGTTGTGATTGGAGTGGATGGTGTGGATGGTGTGGATGGAGTGGATGGTCTGGTTGGTGTGGATGGTGTGAATGGAGTGGATGGAGTGGATGAAGTGGATGGTTCGGATGGAGTGGATGGTGTGGATGAAGTGGATGGAGTGGATGGAGTGGACGGAGTGGATGGTCTGAATGGAGTGGATGGTCTGAATGGATTGGATGGTGTTGATGGTGTGGATGGAGTGGATGGTGTGGATGAAGTGGATGGAGTGGATGGTGTGGATGGAGTGGATGGTGTGGATGGAGTGGATGGTGTGGATGGTGTGGATGGAGTGGATGGTGTGGATGGAGTGGATGGTGTAGATGGAGAGGATGGTGTGGATGGTGTGGATGGAGTGGATGGTGTGGATGGAGTGGATGGTGTAGATGGAGTGGATGGTGTGGATGATGTGGATGGTGTGGATGATGTGGATGGTGCGGATGGTGTGGATGGAGTGGATGGTGTGGATGGAGTGGATGATGTGGATGGACTGGATGGTCTGGATGGAGTGGTTGGAGTGGATGATGTGGATGGTCTGGATGGAGTGGATGGTGTAGATTGAGAGGATGGTGTGGATGGTGTGTATGGAGTTGGTGATGTGGCTGGAGTGGATGACGTGGATGTTACGGATGGTGTGGATGGAGTGGATGGAGTGTATGATGCGGATGGAGTGGATGGTGTGGATGGAGTGGATGGAGTGGATGGAGAGGGTGGTGTGGATGATGTGGATGATGTGGATGGTGTGGATGGAGTGGTTGGTGTGGATGGAGTGGATGTTGTGGATGGAGTGGATTGTGTGGATGGTGTGGATGATGTGGATGATGTGGATGGTGTGGATGGAGTGGATGGAGAGGGTGGCGTGGATGATGTGGATGATGTGGATGATGTGGATGGTGCGGATTGTGTGGATGGAGTGGATTGTGTGGATGGTGTGGATAGAGTGGATGGAGTGGATGGAGTGGATGGAGTGGATGGTGTGGATGGAGTGGATGGCGTGGATGGCGTGGATGGTGTGGATGGAGTGGATGGAGTGGATGGAGTTGATGGTTTGAATGGTGTGGATGGTGTGGATGGCGTGGATGGCGTGGATGGAGTGGATGATGTGGATGGTGTGGATGATGTGGATGGTGCGGATGGTGTGGATGGAGTGGATGGTGTGGATGGAGTGGATGATGTGGATGGACTGGATGGTCTGGATGGAGTGGTTGGAGTGGATGATGTGGATGGTCTGGATGGAGTGGATGGTGTAGATTGAGAGGATGGTGTGGATGGTGTGTATGGAGTTGGTGATGTGGCTGGAGTGGATGACGTGGATGTTACGGATGGTGTGGATGGAGTGGATGGAGTGTATGATGCGGATGGAGTGGATGGTGTGGATGGAGTGGATGGAGTGGATGGAGAGGGTGGTGTGGATGATGTGGATGATGTGGATGGTGTGGATGGAGTGGTTGGTGTGGATGGAGTGGATGTTGTGGATGGAGTGGATTGTGTGGATGGTGTGGATGATGTGGATGATGTGGATGGTGTGGATGGAGTGGATGGAGAGGGTGGCGTGGATGATGTGGATGATGTGGATGATGTGGATGGTGCGGATTGTGTGGATGGAGTGGATTGTGTGGATGGTGTGGATAGAGTGGATGGAGTGGATGGAGTGGATGGAGTGGATGGTGTGGATGGAGTGGATGGCGTGGATGGCGTGGATGGTGTGGATGGAGTGGATGGAGTGGATGGAGTTGATGGTTTGAATGGTGTGGATGGTGTGGATGGCGTGGATGGCGTGGATGGAGTGGATGGTGAGGATGGTGTGGATGGAGTGGATGATGTGGATGGTATGGATGCAGTGGATGGTGTGGATGGTGTGGATGGAGTGGATGGTGTGGATGGTATGGATGGCGTGAATGGAGTGGATGGTGTGGATGGTGTGGATGGAGTGGATGGTGTGGATGGTGTGAATGAAGTGGATGGTGTGGATGGAGTGGATGGTGTGGATGGTATGGATGGCGTGAATGGAGTGGATGCAGTGGATGGTGTGGATGGTGTGGATGGAGTGGATGGTTCGGATGGAGTGGATGGTGTGGATGGTGTGGATGGTGTGGTGGAGTGGATGGAGTGGATGGTGTGGATGGAGTTGATGGAGTGGATGGTGTGGGTGGAGTGGATGGAGTGGATGGAGTGGATGGAGTGGATGGTGTGGATGGTGTGGATGGAGTGGATGGAGTGGATGGAGTGGATGGTGTGGATGGTGTGGATGGTGTGGATGGAGTGGATGGAGTGGATGGTGTGGATGGAGTGGATGATGTGGATGGTATGGATGGAGTGGATGGTGTGGATGGTGTGGATGGAGTTGTTGGTGTGGATGGTGTGAATGGAGTAGATGGTGTGTATGGTGTGGATAGTGTGGATGGAGTGGATGGTGTGGATGTTATGGATGGCGTGAATGGAGTGGATGGAGTGGATGGTGTGGATGGTGTGGATGGAGTGGATGAAGTGAATGGTTCGGATGGAGTGGATGGTGTGGATGGTGTGGATGGAGTGGTGGAGTGGATGGAGTGGATGGTGTGGACGGAGTGGATCGTGTGGATGAAGTGGATGGTGTGGATGGTGTGGATTTAGTGGATGGAGTGGATGGAGTTGATGGTTTGAATGGTGTGGATGGTGTGGATGGTCTGCATGGAGTGGATGGAGTGGATGGTGTAGATGGAGAGGATGGTATGGATGGTGTGGATGGAGATGGTGAATTGGAAGGAATGGATGACGTGGATGTTGCGGATGGAGTGGATGGAGTGGATGATGCGGATGGAGTGGATGGTGTGGATGGAGTGGATGGAGTGGATGGAGAGGGTGGTGTGGATGATGTGGATGATGTGGATGTTGTGGATGGAGTGGTTGGTGTGGATGGAGTGGATGGAGTGGATGGTGTGGATGGAGTGGATGGTGTGGATGGAGTGGATGGTGTGGATGGAGTGGATGGAGTGGATGGAGTGGATGGTGTGGATGGAGTGGATGGTGTGGATGGAGTGGATGGTGTGGATGGTGTGGATGGAGTGGATGGAGTGGATGGTGTGGATGGTGAGGATGGTGTGGATAGAGTGGAAGGTGTGGATGGTGTGGATGGAGTGGATGATGTGGATGGTGTGGATGGAGTGGATGGTGTGGATGGTGTGGATGGGGTGGATGATGTGGATGGTGTGGTTGGAGTGAATGGTGTGGATGGTGTGGATGGTGTGGATGGTGTGGATGGTGTGGATGGAGTGGATGGTGTGGATGGTGTGGATGGGGTGGATGATGTGGATGGTGTGGATGGAGTGAATGGTGTGGATGGTGTGGATGGTGTGGATGGTGTGGATGGAGTGGATGGTGTGGATGGGGTGGATGATGTGGATGGTGTGGATGGAGTGGATGGTGTGGATGGTGTGGATGGAGTGGATGGTGTGGATGGTGTGGATGGAGTGGATGATGTGGATGGTGTGGATGGTGTGGATGGTGTGGATGGCGTGAAGGGAGTGGATTGTGTGGATGGTGTGGATGGAGTGGATGGTGTGGATGGTGTGGATGGAGTGGATGATGTGGTTGGTGTGGATGGTGTGAATGGAGTGGATTGTGTGGATGGAGTGGATGGTGTGGATGGAGTGGATGGAGTGGATGGTGTGGATGGAGTGGATGGATGGATGGTGTGGATGGTGTGGATGGATTGGATGGAGTGGATGGTGTGGATGGTGTGAATGGAGTGGATGGAGTGGATGGAGTGGATGGTGTGGATGGTGTGGTTGAAGTGGATGGAGAGGATGGAATGGATGGAGTGGATGGTGTGGATGGTGTGAATGGAGTGGATGGAGTGGATGGTGTGAATGGAGTGGATGGAGTGGATGGTGTGGATGAAGTGGATGGAGTGGATGGAGTGGATCGTGTGGATGAAGTGGATAGGGTGGATGGAGTGGATGGTGTGGATGGAGTGGATGGAGTGGATGGTGTGGATGGTGTGGATGATGTGGATGGAGTGGATGGAGTGGATGGTGTGGATGGTGTGGATGGAGTGGATGGAGTGGATGGTGTGGATGGTGTGGATGGAGTGGATGGAGTGGATGGTTTGAATGCTGTGGATGGTGTGGATGGTGTGGATGGAGTGAAAGGTGTGGATGGTGTGGATGGAGTGGATGATGTGGATGGAGTTGATGGAATGGATCGTGTGGATGGAGTGGATGGGGCGGATGTTGTGGATGGTGTGGATGGTGTGGATGGAGTGGATGGAGTGGATGGTGTGGATGGTGTGGATGGAGTGGATGATGTGGATGGTGTGGATGGAGTGGATGGTGTGGATGGTGTGGATGGTGTGAATGGAGTGGATGGAGTGGATGGTGTGGATGGTGTGGATGGAGTGGATGATGTGGATGGTGTGGATGGTGTGGATGGTTCGGATAGAGTGGATGGTATGGATGTTGTGATTGGAGTGGATGGTGTGGATGGTGTGGATGGAGTGGATGGTCTGGTTGGTGTGGATGGTGTGAATGGAGTGGATGGAGTGGATGAAGTGGATGGTTCGGATGGAGTGGATGGTGTGGATGAAGTGGATGGAGTGGATGGAGTGGACGGAGTGGATGGTCTGAATGGAGTGGATGGTCTGAATGGATTGGATGGTGTTGATGGTGTGGATGGAGTGGATGGTGTGGATGAAGTGGATGGAGTGGATGGTGTGGATGGAGTGGATGGTGTGGATGGAGTGGATGGTGTAGATGGAGAGGATGGTGTGGATGGTGTGGATGGAGTGGATGGTGTGGATGGAGTGGATGGTGTATATGGAGTGGATGGTGTGGATGATGTGGATGGTGTGGATGATGTGGATGGTGCGGATGGTGTGGATGGAGTGGATGGTGTGGATGGAGTGGATGATGTGGATGGAGTGGATGGTCTGGATTGAGTGGTTGGAGTGGATGATGTGGATGGTCTGGATGGAGTGGATGGTGTAGATTGAGAGGATGGTGTGGATGGTGTGGATGACGTGGATGTTACGGATGGTGTGGATGGAGTGGATGATGCGGATGGAGTGGATGGTGTCGATGGAGTGGATGGAGTGGATGGAGAGGGTGGTGTGGATGATGTGGATGGTGTGGATGGAGTGGTTGGTGTGGATGGATGGATGGTGTGGATGGAGTGGATTGTGTGGATGGAGTGGATGATGTGGATGATGTGGATGGTGTGGATGGAGTGGATGGAGAGGTGGCGTGGATGATGTGGATGATGTGGATGATGTGGATGATGTGGATGGTGCGGATTGTGCGGATTGTGTGGATGGAGTGGATTGTGTGGATGGTGTGGATGGAGTGGATGGAGTGGATGGTGTGGATGGAGTGTATGGTGTGGATGGAGTGGATGGCGTGGATGGCGTGGATGTAGTGGATGGAGTGGATGGAGTGGATGGAGTGGATGGTGTGGATGGTATGGATGGAGTGGATGGAGTGGATGGAGTTGATGGTTTGAATGGTGTGGATGGTGTGGATGGAGTGGATGGCGTGGATGGAGTGGAAGGTGTGGATGGTGTGGATGGAGTGGATGATGTGGATGGTATGGATGGAGTGGATGGTGTGGATGGTGTGGATGGAGTGGATGGTGTGGATGGTATGGATGGCGTGAATGGAGTGGATGGAGTGGATTGAGGGGATGGTGTGGATGGAGTGGATGGTGTGGATGGAGTGGATTGTGTGGATGGTGTGGATGGAGTGGATGGAGTGGATGGTGTGGATGGAGTGGATGGAGTGGATGGTGTGGATGGAGTGGATGGTGTGGATGGAGTGGATGGTGTGGATGGAGTGGATGGAGTGGATGGAGTGGATGGTGTGGATGGTGTGGATGGTGTGGATGGAGTGGATGGAGTGGATGGAGTTGATGGTTTGAATGGTGTGGATGGTGTGGATGGAGTGGATGGCGTGGATGGAGTGGAAGGTGTGGATGGTGTGGATGGAGTGGATGATGTGGATGGTATGGATGGAGTGGATGGTGTGGATGGTGTGGATGGAGTGGATGGTGTGGATGGTATGGATGGCGTGAATGGAGTGGATGGAGTGGATTGAGGGGATGGTGTGGATGGAGTGGATGGTGTGGATGGAGTGGATTGTGTGGATGGTGTGGATGGAGTGGATGGAGTGGATGGTGTGGATGGAGTGGATGGAGTGGATGGTGTGGATGGAGTGGATGGTGTGGATGGAGTGGATGGTGTGGATGGAGTGGATGGAGTGGATGGCGTGGATGGAGTGGATTGTGTGGATGGTGTGGATGGAGTGGATGGAGTGGATGGTGTGGATGGAGTGGATGGTGTGGATGGTGTGGATGGTGTGGATGGTGTGGATGGTGTGGATGGTGTGAATGAAGTGGATGGTGTGGATGGAGTGGATGGTGTGGATGGTATGGATGGCGTGAATGGAGTGGATGCAGTGGATGGTGTGGATGGTGTGGATGGAGTGGATGGTTCGGATGGAGTGGATGGTGTGGATGGTGTGGATGGTGTGGTGGAGTGGATGGAGTGGATGGTGTGGATGGAGTTGATGGAGTGGATGGTGTGGGTGGAGTGGATGGAGTGGATGGTGTGGATGGTGTGGATGGAGTGGATGGAGTGGATGGAGTGGATGGTGTGGATGGTGTGGATGGATTGGATGGAGTTGATGGTTTGAATGGTGTGGATGGTGTGGATGGTGTGGATGGAGTGGATGGAGTGGATGATGTGGATGGTATGGATGGAGTGGATGGTGTGGATGGTGTGGATGGAGTGGTTGGTGTGGATGGTGTGAATGGAGTAGATGGTGTGTATGGTGTGGATAGTGTGGATGGAGTGGATGGTGTGGATGTTATGGATGGCGTGAATGGAGTGGATGGAGTGGATGGTGTGGATGGTGTGGATGGAGTGGATGAAGTGGATGGTTCGGATGGAGTGGATGGTGTGGATGGTGTGGATGGAGTGGTGGAGTGGATGGAGTGGATGGTGTGGACGGAGTGGATCGTGTGGATGAAGTGGATAGGGTGGATGGAGTGGATGGTGTGGATGGAGTTGATGGAGTGGATGGTGTGGGTGGAGTGGATGGAGTGGATGGTGTGGATGGTGTGGATTTAGTGGATGGAGTTGATGGTTTGAATGGTGTGGATGGAGTGGATGGTGTGGATGGACTGGATGGAGTGGATGGTGTGGATGGAGTGGATGGAGTGGATGGTGTGGATGGTGTGGATGGATTGGATGGAGTGGATGGTGTGGATGGTCTGGATGGAGTGGATGGAGTGGATGGTGTAGATGGAAAGGATGGTATGGATGGTGTGGATGGAGATGGTGAATTGGAAGGAATGGATGACGTGGATGTTGCGGATGGAGTGGATGGAGTGGATGATGCGGATGGAGTGGATGGTGTGGATGGAGTGGATGGAGTGGATGGAGAGGGTGGTGTGGATGATGTGGATGATGTGGATGGTGTGGATGGAGTGGTTGGTGTGGATGGAGTGGATGGTGTGGATGGAGTGCATTGTGTGGATGGAGTGGATGGTGTGGATGGAGTGGATTGAGTGGATGGTGTGGATGGAGTGGATGGTGTGGATGGAGTGGATTGTGTGGATGGTGTGGATGGAGTGGATGGAGTGGATGGTGTGGATGGAGTGGATGGAGTGGATGGTGTGGATGGAGTGGATGGTGTGGATGGAGTGGATGGTGTGGATGGTGTGGATGGGGTGGATGATGTGGATGGTGTGAATCGAGTGGATGGTGTGGATGGTGTGGATGGTGTGGATGGTGTAGATGGTGTGGATGGTGTGAATGAAGTGGATGGTGTGGATGGAGTGGCTGGAGTGGATGGTGTGGATGGAGTGGATGGAGTGGATGGAGTGGATGGCGTTTATGGTTTGCATGGTGTGGATGGTGTGGATGGTGTGGATAGAGTGGAAGGTGTGGATGGTGTGGATGGAGTGGATGATGTGGATGGTGTGGATGGAGTGGATGGTGTGGATGGGGTGGATGATGTGGATGGTGTGGATGGAGTGAATGGTGTGGATGGTGTGGATTGTGTGGATGGTGTGGATGGAGTGGATGGTGTGGATGGGGTGGATGATGTGGATGGTGTGGATGGAGTGGATGGTGTGGATGGTGTGGATGGAGTGGATGGTGTGGATGGTGTGGATGGAGTGGATGATGTGGATGGTGTGGATGGTGTGGATGGCGTGAAGGGAGTGGATTGTGTGGATGGTGTGGATGGTGTGGATGGAGTGGATGGTGTGGATGGTGTGGATGGAGTGGATGATGTGGTTGGTGTGGATGGTGTGAATGGAGTGGATGGAGTGGATTGTGTGGATGGAGTGGATGGTGTGGATGGAGTGGATGGAGTGGATGGTGTGGATGGAGTGGATGGATGGATGGTGTGGATGGTGTGGATGGATTGGATGGAGTGGATGGTGTGGATGGTGTGAATGGAGTGGATGGAGTGGATGGAGTGGATGGTGTGGATGGTGTGGATGAAGTGGATGGAGAGGATGAAATGGATGGAGTGGATGGTGTGGATGGTGTGAATGGAGTGGATGGAGTGGATGGTGTGAATGGAGTGGATGGAGTGGATGGTGTGGATGAAGTGGATGGAGTGGATGGAGTGGATCGTGTGGATGAAGTGGATAGGGTGGATGGAGTGGATGGTGTGGATGGAGTGGATGGAGTGGATGGTGTGGATGGTGTGGATGGTGTGGATGAAGTGGATGCAGTGGATGGTGTGGATGGTGTGAATGGAGTGGATGGAGTGGATGGTGTGAATGGAGTGGATGGAGTGGATGGTGTGGATGAAGTGGATGGAGTGGATGGAGTGGATGGTGTGGATGGAGTGGATAGTGTGAATGGAGTGGATGGTGTGGATGGAGTGGATGATGTGGATGGAGTGGATGGAGTGGATGGTGTGGATGGTGTGGATGGAGTGGATGGAGTGGATGGTGTGGATGGTGTGGATGGAGTGGATGGAGTGGATGGTTTGAATGCTGTGGATGGTGTGGATGGTGTGGATGGAGTGAAAGGTGTGGATGGTGTGGATGGAGTGGATGATGTGGATGGAGTGGATGGAATGGATCGTGTGGATGGAGTGGATGGTGCGGATGTTGTGGATGGTGTGGATGGTGTGGATGGAGTGGATGGAGTGGATGGTGTGGATGGTGTGGATGGAGTGGATGATGTGGATGGTGTGGATGGAGTGGATGGTGTGGATGGTGTGGATGGTGTGGATGGTGTGAATGGAGTGGATGGAGTGGATGGTGTGGATGGTGTGGATGGAGTGGATGATGTGGATGGTGTGGATGGTGTGGATGGTTCGGATAGAGTGGATGGTATGGATGTTGTGATTGGAGTGGATGGTGTGGATGGTGTGGATGGAGTGGATGGTCTGGTTGGTGTGGATGGTGTGAATGGAGTGGATGGAGTGGATGAAGTGGATGGTTCGGATGGAGTGGATGGTGTGGATGAAGTGGATGGAGTGGATGGAGTGGACGGAGTGGATGGTCTGAATGGAGTGGATGGTGTTGATGGTGTGGATGGAGTGGATGGTGTGGATGAAGTGGATGGAGTGGATGGTGTGGATGGAGTGGATGGTGTGGATGGAGTGGATGGTGTAGATGGAGAGGATGGTGTGGATGGTGTGGATGGAGTGGATGGTGTATATGGAGTGGATGGTGTGGATGATGTGGATGGTGTGGATGATGTGGATGGTGCGGATGGTGTGGATGGAGTGGATGGTGTGGATGGAGTGGATGATGTGGATGGAGTGGATGGTCTGGATTGAGTGGTTGGAGTGGATGATGTGGATGGTCTGGATGGAGTGGATGGTGTAGATTGAGAGGATGGTGTGGATGGTGTGGATGACGTGGATGTTACGGATGGTGTGGATGGAGTGGATGATGCGGATGGAGTGGATGGTGTGGATGGAGTGGATGGAGTGGATGGAGAGAGTGGTGTGGATGATGTGGATGATGTGGATGGTGTGGATGGAGTGGTTGGTGTGGATGGAGTGGATGGTGTGGATGGAGTGGATTGTGTGGATGGAGTGGATGATGTGGATGATGTGGATGGTGTGGATGGAATGGATGGAGAGGTGGCGTGGATGATGTGGATGATGTGGATGATGTGGATGATGTGGATGATGTGGATGGTGCGGATTGTGCGGATTGTGTGGATGGAGTGGATTGTGTGGATGGTGTGGATGGAGTGGATGGAGTGGATGGTGTGGATGGAGTGGATGGTGTGGATGGCGTGGATGGCGTGGATGGCGTGGATGTAGTGGATGGAGTGGATGGAGTGGATGGAGTGGATGGTGTGGATGGTGTGGATGGTGTGGATGGAGTGGATGGAGTGGATGGAGTTGATGGTTTGAATGGTGTGGATGGTGTGGATGGAGTGGATGGCGTGGATGGAGTGGAAGGTGTGGATGGTGTGGATGGAGTGGATGATGTGGATGGTATGGATGGAGTGGATGGTGTGGATGGTGTGGATGGAGTGGATGGTGTGGATGGTATGGATGGCGTGAATGGAGTGGATGGAGTGGATTGAGGGGATGGTGTGGATGGAGTGGATGGTGTGGATGGAGTGGATTGTGTGGATGGTGTGGATGGAGTGGATGGAGTGGATGGTGTGGATGGAGTGGATGGAGTGGATGGTGTGGATGGTGTGGATGGAGTGGATGGAGTGGATGGAGTGGATGGTGTGGATGGTGTGGATGGAGTGGATGGAGTGGATGGAGTTTATGGTTTGCATGGTGTGGATGGTGTGGATGGTGTGGATGGAGTGCATGGTGTGGATGGTGTGGATGGAGTGGATGGAGTGGATGGTGTGGATGGTGTGGATGGGGTGGATGATATGGATGGTGTGAATGGAGTTGATGGTGTGGATGGTGTGGATGGTGTGGATGGTGTGGATGGAGTGCATGGTGTGGATGGTGTGGATGGGGTGGATGATGTGGATGGTGTGGATGGAGTGGATGGTGTGGATGGTGTGGATGGAGTGGATGGTGTGGATGGTGTGGATGGAGTGGATGATGTAGATGGTGTGGATGTTGTGGATGGTGTGGATGGCGTGAAGGGAGTGGATTCTGTGGATGGTGTGGATGGAATGGATGGTGTGGATGGTGTGGATGGAGTGGATGGTGTGGTTGGTGTGGATGGTGTGAAAGGAGTGGATGGAGTGGATGAAGTGGATGGTCTGGATGGAGTGGATCGTGTGAATGAAGTGGATAGGGTGGATGGAGTGGATGGTGTGGATGGAGTGGATGGAGTGGATGGTGTGGATGGTGTGGATGGATTGGATGGAGTGGATGGTGTGAAAGGAGTGGATGGAGTGGATGAAGTGGATGGTCTGGATGGAGTGGATCGTGTGAATGAAGTGGATAGGGTGGATGGAGTGGATGGTGTGGATGGAGTGGATGGAGTGGATGGTGTGGATGGTGTGGATGGATTGGATGGAGTGGATGGTGTGGATGGTGTGGATGGTGTGGATGGAGTGGATGGTGTGGATGGTGTGGATGGGGTGGATGATGTGGATGGTGTGAATGGAGTGGATGGTGTGGATGGTGTGGATGGTGTGGATGGTGTGGATGGAGTGGATGGTGTGGATGGTGTGGATGGGGTGGATGATGTGGATGGTGTGGATGGAGTGGATGGTGTGGATGGTGTGGATGGAGTGGATGGTGTGGATGGTGTGTATGGAGTGGATGAAGTGGATGGTGTGGATGGTGTGGATGGTGTGGATGGCGTGAAGGGAGTGGATTGTGTGGATGGTGTGGATGGTGTGGATGGAATGGATGGTGTGGATGGAGTGGATGGTGTGGTTGGTGTGGATGGTGTGAATGGAGTGGATGGAGTGGATGAAGTGGATGGTGTGGATGGAGTGGATGGTGTGGATGGAGTGGATGGTGTGGATGGAGTGGATGATGTGGATGGAGTGGATGGAGTGGATGGTGTGGATGGTGTGGATGGAGTGGATGGAGTGGATGGAGTGGATGGAGTTGATGGTGTGAATGCTGTGGATGGTGTGGATGGTGTGGATAGAGTGGAAGGTGTGGATGGTGTGGATGGAGTGGATGATGTGGATGGAGAGGATGGAATGGATCGTGTGGATGGAGAGAATGGTGCGGATGGTGCGGATGGTGTGGATGGTGTGGATGGAGTGGATGGAGTGGATGGTATGGATGGTGTGGATGGAGTGGATGATGTGGATGGTGTGGATGGAGTGGATGGTGTGGATGGTGTGGATGGTGTGGATGGTGTGAATGGAGTGGATGGAGTGGATGGTGTGGATGGTGTGGATGGAGTGGATGATGTGGATGGTGTGGATGGTGTGGATGGTGTGGATGAAGTGGATGCAGTGGATGGTGTGGATGGTGTGAATGGAGTGGATGGAGTGGATGGTGTGAATGGAGTGGATGGAGTGGATGGTGTGGATGAAGTGGATGGAGTGGATGGAGTGGATGGTGTGGATGGAGTGGATAGTGTGAATGGAGTGGATGGTGTGGATGGAGTGGATGATGTGGATGGAGTGGATGGAGTGGATGGTGTGGATGGTGTGGATGGAGTGGATGGAGTGGATGGTGTGAATGGTGTGGATGGAGTGGATGGAGTGGATGGTTTGAATGCTGTGGATGGTGTGGATGGTGTGGATGGAGTGAAAGGTGTGGATGGTGTGGATGGAGTGGATGATGTGGATGGAGTGGATGGAATGGATCGTGTGGATGGAGTGGATGGTGCGGATGTTGTGGATGGTGTGGATGGTGTGGATGGAGTGGATGGAGTGGATGGTGTGGATGGTGTGGATGGAGTGGATGATGTGGATGGTGTGGATGGAGTGGATGGTGTGGATGGTGTGGATGGTGTGGATGGTGTGAATGGAGTGGATGGAGTGGATGGTGTGGATGGTGTGGATGGAGTGGATGATGTGGATGGTGTGGATGGTGTGGATGGTTCGGATAGAGTGGATGGTATGGATGTTGTGATTGGAGTGGATGGTGTGGATGGTGTGGATGGAGTGGATGGTCTGGTTGGTGTGGATGGTGTGAATGGAGTGGATGGAGTGGATGAAGTGGATGGTTCGGATGGAGTGGATGGTGTGGATGAAGTGGATGGAGTGGATGGAGTGGACGGAGTGGATGGTTTGAATGGAGTGGATGGTGTTGATGGTGTGGATGGAGTGGATGGTGTGGATGAAGTGGATGGAGTGGATGGTGTGGATGGAGTGGATGGTGTGGATGGAGTGGATGGTGTAGATGGAGAGGATGGTGTGGATGGTGTGGATGGAGTGGATGGTGTGGATGGAGTGGATGGTGTATATGGAGTGGATGGTGTGGATGATGTGGATGGTGTGGATGATGTGGATGGTGCGGATGGTGTGGATGGAGTGGATGGTGTGGATGGAGTGGATGATGTGGATGGAGTGGATGGTCTGGATTGAGTGGTTGGAGTGGATGATGTGGATGGTCTGGATGGAGTGGATGGTGTAGATTGAGAGGATGGTGTGGATGGTGTGGATGACGTGGATGTTACGGATGGTGTGGATGGAGTGGATGATGCGGATGGAGTGGATGGTGTGGATGGAGTGGATGGAGTGGATGGAGAGGGTGGTGTGGATGATGTGGATGATGTGGATGGTGTGGATGGAGTGGTTGGTGTGGATGGAGTGGATGGTGTGGATGGAGTGGATGGTGTGGATGGTGTGGATGGAGTGGATGGAGTGGATGGAGTGGATGGAGTTGATGGTGTGAATGCTGTGGATGGTGTGGATGGTGTGGATAGAGTGGAAGGTGTGGATGGTGTGGATGGAGTGGGTGATGTGGATGGAGTGGATGGTATGGATGGTGTGGATGGAGTGGATGATGTGGATGGTGTGGATGGAGTGGATGGTGTGGATGGTGTGGATGGTGTGGATGGTGTGAATGGAGTGGATGGAGTGGATGGTGTGGATGGTGTGGATGGAGTGGATGATGTGGATGGTGTGGATGGTGTGGATGGTGTGGATGAAGTGGATGCAGTGGATGGTGTGGATGGTGTGAATGGAGTGGATGGAGTGGATGGTGTGAATGGAGTGGATGGAGTGGATGGTGTGGATGAAGTGGATGGAGTGGATGGAGTGGATGGTGTGGATGGAGTGGATAGTGTGAATGGAGTGGATGGTGTGGATGGAGTGGATGATGTGGATGGAGTGGATGGAGTGGATGGTGTGGATGGTGTGGATGGAGTGGATGGAGTGGATGGTGTGGATGGTGTGGATGGAGTGGATGGAGTGGATGGTTTGAATGCTGTGGATGGTGTGGATGGTGTGGATGGAGTGAAAGGTGTGGATGGTGTGGATGGAGTGGATGATGTGGATGGAGTGGATGGAATGGATCGTGTGGATGGAGTGGATGGTGCGGATGTTGTGGATGGTGTGGATGGTGTGGATGGAGTGGATGGAGTGGATGGTGTGGATGGTGTGGATGGAGTGGATGATGTGGATGGTGTGGATGGAGTGGATGGTGTGGATGGTGTGGATGGTGTGGATGGTGTGAATGGAGTGGATGGAGTGGATGGTGTGGATGGTGTGGATGGAGTGGATGATGTGGATGGTGTGGATGGTGTGGATGGTTCGGATAGAGTGGATGGTATGGATGTTGTGATTGGAGTGGATGGTGTGGATGGTGTGGATGGAGTGGATGGTCTGGTTGGTGTGGATGGTGTGAATGGAGTGGATGGAGTGGATGAAGTGGATGGTTCGGATGGAGTGGATGGTGTGGATGAAGTGGATGGAGTGGATGGAGTGGACGGAGTGGATGGTCTGAATGGAGTGGATGGTGTTGATGGTGTGGATGGAGTGGATGGTGTGGATGGAGTGGATGGAGTGGATGGTGTGGATGGAGTGGATGGTGTGGATGGAGTGGATGGTGTAGATGGAGAGGATGGTGTGGATGGTGTGGATGGAGTGGATGGTGTGGATGGAGTGGATGGTGTATATGGAGTGGATGGTGTGGATGATGTGGATGGTGTGGATGATGTGGATGGTGCGGATGGTGTGGATGGAGTGGATGGTGTGGATGGAGTGGATGATGTGGATGGAGTGGATGGTCTGGATTGAGTGGTTGGAGTGGATGATGTGGATGGTCTGGATGGAGTGGATGGTGTAGATTGAGAGGATGGTGTGGATGGTGTGGATGACGTGGATGTTACGGATGGTGTGGATGGAGTGGATGATGCGGATGGAGTGGATGGTGTGGATGGAGTGGATGGAGTGGATGGAGAGGGTGGTGTGGATGATGTGGATGATGTGGATGGTGTGGATGGAGTGGTTGGTGTGGATGGAGTGGATGGTGTGGATGGAGTGGATTGTGTGGATGGAGTGGATGATGTGGATGATGTGGATGGTGTGGATGGAGTGGATGGAGAGGTGGCGTGGATGATGTGGATGATGTGGATGATGTGGATGATGTGGATGGTGCGGATTGTGCGGATTGTGTGGATGGAGTGGATTGTGTGGATGGTGTGGATGGAGTGGATGGAGTGGATGGTGTGGATGGAGTGGATGGTGTGGATGGCGTGGATGGCGTGGATGGCGTGGATGTAGTGGATGGAGTGGATGGAGTGGATGGAGTGGATGGTGTGGATGGTGTGGATGGAGTGGATGGAGTGGATGGAGTTGATGGTTTGAATGGTGTGGATGGTGTGGATGGAGTGGATGGCGTGGATGGAGTGGAAGGTGTGGATGGTGTGGATGGAGTGGATGATGTGGATGGTATGGATGGAGTGGATGGTGTGGATGGTGTGGATGGAGTGGATGGTGTGGATGGTATGGATGGCGTGAATGGAGTGGATGGAGTGGATTGTGTGGATGGTGTGGATGGAGTGGATGGAGTGGATGGTGTGGATGGAGTGGATGGAGTGGATGGTGTGGATGGAGTGGATGGTGTGGATGGAGTGGATGGTGTGGATGGAGTGGATGGAGTGGATGGAGTGGATGGTGTGGATGGTGTGGATGGAGTGGATGGAGTGGATGGAGTGGATGGAGTTTATGGTTTGCATGGTGTGGATGGTGTGGATAGAGTGGATGGTGTGGATGGAGTGGATGGTGTGGATGGTGTGGATGGAGTGGATGGAGTGGATGGAGTGGATGGTGTGGATGGAGTGGATGGTGTGGATGGAGTGGATGGTGTGGATGGTGTGGATGGTGTGGATAGAGTGGAAGGTGTGGATGGTGTGGATGGAGTGGATGGTGTGGATGGTGTGGATGGAGTGGATGGTGTGGATGGTGTGGATGGAGTGGATGATGTAGATGGTGTGGATGTTGTGGATGGTGTGGATGGCGTGAAGGGAGTGGATTGTGTGGATGGTGTGGATGGAATGGATGGTGTGGATGGTGTGGATGGAGTGGATGGTGTGGTTGGTGTGGATGGTGTGAAAGGAGTGAATGGAGTGGATGAAGTGGATGGTCTGGATGGAGTGGATCATGTGAATAAAGTGGATAGGGTGGATGGAGTGGATGGTGTGGATGGAGTGGATGGAGTGGATGGTGTGGATGGTGTGGATGGATTGGATGGAGTGGATGGTGTGAAAGGAGTGGATGGAGTGGATGAAGTGGATGGTCTGGATGGAGTGGATCGTGTGAATGAAGTGGATAGGGTGGATGGAGTGGATGGTGTGGATGGAGTGGATGGAGTGGATGGTGTGGATGGTGTGGATGGATTGGATGGAGTGGATGGTGTGGATGGTGTGGATGGTGTGGATGGAGTGGATGGTGTGGATGGTGTGGATGGGGTGGATGATGTGGATGGTGTGAATGGAGTGGATGGTGTGGATGGTGTGGATGGTGTGGATGGTGTGGATGGAGTGGATGGTGTGGATGGTGTGGATGGGGTGGATGATGTGAATGGTGTGGATGGAGTGGATGGTGTGGATGGTGTGGATGGAGTGGATGGTGTGGATGGTGTGTATGGAGTGGATGAAGTGGATGGTGTGGATGGTGTGGATGGTGTGGATGGCGTGAAGGGAGTGGATTGTGTGGATGGTGTGGATGGTGTGGATGGAAGGGATGGTGTGGATGGAGTGGATGGTGTGGTTGGTGTGGATGGTGTGAATGGAGTGGATGGAGTGGATGAAGTGGATGGTGTGGATGGAGTGGATGGTGTGGATGGAGTGGATGGTGTGGATGGAGTGGATGATGTGGATGGAGTGGATGGAGTGGATGGTGTGGATGGTGTGGATGGAGTGGATGGAGTGGATGGAGTGGATGGAGTTGATGGTGTGAATGCTGTGGATGGTGTGGATGGTGTGGATAGAGTGGAAGGTGTGGATGGTGTGGATGGAGTGGATGATGTGGATGGAGAGGATGGAATGGATCGTGTGGATGGAGAGAATGGTGCGGATGGTGCGGATGGTGTGGATGGTGTGGATGGAGTGGATGGAGTGGATGGTATGGATGGTGTGGATGGAGTGGATGATGTGGATGGTGTGGATGAAGTGGATGGTGTGGATGGTGTGGATGGTGTGGATGGTGTGAATGGAGTGGATGGAGTGGATGGTGTGGATGGTGTGGATGGAGTGGATGATGTGGATGGTGTGGATGGTGTGGATGGTTCGGATAGAGTGGATGGTATGGATGTTGTGAATGGAGTGGATGGTGTGGATGGTGTGGATGGTGTGGATGGAGTGGATGGTCTGGTTGGTGTGGATGGTGTGAATGGAGTGGATGGAGTGGATGAAGTGGATTGTTCGGATGGAGTGGATGGTGTGGATGAAGTGGATGGAGTGGATGGAGTGGACGGAGTGGATGGTCTGAATGGAGTGGATGGTGTTGATGGTGTGGATGGTGTGGATGGTGTGGATGAAGTGGATGGAGTGGATGGTGTGGATGGTGTGGATGGAGTGGATGGTCTGGATGGAGTGGATGGTGTGGATGGTGTGGATGGAGTGGATGGTGTGGATGGAGTGGATGGTGTGGATGGAGAGGATGGTGTGGATGGTGTGGATGGAGTGGATGGTGTGGATGGAGTGGATGGTGTAGATGGAGTGGATGGTGCGGATGATGTGGATGGTGTGGATGATGTGGATGGTGCGGATGGTGTGGATGGAGTGGATGGTGTGGATGGAGTGGATGATGTGGATGGAGTGGATGGTCTGGATGGAGTGGTTGGAGTGGATGATGTGGATGGTCTGGATGGAGTGGTTTGTGTAGATTGAGAGGATGGTGTGGATGGTGTGTATGGAGTTGGTGATGTGGCTGGAGTGGATGACGTGGATGTTACGGATGGTGTGGATGGAGTGGATGGAGTGTTTGATGCGGATGGAGTGGATGGTGTGGATGGAGTGGATGGAGTGGATGGAGAGGGTGGTGTGGATGATGTGGATGATGTGGATGGTGTGGATGGAGTGGTTGGTGTGGATGGAGTGGATGGTGTTGATGGAGTGGATTGTGTGGATGGAGTGGATGATGTGGATGATGTGGATGGTGTGGATGGAGTGGATGGAGAGGGTGGCGTGGATGATGTGGATGATGTGGATGATGTGGATGATGTGGATGGTGCGGATTGTGTGGATGGAGTGGATTGTGTGGATGGTGTGGATAGAGTGGATGGAGTGGATGGAGTGGATGGAGTGGATGGTGTGGATGGAGTGGATGGCGTGGATGGCGTGGATGGTGTGGATGGAGTGGATGGAGTGGATGGAGTTGATGGTTTGAATGGTGTGGATGGTGTGGATGGTGTGGATGGCGTGGATGGAGTGGATGGTGTGGATGATGTGGATGGTATGGATGGAGTGGATGGTGTGAATGGAGTGGATGGAGTGGATGGTGTGGATGGTGTGGATGGAGTGGATGGTGTGGATGCTGTGAATGAAGTGGATGGTGTGGATGGAGTGGATGGTGTGGATGGTATGGATGGCGTGAATGGAGTGGATGGAGTGGATGGTGTGGATGGTGTGGATGGAGTGGATGGTTCGGATGGAGTGGATGGTGTGGATGGTGTGGATGGTGTGGTGGAGTGGATGGAGTGGATGGTGTGGATGGAGTTGATGGAGTGGATGGTGTGGGTGGAGTGGATGGAGTGGATGGTGTGGATGGTGTGGATGGAGTGGATGGAGTGGATGGTGTGGGTGGAGTGGATGGTGTGGATGGTGTGGATGGTGTGGATGGAGTGGATGGAGTGGATGGAGTGGATGGTGTGGATGGTGTGGATGGATTGGATGGAGTTGATGGTTTGAATGGTGTGGATGGTGTGGATGGTGTGGATGGAGTGGATGGAGTGGATGGTGTGGATGGTGTGGATGGAGTGGATGATGTTGATGGTATGGATGGAGTGGATGGTGTGGATGGTGTGGATGGAGTGGTTGGTGTGGATGGTGTGAATGGAGTGGATGGTGTGTATGGTGTGGATAGTGTGGATGGAGTGGATGGTGTGGATGTTATGGATGGCGTGAATGGAGTGGATGGAGTGGATGGTGTGGATGGTGTGGATGGAGTGGATGAAGTGGATGGTTCGGATGGAGTGGATGGTGTGGATGGTGTGGATGGAGTGGTGGAGTGGATGGAGTGGATGGTGTGGACGGAGTGGATCGTGTGGATGAAGTGGATAGGGTGGATGGAGTGGATGGTGTGGATGGAGTTGATGGAGTGGATGGTGTGGGTGGAGTGGATGGAGTGGATGGTGTGGATGGTGTGGATTTAGTGGATGGAGTGGATGGAGTTGATGGTTTGAATGGTGTGGATGGTGTGGATGGTGTGGATGGAGTGGATGGTGTGGATGGTGTGGATGGAGTGGATGATGTGGATGGTATGGATGGAGTGGATGGTGTGGATGGTGTGGATGGAGTGGATGGTGTGGATGGTGTGAATGGAGTGGATGGAGTGGATGGTGTGGATAGTGTGGATGGAGTGGATGGTGTGGATGGTATGGATGGCGTGAATGTAGTGGATGGAGTGGATGGTGTGGATGGTGTGGATGGTGTGAATGGAGTGGATGGAGTGGATGAATTGGATGGTTCGGATGGAGTGGATGGTGTGGATGGTGTGGATGGAGTGGTGGAGTGGATGGAGTGGATGGTGTGAATGGAGTGGATGGAGTGGATGAAGTGGATGGTTCGGATGGAGTGGATGGTGTGGATGGTGTGAATGGAGTGGATGATGTAGATGGTGTGGATGGTGTGGATGGTGTGGATGGCGTGAAGGGAGTGGATTGTGTGGATGGTGTGGATGGAATGGATGGTGTGGATGGTGTGGATGGAGTGGATGGTGTGGTTGGTGTGGATGGTGTGAAAGGAGTGGATGGAGTGGATGAAGTGGATGGTCTGGATGGAGTGGATCGTGTGAATGAAGTGGATAGGGTGGATGGAGTGGATGGTGTGGATGGACTGGATGGAGTGGATGGTGTGGATGGAGTGGATGGAGTGGATGGTGTGGATGGTGTGGATGGATTGGATGGAGTGGATGGTGTGGATGGTGTGGATGGTGTGGATGGAGTGGATGGTGTGGATGGTGTGGATGGGGTGGATGATGTGGATGGTGTGAATGGAGTGGATGGTGTGGATGGTGTGGATGGTGTGGATGGTGTGGATGGTGTGGATGGTGTGAATGAAGTGGATGGTGTGGATGGAGTGGATGGTGTGGATGGTATGGATGGCGTGAATGGAGTGGATGCAGTGGATGGTGTGGATGGTGTGGATGGAGTGGATGGTTCGGATGGAGTGGATGGTGTGGATGGTGTGGATGGTGTGGTGGAGTGGATGGAGTGGATGGTGTGGATGGAGTTGATGGAGTGGATGGTGTGGGTGGAGTGGATGGAGTGGATGGTGTGGATGGTGTGGATGGAGTGGATGGAGTGGATGGAGTGGATGGTGTGGATGGTGTGGATGGATTGGATGGAGTTGATGGTTTGAATGGTGTGGATGGTGTGGATGGTGTGGATGGAGTGGATGGAGTGGATGATGTGGATGGTATGGATGGAGTGGATGGTGTGGATGGTGTGGATGGAGTGGTTGGTGTGGATGGTGTGAATGGAGTAGATGGTGTGTATGGTGTGGATAGTGTGGATGGAGTGGATGGTGTGGATGTTATGGATGGCGTGAATGGAGTGGATGGAGTGGATGGTGTGGATGGTGTGGATGGAGTGGATGAAGTGGATGGTTCGGATGGAGTGGATGGTGTGGATGGTGTGGATGGAGTGGTGGAGTGGATGGAGTGGATGGTGTGGACGGAGTGGATCGTGTGGATGAAGTGGATAGGGTGGATGGAGTGGATGGTGTGGATGGAGTTGATGGAGTGGATGGTGTGGGTGGAGTGGATGGAGTGGATGGTGTGGATGGTGTGGATTTAGTGGATGGAGTTGATGGTTTGAATGGTGTGGATGGAGTGGATGGTGTGGATGGACTGGATGGAGTGGATGGTGTGGATGGAGTGGATGGAGTGGATGGTGTGGATGGTGTGGATGGATTGGATGGAGTGGATGGTGTGGATGGTCTGGATGGAGTGGATGGAGTGGATGGTGTAGATGGAAAGGATGGTATGGATGGTGTGGATGGAGATGGTGAATTGGAAGGAATGGATGACGTGGATGTTGCGGATGGAGTGGATGGAGTGGATGATGCGGATGGAGTGGATGGTGTGGATGGAGTGGATGGAGTGGATGGAGAGGGTGGTGTGGATGATGTGGATGATGTGGATGGTGTGGATGGAGTGGTTGGTGTGGATGGAGTGGATGGTGTGGATGGAGTGCATTGTGTGGATGGAGTGGATGGTGTGGATGGAGTGGATTGAGTGGATGGTGTGGATGGAGTGGATGGTGTGGATGGAGTGGATTGTGTGGATGGTGTGGATGGAGTGGATGGAGTGGATGGTGTGGATGGAGTGGATGGAGTGGATGGTGTGGATGGAGTGGATGGTGTGGATGGAGTGGATGGTGTGGATGGTGTGGATGGGGTGGATGATGTGGATGGTGTGAATCGAGTGGATGGTGTGGATGGTGTGGATGGTGTGGATGGTGTAGATGGTGTGGATGGTGTGAATGAAGTGGATGGTGTGGATGGAGTGGCTGGAGTGGATGGTGTGGATGGAGTGGATGGAGTGGATGGAGTGGATGGCGTTTATGGTTTGCATGGTGTGGATGGTGTGGATGGTGTGGATAGAGTGGAAGGTGTGGATGGTGTGGATGGAGTGGATGATGTGGATGGTGTGGATGGAGTGGATGGTGTGGATGGGGTGGATGATGTGGATGGTGTGGATGGAGTGAATGGTGTGGATGGTGTGGATTGTGTGGATGGTGTGGATGGAGTGGATGGTGTGGATGGGGTGGATGATGTGGATGGTGTGGATGGAGTGGATGGTGTGGATGGTGTGGATGGAGTGGATGGTGTGGATGGTGTGGATGGAGTGGATGATGTGGATGGTGTGGATGGTGTGGATGGCGTGAAGGGAGTGGATTGTGTGGATGGTGTGGATGGTGTGGATGGAGTGGATGGTGTGGATGGTGTGGATGGAGTGGATGATGTGGTTGGTGTGGATGGTGTGAATGGAGTGGATGGAGTGGATTGTGTGGATGGAGTGGATGGTGTGGATGGAGTGGATGGAGTGGATGGTGTGGATGGAGTGGATGGATGGATGGTGTGGATGGTGTGGATGGATTGGATGGAGTGGATGGTGTGGATGGTGTGAATGGAGTGGATGGAGTGGATGGAGTGGATGGTGTGGATGGTGTGGATGAAGTGGATGGAGAGGATGGAATGGATGGAGTGGATGGTGTGGATGGTGTGAATGGAGTGGATGGAGTGGATGGTGTGAATGGAGTGGATGGAGTGGATGGTGTGGATGAAGTGGATGGAGTGGATGGAGTGGATCGTGTGGATGAAGTGGATAGGGTGGATGGAGTGGATGGTGTGGATGGAGTGGATGGAGTGGATGGTGTGGATGGTGTGGATGGTGTGGATGAAGTGGATGCAGTGGATGGTGTGGATGGTGTGAATGGAGTGGATGGAGTGGATGGTGTGAATGGAGTGGATGGAGTGGATGGTGTGGATGAAGTGGATGGAGTGGATGGAGTGGATGGTGTGGATGGAGTGGATAGTGTGAATGGAGTGGATGGTGTGGATGGAGTGGATGATGTGGATGGAGTGGATGGAGTGGATGGTGTGGATGGAGTGGATGGAGTGGATGGTGTGGATGGTGTGGATGGAGTGGATGGAGTGGATGGTTTGAATGCTGTGGATGGTGTGGATGGTGTGGATGGAGTGAAAGGTGTGGATGGTGTGGATGGAGTGGATGATGTGGATGGAGTGGATGGAATGGATCGTGTGGATGGAGTGGATGGTGCGGATGTTGTGGATGGTGTGGATGGTGTGGATGGAGTGGATGGAGTGGATGGTGTGGATGGTGTGGATGGAGTGGATGATGTGGATGGTGTGGATGGAGTGGATGGTGTGGATGGTGTGGATGGTGTGGATGGTGTGAATGGAGTGGATGGAGTGGATGGTGTGGATGGTGTGGATGGAGTGGATGATGTGGATGGTGTGGATGGTGTGGATGGTTCGGATAGAGTGGATGGTATGGATGTTGTGATTGGAGTGGATGGTGTGGATGGTGTGGATGGAGTGGATGGTCTGGTTGGTGTGGATGGTGTGAATGGAGTGGATGGAGTGGATGAAGTGGATGGTTCGGATGGAGTGGATGGTGTGGATGAAGTGGATGGAGTGGATGGAGTGGACGGAGTGGATGGTCTGAATGGAGTGGATGGTGTTGATGGTGTGGATGGAGTGGATGGTGTGGATGAAGTGGATGGAGTGGATGGTGTGGATGGAGTGGATGGTGTGGATGGAGTGGATGGTGTAGATGGAGAGGATGGTGTGGATGGTGTGGATGGAGTGGATGGTGTGGATGGAGTGGATGGTGTATATGGAGTGGATGGTGTGGATGATGTGGATGGTGTGGATGATGTGGATGGTGCGGATGGTGTGGATGGAGTGGATGGTGTGGATGGAGTGGATGATGTGGATGGAGTGGATGGTCTGGATTGAGTGGTTGGAGTGGATGATGTGGATGGTCTGGATGGAGTGGATGGTGTAGATTGAGAGGATGGTGTGGATGGTGTGGATGACGTGGATGTTACGGATGGTGTGGATGGAGTGGATGATGCGGATGGAGTGGATGGTGTGGATGGAGTGGATGGAGTGGATGGAGAGAGTGGTGTGGATGATGTGGATGATGTGGATGGTGTGGATGGAGTGGTTGGTGTGGATGGAGTGGATGGTGTGGATGGAGTGGATTGTGTGGATGGAGTGGATGATGTGGATGATGTGGATGGTGTGGATGGAATGGATGGAGAGGTGGCGTGGATGATGTGGATGATGTGGATGATGTGGATGATGTGGATGATGTGGATGGTGCGGATTGTGCGGATTGTGTGGATGGAGTGGATTGTGTGGATGGTGTGGATGGAGTGGATGGAGTGGATGGTGTGGATGGAGTGGATGGTGTGGATGGCGTGGATGGCGTGGATGGCGTGGATGTAGTGGATGGAGTGGATGGAGTGGATGGAGTGGATGGTGTGGATGGTGTGGATGGTGTGGATGGAGTGGATGGAGTGGATGGAGTTGATGGTTTGAATGGTGTGGATGGTGTGGATGGAGTGGATGGCGTGGATGGAGTGGAAGGTGTGGATGGTGTGGATGGAGTGGATGATGTGGATGGTATGGATGGAGTGGATGGTGTGGATGGTGTGGATGGAGTGGATGGTGTGGATGGTATGGATGGCGTGAATGGAGTGGATGGAGTGGATTGAGGGGATGGTGTGGATGGAGTGGATGGTGTGGATGGAGTGGATTGTGTGGATGGTGTGGATGGAGTGGATGGAGTGGATGGTGTGGATGGAGTGGATGGAGTGGATGGTGTGGATGGTGTGGATGGAGTGGATGGAGTGGATGGAGTGGATGGTGTGGATGGTGTGGATGGAGTGGATGGAGTGGATGGAGTTTATGGTTTGCATGGTGTGGATGGTGTGGATGGTGTGGATGGAGTGCATGGTGTGGATGGTGTGGATGGAGTGGATGGAGTGGATGGTGTGGATGGTGTGGATGGGGTGGATGATATGGATGGTGTGAATGGAGTTGATGGTGTGGATGGTGTGGATGGTGTGGATGGTGTGGATGGAGTGCATGGTGTGGATGGTGTGGATGGGGTGGATGATGTGGATGGTGTGGATGGAGTGGATGGTGTGGATGGTGTGGATGGAGTGGATGGTGTGGATGGTGTGGATGGAGTGGATGATGTAGATGGTGTGGATGTTGTGGATGGTGTGGATGGCGTGAAGGGAGTGGATTCTGTGGATGGTGTGGATGGAATGGATGGTGTGGATGGTGTGGATGGAGTGGATGGTGTGGTTGGTGTGGATGGTGTGAAAGGAGTGGATGGAGTGGATGAAGTGGATGGTCTGGATGGAGTGGATCGTGTGAATGAAGTGGATAGGGTGGATGGAGTGGATGGTGTGGATGGAGTGGATGGAGTGGATGGTGTGGATGGTGTGGATGGATTGGATGGAGTGGATGGTGTGAAAGGAGTGGATGGAGTGGATGAAGTGGATGGTCTGGATGGAGTGGATCGTGTGAATGAAGTGGATAGGGTGGATGGAGTGGATGGTGTGGATGGAGTGGATGGAGTGGATGGTGTGGATGGTGTGGATGGATTGGATGGAGTGGATGGTGTGGATGGTGTGGATGGTGTGGATGGAGTGGATGGTGTGGATGGTGTGGATGGGGTGGATGATGTGGATGGTGTGAATGGAGTGGATGGTGTGGATGGTGTGGATGGTGTGGATGGTGTGGATGGAGTGGATGGTGTGGATGGTGTGGATGGGGTGGATGATGTGGATGGTGTGGATGGAGTGGATGGTGTGGATGGTGTGGATGGAGTGGATGGTGTGGATGGTGTGTATGGAGTGGATGAAGTGGATGGTGTGGATGGTGTGGATGGTGTGGATGGCGTGAAGGGAGTGGATTGTGTGGATGGTGTGGATGGTGTGGATGGAATGGATGGTGTGGATGGAGTGGATGGTGTGGTTGGTGTGGATGGTGTGAATGGAGTGGATGGAGTGGATGAAGTGGATGGTGTGGATGGAGTGGATGGTGTGGATGGAGTGGATGGTGTGGATGGAGTGGATGATGTGGATGGAGTGGATGGAGTGGATGGTGTGGATGGTGTGGATGGAGTGGATGGAGTGGATGGAGTGGATGGAGTTGATGGTGTGAATGCTGTGGATGGTGTGGATGGTGTGGATAGAGTGGAAGGTGTGGATGGTGTGGATGGAGTGGATGATGTGGATGGAGAGGATGGAATGGATCGTGTGGATGGAGAGAATGGTGCGGATGGTGCGGATGGTGTGGATGGTGTGGATGGAGTGGATGGAGTGGATGGTATGGATGGTGTGGATGGAGTGGATGATGTGGATGGTGTGGATGGAGTGGATGGTGTGGATGGTGTGGATGGTGTGGATGGTGTGAATGGAGTGGATGGAGTGGATGGTGTGGATGGTGTGGATGGAGTGGATGATGTGGATGGTGTGGATGGTGTGGATGGTGTGGATGAAGTGGATGCAGTGGATGGTGTGGATGGTGTGAATGGAGTGGATGGAGTGGATGGTGTGAATGGAGTGGATGGAGTGGATGGTGTGGATGAAGTGGATGGAGTGGATGGAGTGGATGGTGTGGATGGAGTGGATAGTGTGAATGGAGTGGATGGTGTGGATGGAGTGGATGATGTGGATGGAGTGGATGGAGTGGATGGTGTGGATGGTGTGGATGGAGTGGATGGAGTGGATGGTGTGGATGGTGTGGATGGAGTGGATGGAGTGGATGGTTTGAATGCTGTGGATGGTGTGGATGGTGTGGATGGAGTGAAAGGTGTGGATGGTGTGGATGGAGTGGATGATGTGGATGGAGTGGATGGAATGGATCGTGTGGATGGAGTGGATGGTGCGGATGTTGTGGATGGTGTGGATGGTGTGGATGGAGTGGATGGAGTGGATGGTGTGGATGGTGTGGATGGAGTGGATGATGTGGATGGTGTGGATGGAGTGGATGGTGTGGATGGTGTGGATGGTGTGGATGGTGTGAATGGAGTGGATGGAGTGGATGGTGTGGATGGTGTGGATGGAGTGGATGATGTGGATGGTGTGGATGGTGTGGATGGTTCGGATAGAGTGGATGGTATGGATGTTGTGATTGGAGTGGATGGTGTGGATGGTGTGGATGGAGTGGATGGTCTGGTTGGTGTGGATGGTGTGAATGGAGTGGATGGAGTGGATGAAGTGGATGGTTCGGATGGAGTGGATGGTGTGGATGAAGTGGATGGAGTGGATGGAGTGGACGGAGTGGATGGTCTGAATGGAGTGGATGGTGTTGATGGTGTGGATGGAGTGGATGGTGTGGATGAAGTGGATGGAGTGGATGGTGTGGATGGAGTGGATGGTGTGGATGGAGTGGATGGTGTAGATGGAGAGGATGGTGTGGATGGTGTGGATGGAGTGGATGGTGTGGATGGAGTGGATGGTGTATATGGAGTGGATGGTGTGGATGATGTGGATGGTGTGGATGATGTGGATGGTGCGGATGGTGTGGATGGAGTGGATGGTGTGGATGGAGTGGATGATGTGGATGGAGTGGATGGTCTGGATTGAGTGGTTGGAGTGGATGATGTGGATGGTCTGGATGGAGTGGATGGTGTAGATTGAGAGGATGGTGTGGATGGTGTGGATGACGTGGATGTTACGGATGGTGTGGATGGAGTGGATGATGCGGATGGAGTGGATGGTGTGGATGGAGTGGATGGAGTGGATGGAGAGGGTGGTGTGGATGATGTGGATGATGTGGATGGTGTGGATGGAGTGGTTGGTGTGGATGGAGTGGATGGTGTGGATGGAGTGGATGGTGTGGATGGTGTGGATGGAGTGGATGGAGTGGATGGAGTGGATGGAGTTGATGGTGTGAATGCTGTGGATGGTGTGGATGGTGTGGATAGAGTGGAAGGTGTGGATGGTGTGGATGGAGTGGATGATGTGGATGGAGAGGATGGAATGGATCGTGTGGATGGAGAGAATGGTGCGGATGGTGCGGATGGTGTGGATGGTGTGGATGGAGTGGATGGAGTGGATGGTATGGATGGTGTGGATGGAGTGGATGATGTGGATGGTGTGGATGGAGTGGATGGTGTGGATGGTGTGGATGGTGTGGATGGTGTGAATGGAGTGGATGGAGTGGATGGTGTGGATGGTGTGGATGGAGTGGATGATGTGGATGGTGTGGATGGTGTGGATGGTGTGGATGAAGTGGATGCAGTGGATGGTGTGGATGGTGTGAATGGAGTGGATGGAGTGGATGGTGTGAATGGAGTGGATGGAGTGGATGGTGTGGATGAAGTGGATGGAGTGGATGGAGTGGATGGTGTGGATGGAGTGGATAGTGTGAATGGAGTGGATGGTGTGGATGGAGTGGATGATGTGGATGGAGTGGATGGAGTGGATGGTGTGGATGGTGTGGATGGAGTGGATGGAGTGGATGGTGTGGATGGTGTGGATGGAGTGGATGGAGTGGATGGTTTGAATGCTGTGGATGGTGTGGATGGTGTGGATGGAGTGAAAGGTGTGGATGGTGTGGATGGAGTGGATGATGTGGATGGAGTGGATGGAATGGATCGTGTGGATGGAGTGGATGGTGCGGATGTTGTGGATGGTGTGGATGGTGTGGATGGAGTGGATGGAGTGGATGGTGTGGATGGTGTGGATGGAGTGGATGATGTGGATGGTGTGGATGGAGTGGATGGTGTGGATGGTGTGGATGGTGTGGATGGTGTGAATGGAGTGGATGGAGTGGATGGTGTGGATGGTGTGGATGGAGTGGATGATGTGGATGGTGTGGATGGTGTGGATGGTTCGGATAGAGTGGATGGTATGGATGTTGTGATTGGAGTGGATGGTGTGGATGGTGTGGATGGAGTGGATGGTCTGGTTGGTGTGGATGGTGTGAATGGAGTGGATGGAGTGGATGAAGTGGATGGTTCGGATGGAGTGGATGGTGTGGATGAAGTGGATGGAGTGGATGGAGTGGACGGAGTGGATGGTCTGAATGGAGTGGATGGTGTTGATGGTGTGGATGGAGTGGATGGTGTGGATGGAGTGGATGGAGTGGATGGTGTGGATGGAGTGGATGGTGTGGATGGAGTGGATGGTGTAGATGGAGAGGATGGTGTGGATGGTGTGGATGGAGTGGATGGTGTGGATGGAGTGGATGGTGTATATGGAGTGGATGGTGTGGATGATGTGGATGGTGTGGATGATGTGGATGGTGCGGATGGTGTGGATGGAGTGGATGGTGTGGATGGAGTGGATGATGTGGATGGAGTGGATGGTCTGGATTGAGTGGTTGGAGTGGATGATGTGGATGGTCTGGATGGAGTGGATGGTGTAGATTGAGAGGATGGTGTGGATGGTGTGGATGACGTGGATGTTACGGATGGTGTGGATGGAGTGGATGATGCGGATGGAGTGGATGGTGTGGATGGAGTGGATGGAGTGGATGGAGAGGGTGGTGTGGATGATGTGGATGATGTGGATGGTGTGGATGGAGTGGTTGGTGTGGATGGAGTGGATGGTGTGGATGGAGTGGATTGTGTGGATGGAGTGGATGATGTGGATGATGTGGATGGTGTGGATGGAGTGGATGGAGAGGTGGCGTGGATGATGTGGATGATGTGGATGATGTGGATGATGTGGATGGTGCGGATTGTGCGGATTGTGTGGATGGAGTGGATTGTGTGGATGGTGTGGATGGAGTGGATGGAGTGGATGGTGTGGATGGAGTGGATGGTGTGGATGGCGTGGATGGCGTGGATGGCGTGGATGTAGTGGATGGAGTGGATGGAGTGGATGGAGTGGATGGTGTGGATGGTGTGGATGGAGTGGATGGAGTGGATGGAGTTGATGGTTTGAATGGTGTGGATGGTGTGGATGGAGTGGATGGCGTGGATGGAGTGGAAGGTGTGGATGGTGTGGATGGAGTGGATGATGTGGATGGTATGGATGGAGTGGATGGTGTGGATGGTGTGGATGGAGTGGATGGTGTGGATGGTATGGATGGCGTGAATGGAGTGGATGGAGTGGATTGTGTGGATGGTGTGGATGGAGTGGATGGAGTGGATGGTGTGGATGGAGTGGATGGAGTGGATGGTGTGGATGGAGTGGATGGTGTGGATGGAGTGGATGGTGTGGATGGAGTGGATGGAGTGGATGGAGTGGATGGTGTGGATGGTGTGGATGGAGTGGATGGAGTGGATGGAGTGGATGGAGTTTATGGTTTGCATGGTGTGGATGGTGTGGATAGAGTGGATGGTGTGGATGGAGTGGATGGTGTGGATGGTGTGGATGGAGTGGATGGAGTGGATGGAGTGGATGGTGTGGATGGAGTGGATGGTGTGGATGGAGTGGATGGTGTGGATGGTGTGGATGGTGTGGATAGAGTGGAAGGTGTGGATGGTGTGGATGGAGTGGATGGTGTGGATGGTGTGGATGGAGTGGATGGTGTGGATGGTGTGGATGGAGTGGATGATGTAGATGGTGTGGATGTTGTGGATGGTGTGGATGGCGTGAAGGGAGTGGATTGTGTGGATGGTGTGGATGGAATGGATGGTGTGGATGGTGTGGATGGAGTGGATGGTGTGGTTGGTGTGGATGGTGTGAAAGGAGTGAATGGAGTGGATGAAGTGGATGGTCTGGATGGAGTGGATCATGTGAATAAAGTGGATAGGGTGGATGGAGTGGATGGTGTGGATGGAGTGGATGGAGTGGATGGTGTGGATGGTGTGGATGGATTGGATGGAGTGGATGGTGTGAAAGGAGTGGATGGAGTGGATGAAGTGGATGGTCTGGATGGAGTGGATCGTGTGAATGAAGTGGATAGGGTGGATGGAGTGGATGGTGTGGATGGAGTGGATGGAGTGGATGGTGTGGATGGTGTGGATGGATTGGATGGAGTGGATGGTGTGGATGGTGTGGATGGTGTGGATGGAGTGGATGGTGTGGATGGTGTGGATGGGGTGGATGATGTGGATGGTGTGAATGGAGTGGATGGTGTGGATGGTGTGGATGGTGTGGATGGTGTGGATGGAGTGGATGGTGTGGATGGTGTGGATGGGGTGGATGATGTGAATGGTGTGGATGGAGTGGATGGTGTGGATGGTGTGGATGGAGTGGATGGTGTGGATGGTGTGTATGGAGTGGATGAAGTGGATGGTGTGGATGGTGTGGATGGTGTGGATGGCGTGAAGGGAGTGGATTGTGTGGATGGTGTGGATGGTGTGGATGGAATGGATGGTGTGGATGGAGTGGATGGTGTGGTTGGTGTGGATGGTGTGAATGGAGTGGATGGAGTGGATGAAGTGGATGGTGTGGATGGAGTGGATGGTGTGGATGGAGTGGATGGTGTGGATGGAGTGGATGATGTGGATGGAGTGGATGGAGTGGATGGTGTGGATGGTGTGGATGGAGTGGATGGAGTGGATGGAGTGGATGGAGTTGATGGTGTGAATGCTGTGGATGGTGTGGATGGTGTGGATAGAGTGGAAGGTGTGGATGGTGTGGATGGAGTGGATGATGTGGATGGAGAGGATGGAATGGATCGTGTGGATGGAGAGAATGGTGCGGATGGTGCGGATGGTGTGGATGGTGTGGATGGAGTGGATGGAGTGGATGGTATGGATGGTGTGGATGGAGTGGATGATGTGGATGGTGTGGATGGAGTGGATGGTGTGGATGGTGTGGATGGTGTGGATGGTGTGAATGGAGTGGATGGAGTGGATGGTGTGGATGGTGTGGATGGAGTGGATGATGTGGATGGTGTGGATGGTGTGGATGGTTCGGATAGAGTGGATGGTATGGATGTTGTGAATGGAGTGGATGGTGTGGATGGTGTGGATGGTGTGGATGGAGTGGATGGTCTGGTTGGTGTGGATGGTGTGAATGGAGTGGATGGAGTGGATGAAGTGGATTGTTCGGATGGAGTGGATGGTGTGGATGAAGTGGATGGAGTGGATGGAGTGGACGGAGTGGATGGTCTGAATGGAGTGGATGGTGTTGATGGTGTGGATGGTGTGGATGGTGTGGATGAAGTGGATGGAGTGGATGGTGTGGATGGTGTGGATGGAGTGGATGGTCTGGATGGAGTGGATGGTGTGGATGGTGTGGATGGAGTGGATGGTGTGGATGGAGTGGATGGTGTGGATGGAGAGGATGGTGTGGATGGTGTGGATGGAGTGGATGGTGTGGATGGAGTGGATGGTGTAGATGGAGTGGATGGTGCGGATGATGTGGATGGTGTGGATGATGTGGATGGTGCGGATGGTGTGGATGGAGTGGATGGTGTGGATGGAGTGGATGATGTGGATGGAGTGGATGGTCTGGATGGAGTGGTTGGAGTGGATGATGTGGATGGTCTGGATGGAGTGGTTTGTGTAGATTGAGAGGATGGTGTGGATGGTGTGTATGGAGTTGGTGATGTGGCTGGAGTGGATGACGTGGATGTTACGGATGGTGTGGATGGAGTGGATGGAGTGTTTGATGCGGATGGAGTGGATGGTGTGGATGGAGTGGATGGAGTGGATGGAGAGGGTGGTGTGGATGATGTGGATGATGTGGATGGTGTGGATGGAGTGGTTGGTGTGGATGGAGTGGATGGTGTTGATGGAGTGGATTGTGTGGATGGAGTGGATGATGTGGATGATGTGGATGGTGTGGATGGAGTGGATGGAGAGGGTGGCGTGGATGATGTGGATGATGTGGATGATGTGGATGATGTGGATGGTGCGGATTGTGTGGATGGAGTGGATTGTGTGGATGGTGTGGATAGAGTGGATGGAGTGGATGGAGTGGATGGAGTGGATGGTGTGGATGGAGTGGATGGCGTGGATGGCGTGGATGGTGTGGATGGAGTGGATGGAGTGGATGGAGTTGATGGTTTGAATGGTGTGGATGGTGTGGATGGTGTGGATGGCGTGGATGGAGTGGATGGTGTGGATGGTGTGGATGGAGTGGATGATGTGGATGGTATGGATGGAGTGGATGGTGTGGATGGTGTGGATGGAGTGGATGGTGTGGATGGTATGGATGGCGTGAATGGAGTGGATGGAGTGGATGGTGTGGATGGTGTGGATGGAGTGGATGGTGTGGATGCTGTGAATGAAGTGGATGGTGTGGATGGAGTGGATGGTGTGGATGGTATGGATGGCGTGAATGGAGTGGATGGAGTGGATGGTGTGGATGGTGTGGATGGAGTGGATGATGTTGATGGTATGGATGGCGTGAATGGAGTGGATGGAGTGGATGGTGTGGATGGTGTGGATGGAGTGGATGGTTCGGATGGAGTGGATGGTGTGGATGGTGTGGATGGTGTGGTGGAGTGGATGGAGTGGATGGTGTGGATGGAGTTGATGGAGTGGATGGTGTGGGTGGAGTGGATGGAGTGGATGGTGTGGATGGTGTGGATGGAGTGGATGGAGTGGATGGTGTGGGTGGAGTGGATGGTGTGGATGGTGTGGATGGTGTGGATGGAGTGGATGGAGTGGATGGAGTGGATGGTGTGGATGGTGTGGATGGATTGGATGGAGTTGATGGTTTGAATGGTGTGGATGGTGTGGATGGTGTGGATGGAGTGGATGGAGTGGATGGTGTGGATGGTGTGGATGGAGTGGATGATGTTGATGGTATGGATGGAGTGGATGGTGTGGATGGTGTGGATGGAGTGGTTGGTGTGGATGGTGTGAATGGAGTGGATGGTGTGTATGGTGTGGATAGTGTGGATGGAGTGGATGGTGTGGATGTTATGGATGGCGTGAATGGAGTGGATGGAGTGGATGGTGTGGATGGTGTGGATGGAGTGGATGAAGTGGATGGTTCGGATGGAGTGGATGGTGTGGATGGTGTGGATGGAGTGGTGGAGTGGATGGAGTGGATGGTGTGGACGGAGTGGATCGTGTGGATGAAGTGGATAGGGTGGATGGAGTGGATGGTGTGGATGGAGTTGATGGAGTGGATGGTGTGGGTGGAGTGGATGGAGTGGATGGTGTGGATGGTGTGGATTTAGTGGATGGAGTGGATGGAGTTGATGGTTTGAATGGTGTGGATGGTGTGGATGGTGTGGATGGAGTGGATGGTGTGGATGGTGTGGATGGAGTGGATGATGTGGATGGTATGGATGGAGTGGATGGTGTGGATGGTGTGGATGGAGTGGATGGTGTGGATGGTGTGAATGGAGTGGATGGAGTGGATGGTGTGGATAGTGTGGATGGAGTGGATGGTGTGGATGGTATGGATGGCGTGAATGTAGTGGATGGAGTGGATGGTGTGGATGGTGTGGATGGTGTGAATGGAGTGGATGGAGTGGATGAATTGGATGGTTCGGATGGAGTGGATGGTGTGGATGGTGTGGATGGAGTGGTGGAGTGGATGGAGTGGATGGTGTGAATGGAGTGGATGGAGTGGATGAAGTGGATGGTTCGGATGGAGTGGATGGTGTGGATGGTGTGAATGGAGTGGATGGAGTGGATGGTGTGGATAGTGTGGATGGAGTGGATGGTGTGGATGGTATGGATGGCGTGAATGGAGTGGATGGAGTGGATGGTGTGGATGGTGTGGATGGTGTGGATGGTGTGGTTGGTGTGGATGGTGTGAATGGAGTGGATGGAGTGGATGAAGTGGATGGTTCGGATGGAGTGGATGGTGTGGATGGTGTGGATGGAGTGGTGGAGTGGATGGAGTGGATGGTGTGAATGGAGTGGATGGAGTGGATGAAGTGGATGGTTCTGATGGAGTGGATGGTGTGGATGGTGTGGATGGAGTGGATGGTGTGGATGGTGTGGATAGAGTGGATGGAGTGGATGGAGTGGATGGTGTGGATGGAGTGGATGGTGTGGGTGGAGTGGATGGTGTGGATGGTGTGGATGGAGTGGATGGAGTGGATGGAGTGGATGGTGTGGATGGTGTGAATGGAGTGGATGGAGTGGATGGAGTGGATGGTGTGTATGGTGTGGATGGTGTGGATGAAGTGGATGGAGTGGATGGAGTGGATGGAGTGGATGGTGTGGATGGTGTGAATGGAGTGGATGAAGTGGATGGTGTGGATGGTGTGGATGGTGTGGATGGTGTGGTTGGTGTGGATGGTGTGAATGGAGTGGATGGAGTGAATGAAGTGGATGGTTCGGACGGAGTGGATGGTGTGGATGGTGTGGATGGAGTGGTGGAGTGGATGGAGTGGATGGTGTGAATGGAGTGGATGGAGTGGATGAAGTGGATGGTTCGGATGGAGTGGATGGTGTGGATGGTGTGGATGGAGTGGATGGTGTGGATGGTGTGGATGGAGTGGATGGAGTGGTTGGTGTGGATGGAGTTGATGGAGTGGATGGTGTGGATGGAGTGGATGGAGTGGATGGTGTGGATGGTGTGAATGGAGTGGATGGAGTGGATGGAGTGGATGGTGTGTATGGTGTGGATGGTGTGGATGAAGTGGATGGAGTGGATGGAGTGGATGGAGTGGATGGTGTGGATGGTGTGAATGGAGTGGATGGAGTGGATGGTGTGGATGGTGTGAATGGAGTGGATGGAGTGGATGGAGTGGACGGTGTGGATGGAGTGGATGGTGTGGATGGAGTGGATGGAGTGGATGGAGTGGATGGAGTGGATGGTGTGGATGGAGTGGATGGTGTGGATGGTGTGGATGGAGTGGATGGAGTGGATGGGTTGGATGGTTTAGATGGAGTGGATTGTGTGGATGGAGTGGATGGAGTGGATGGAGTGGATGGTTTGGATGGAGTGGATGGAGTGGATGGAGTGGATGGAGTGGAGAGAGTGGATGGAGTGGATGGAGTGGATCGTATGGATGAAGTGGATGGTGTGGATGGTGTGGATGGCGTGGATGGTGTGGATGAAGTGGATGGAGTGGATCGTATGGATGAAGTGGATGGTGTGGATGGTGTGGATGGAGTGGATGGTGTGGGTGAAGTGGATGGAGTGGATCGTGTGGATGAAGTGGATAGAGTGGATGGAGTGGAGTGTCTGGCTGTGCAGCACAGTGCCCACATCATTGGGCATCATTACTACTTGAGATAATTTTGCCAATTTTCAATTCAATACCATCCATGGAACCTTCTATGTGAGCCACCCTTCTGAAGCGTTCAATGCAAAGTGAAACCAGTTCAAGGGAATCATGGAGGCAGCAAGTCTCCTTACAGATCATACACCGGAAATGGCCAAGTTTACAAGTCCCCCACATTTATGACTTTGCGATACACAAACCAACACTACATGGCCCTTCTTTTCTTTCTCTTTTTTGAACATCTAATCTTCACTGCATCAACTACAATTGCCAGGAGCATTTTCCTGTCTAAACTAGGTGTTATGTGTGGTCGAGAGTGTGGTGCTGGAAAAGCACAGCAGGTCAGGCCGCATCCGAGGTGCAGGAAAATCGACGATTCGGGCAAAAGCCCTTTGCCAGGAATGAGATGATGTCATTCCTGATGAAGGGCTTTTGCCCGAAACGTCGATTTTCCTGCTCCTCAGATGCTGCCTGACCTGCTGTGTTATTCCAGCACCACACTTTCGACTCTAATCTCCAGCATCTGCAGTCCTCCCTTTCGCCCTGTTAAATGTGGTGTCTGCTCCATTTCACAAGAATTGGAATCAATGTCTCCAGCTCAATTTACCTATAATGAGAACGATTCTTTGAAAGATGTCCAGGTTGTGAGATTTTAAAGAGTGAGACTTTAAAGAATGCATTCGTCATAAAATCCCTTTGCTCTTTCTCTCTCTCTCTATCTATAAAACAATAAAGCCCTTGGTTAATAAACTCTTGTAACAACAAGGGCTACAGCTTTCCAAACTTGTCTGTTCAGCTCCTGCTGTCTTGCCTTCCGTTTACTGAGCTGTAACTCAATATGAAGTGAGATGAATATAATAATTTGGAGCGAGTCCACAGATCACTGTACAGTCTCAGTAAGAAAAGATGGAGATGGGCGAAAGGACTGTGAGCCAAAACCTGCTGGATGTATGAGGTTATGAAAGAATGGAAGATTTGCAAGCAGATGCGAGAAATGTGCAGCTGGAAAAGGAACAATAATTAAAAACACACTTTAGTTGAATTAACAATCTGGAGTTTAAAGTAAAGCCAATCCAGGGCTGAAAAGTCCTATGTACGTTATTCAAGGACAATGACTTGTTCATTCTGGGGTTTGAACTTGGCAAACTAGTGCAGAGGAGAGAGAAATAATAGTGTTGCAACAACCCTTCGCTGAAAGAAAAAACTACAACTGTTCAAATATATCTCTGATGTGGAGGTGCTGGTGTTGGACTGGGGTGGACGAAGTTAAAAATCACACAACACCAGGTTATAGACCAACAGGTTTATTTGGAAGCACTAGCTTTCGGAGTCCTGCTCCCTTATCAGATAGCTAGTGGAGCAGGATCATGGGACACAGTTTATAGCAAAGGATCAAAGTGTCATACACTGATGCAATATATTGAACAAATCTCGATTGCTGTTAATCTCAGTTTTTTAGGGTGACGGTAGATCCTGTGTTTAGTTATATCACCATTGTTTCACTTACTAAGTATTCCACTTCCCAAAGGAGAGAGTTCCTATGTGTTTGAATCACATGTTCAAAGTTTGGGCTGACACATGAAAAATAATATTCATGCCCCACAAATGCCAGGCAATGACCATCTCCACAAAGAGGGAGGCTCACATTCGCCAGGGTGATTGGTCAGTCATTTCTAATCCCTCTTCCCTCCCCACTCCCCCATACCACCCCCCTCCCCCAACTCCATCTGTCTCCTTTTGGCCTGTAGCTCAGGGTGATAGTACCCTCCCTCATGGATTTGACATGCTACTGGCCAGAAACATCCACTCGTCCACTCTCATCAGGTCCTGGGTGATCACATCCCACAGTGGTGGACACAATTCGACCAGTGAATGGTTCTCACTGGGCATCTTATTTAGCTCAGTTAGCTGGACACCTGGTTTGTAAAGTGGACTGAGGCTGACTGCATAGTTTCAATCCCTGCAGGAGCTGAGAAGGACCCACCCTTTTTGTCCTCACCCCTCACTTGCAGCATAGTTATCCTCAGGATAAACTATCACTGGTTATCTCTCTGTCTAGTGTGAGAGTGGGTCTATGATGACTTATTTACTCTTCTCACAGAATTCGAGGGTGTGGGTCCAGACTCTTCCACAACCTGAGATCAAAGACCTTTGTGACAAGAGGCCAGGATCAGTTGGGAGGCTGCTCTGTCTGTGGGATTCATGTCCTACAGGCTGACCTGGGTACGGTCTAGTTAGTTAAGTGTGCAGTGTGCAAACCCTTCATTCATCAGTCATCAAGGCTTAGTCATTGAATCGTGGAAAATGTGCAGCATGGAAACAGACCGTTCGGTTTAACTCATACAACCCAACCAGACATCCTAATCTGACCTAGTACCATTTGCCTCCATTAGGCACATATCCCTCCAAACCCTTCCTATTCGTATACCCATCCAGATGCCTTTTAAATGTTGTATTTGTCCCAGCCTCCAACACTTCCTCTGGCAGCTCATTCCAAACACCCACCATCCTCTGTATGAAAAAGGTTCCCCTTAGTATTTTCTAAATATTTCCCCTCTAACCTTAAATTTTGGATTCCGCTACCTTAGGAAAAAGACCTTAGGCTATTCCTCCTATCAATGCCCCTCATGATTTGATAAGCCTCTATAAGGTCACCCCTCAGCCTCCGACGCTCCAGGGAAAATAGTCCCTGCCTATTCAGCCTCTCTCCATAACTCAAACCTTCCAGTTTGAGCAACATCCTTTCCTGCACCCTCTCAAGTTTAACAACATCCATCCTACGAAAGGTCTGCAGTTGTAGTAGCTTAGCACTATACCGGGAGTACACTTTAATCCATGTCCCTTGATTACAGCACACTGTACAAATCAGTCCCATACCAGTATGTAATCCATTCAGATTTCATTAACACTCTGTAAAATGTCCCATGCTCGGTGTACACACGTAATACAACAATGCTTGCTGTGAAACAAAAAGCTGCCCTAAGACCAATTCCACTGATATCCATGCAACACCCTCCTTGGCACCACTGTCTCACCCCCCTCCTCTGCCTTATAAAAGGGGCACAGGTCCTTTTGGTAACGCCCAGCCATGGTCTGCCTTTCATCTTAGCTTCACAATACATGGTTCAAGCTCCAGAGGCCTCCTGACAAACACCACAAAACACATCATATTTTCATAACAATGAGATTGATCTGCTTTGTACAGGCTATCTGCAGCTGCTCCATCAATAAAGATGTCACAGGGCAAGTTCATTGACTCCGAGCCAAGAGCTTTGGCAACAGCAGAGGACAGGCATATTGCGCCAGCAAGACAGATTTAAATAATTACTGTCATACTATTGAAACGCAGGGCCTCCAGCAACAGAACATCTTTACTAACTTGTGAGTGCCAATAAAGGAAGAGTCTGTGCTATAACCTGTTGATGAACTATTCTGGGAGCAGATTATCAGACAGATCAATACTCAGCCTGTGAGACGGGTTGACAACATGTCTGGAACAAGGAACCATTTATAGCAGAAAGCATCTGTCCAAATGCCACCTTCTTTTTTAGCATACTCCCTCGCTCGTGATCTTACACCCCTCTCTCAATTTCGATCCCTTCATCTCTCATCTTGGATTAGCTTAAGGCACTTCCATGTTGTCGCTTTGTTTCCAAAATGGACACGAGCTCCCCGTCAGCTTCCCGACATGGACCCAATGGTGCGATCTGGCTGGAAGCAGTGCCAACCTTTCACACAAACACTCCCTACCCGTGCCCATTCACCCACCCATCCTGGCTGACGGGCCTCATTGGCACAAAACAAGATTCGCTTCTGAGTGTGAAAGTGCACCACTGCTACCCCAGGGACCAAACACATCTGGTTTTATTGGCCAATGTTGGAAAATGTAAAGTGCCTGTCTTCACAGTCAACCCCTCTTAATTCCGATGTTACATAGTCTCCCGATGAACAAGGCATGATTGCTCAAAACCTTGGATCTGCTCTACCGTTCCATTAGATCCTGGCTGATCTGATGCAGATTGCCACTCAGTCCATTTTTTTAATGAAAGAAGGAAACCCCACCTTTCTGAGAGGAGATGCCCATAATGGCTCCCTCAGAAAGGAGGAGAGGGGGATGTACTTTCATTTCTGTCAGTTCTTTCACAGCAGACCAGTATCAGTGGAAGGTAGACCACATCCACCTTTCGCAGCAGTCAGCTCTTTACTCGCAAATGGCCATGTCCTGACACCATTTTGACACATAAGTTAAGTGTGAGAGGGCTCTTGTGGTTCAATGTCCCTATCTCTGGGCCAGAAGGCCCAAGTTCAAGTCCCACCCATGCCAGAGGTGTGACGTAACACATCTGAACATGTTGATTAAAAGTACGTGTGAGATTAGGGCTCTGGCAGAGTAAAGTACCAAGTGGGTAGAGGGATAGGGTGCCAGGTAGGATGCTAGCTGAGTAGGCGGCAAGGTGCCAGGTTAGTCAGTTTGGCAGCTGGTGAATCAGGTTGGATCCAGTAGGGAGAAGATTAGATTAGATTAGATTCTCTACAGTGTGGAAATGGGCCCTTCAGCCCAACATGTCCCCACCGCCCCTCTGAAAAGAAACCCACCCAAACCCATTCCCCTACCCTATATTTACCCCTGACTAATGCACCTAACACTGTGGGCAATTTAGCATGGCCAATTCACCTGACCTGCACAGCTTTGGACTGTGGGAGGAAACCGGAGCACCTGGAGAAAACCCACACAGACACAGGGAGAATGTACAAACTCCACACAGATGATTGGGCCCAGCTTGGGTTAGGGAATTTTGGGTCCAGTGCAGTTCGGTGGTGGTTGTGGTAGTGGGGAAAGCCTCAACAATCATATAAACTCAGACCTGGTGGGCCTTGAGTCACATTCGGTGGGTACCAACTGAGGACAAAAATTCCATCTCAATCTCTTCCTCTTTGACCCTCACCTTCTACCTGTTTGAAGGCATTGCACCTCAAAACAGGATGTCAATCTTGAAATCATAGAGATGTAGGGCACGGAAACAGACCCTTCAGTCCAACTCGTCCATGCTGACCAGTTTTCCCAACCCAATCCAGTCCCACCTGCCAGCACTTGGCCCATATCCTTCCAAACTTTTCCTATTCATATACCCATCCAGATGCCTTTTAAATGCTACAATTGTACCAGCCTCCACCACTTCCTCTGGCAGTTCATTCCATACACATACCATGAAAAGGTTGCCACTTAGGTCTCTTTTATATCTTTCCCCTCTTTTACATCATGGGCAGAAGGAGCCATCCATTCTTATTGATTAACTAGTGATTGCATCTCTAGCACAAGGGGTGGCATCCCCAGCTTGGGACAGAGACGCTGGGTTCAAAGTCCCAGCTCAGGATTGGACAGCCACTGAAGGTGGGTCATAATGTGGCAAAACAGGTTGACTGGCAAGCTGTAAATCCTGCTGATACACATCCAGCTGATTGTAAGTGTGGGAGAATTGCTACATCAGCCAGAACCACATGGGCACTTGTGGTGCACCAGCCACCCCACGTTAAAAGATGCCACTCACAGGTTCTTACTGAGAGCAAGTGTCATCCTTGTTTGGAGGATCTTTCATACACACACACTTCCTACCAGAGCACTGTTACCACTGTAGCAGTGGGGAAGAACAGCAAGAGGAATATGTTAGATGGGTGATTCCTTGTCTGGCACTGCTTGTGCACCATGTATTTACTTCCCTGGTGGAGAGAAGCCAGTTTGTAGCCTGTCGATGTCATGAAGAATGCCTGAATGCATGGCCAAGTATGCCATGGTGCTGAGAGGCAAAAGTGCCTTGTCCCTCTATTTAAAGACCAGTCGAAGCTCTTGTGAAAGGGACAGTGAATTGTGAAATGATTCTGATAAAAGGAGAAGATAGAGTGTTTGCAGAAGGGAGTTCCCTTTCAAATTGCGAACACAGGTAGAGTGTGATAATTGATGGAGATGAGTGGAACTGTAAAAGCAATTAAGGAAATATTCTATAAGCCTCGCCTTAGCTTGGTCATCCTTGACAGGTCTTTAAATTTCCTCCTGCGGTGTGTGGCAGGTCCTTAGAGTCACAGAGGTTTCAATCTGCCATTTCCCTCAACAGAACTGACTCACTCCTGGGCTTCCTCCACCACCGAATCCAACCCGATGCCCGAAGGAAGAACACCTCATCTTCCGCCTTGGGACCCTCCAACCACACGCATTCAATGCTGATTTCACCAGTTTCCTCATTTTCCCTCCACCCATCTTATCCGAGATCCAACCCTCCAACTCGGCACTGCCCTGTTGAACTGTCCTACCTGTCCTTCCCACCTATCTACTCCATCCTCCATTCCAAGCTATCACCATCACCCTCCACCCACATCCACCTATTGCCTTCCTACCTTGCACCCCCAGCCCCATCCCCCTCCTATTTATCTCTCAAACCTCCCTTGACCTCCCCCACCGCACCCCACATTCCTGATGAAGGGCTTATGCTTTAAAATGTCGACTCTCCTGCTTCTCAGATGCTGCCTGGACCAGCTGTGCTTTTCCAGCGCGACAGTTTTTGACTCCACACTTTGGTGTAACATTCTTGTTTTTGTACTATTTGGCCTGGATTTTCGTGGGGTTGTGGAGACTCCATGAGGGATGAAAATGGCAGCCAGGCCCCAATGTCTAGTTTCTCAACCCCATTCCTGGGTTTTCGAGAGTTCCACTGAAGGGTGGTCTAGGTCACAAGCCTATACCATGCACTCCCAAAGTGACCAGCTCTATACCAGAGAGTGACACTTTCTGTTCTTCCACAATTCCAATGAGACAGACAACCTTTAAAGGACCTGTGCTTCATGGTATCTCATTGAGACTCAGAGACTTAACAAGGGAACCGTTTGGAAGGTAAATTTAAAAGGATTTACCGATGCCTACCATGCCTATCTCTACCCCATCCTCTATGCCTCTTAATGTTTCATACAATCCATTCCAAACTAATGGCACTTGAGGGCCCATTCTCTGCAATACACTCTGCGTGGAACCAATGAGCCTTACAACAAAAGTAGGATATGTTAAAATAAGGTTTTAGAAAGGTAATTCATTCATAAGAACTGTTTTTATGACAGCCCAATAAAAGTTAGTCCCTTTAAAATACCAGCAACAGAAACTGCAAGTACTTGAAACCTCAATCTTCTGTAAATAAAAATTGTGAAATTAACGAAATAGAGTCATAGAAATGTACAGCATGGAAACAGACCCTTCGGTCCAACTTGTCCATGCCGACCAGGTATCCTAAATTAATCAAGTACCATTTGCCAGCATTTGGCCCATATCCCTCTAAACCTTTTCTATTCATATACCCATCCAGATTCCTTTTAAATATTGCAATTTTGCCAGTTTCCATCACTTCCTCTGGCAGCTCATTCCGTACATTCCACCCTCTGCATGAAAATGTTGCCCTGTAGGTCCTTTTTCCCTTTCACCTTAAACCTATGCCCTCAGGTTCTGGACTCCCCCACCTCATGGAAAAGACCTTGTCTATTTACCTTATCCATGACCCTCATAATTTTATAAACCTCTATAAGGTCACCCCTCAGCTTCCAATGCTCCAGGGAAAATAGCCCCAGTCTATTTAGCCTCTAGAGTACAGCTGGCAGAACTAGATTTGTCCATCAAGTATTGATTTCAGTGGGTTCAGTACTCTAATGGATGTCTTTGCTCGCAACCAAGAATGCAACAAAATGTCTTTTTTTTCAAAAATAAGCTATTTCAATATGTCACAACTCTCCTGTGGTGTCTGCATGGCTCAGATGTCGCATTTAATTGAGTCAGATGGTTGGAGATTCAAGCCCCATGTTCTCATTTAAAAACCTAATCTAGAATTTGCTTCAGGGCAGCACTGAGGTCATGCTGCATTGCCAGAGATGCTGAGGTATAACCAGTGCCCTTTTTATCTTGTTCAGGCTGTCGGAAAAGGTCCTTGTAGTACCATTCAAGGACAAACAGTGAGTTCTTTCATTGTGTTTGGCTGGAATTCCTTCCTCAGCCAAAACCACCATTACAAAACTGTCGCAAACTATCATTCATCTGATCACTCTTTTTGCCTCAGGAGCAGCTGCCACAATTCCCCAATTAATAAGAAGAAATTCATTCAGATATGATGAGGTGTTATATCGACTATAAATTTCCTTTCACAGTGCTTTAGTTATGGATGTTATAAATGTTTGGCATAGTCTACCAGGTCAATCTTTTAATTGTGTGCAGCCCTCAAGCAGATCTTAGCTCAAATCTTGTACTGAGTTATTTACTGAGGTAAAGTTGAGAGGTTTCCCATTGTAACAGATGTTCAGAATATCTACTCCTAGGCAGACACAATCATGGCTGAGAAGCATTACCAATGTTATATAATCCATGGGCTGCCTAGGAGACATAACCAGACCCAGTCTTGAGGAAGGGTCACTCGGCCCGAAAAGTTAACTCTGATTTCTCTCCACTGATGCTGCTGAGCTTTTCCAGCAATGTCTGTTTCCATTACGGTCCTGTGGGCATTGGAGATACAGCACAAAAACAGCAGGTCTTGCAACATCTGTGGAGATAGAAACGGAGTTCACTTTCCAAGGCCAATATGGCTGTGCTTTGGAACTGAAGAGGGAGGGGGCAATGTGATGGGTTTTGTGCTCTAGAAAAGATGGGGGCAGCAGCAAATGGAAAAGGTCAGAGAACAGACGGACGGTAAAGGAGGTTTAGAGATCAAGGGAGTCAAAGGACAAAAGGCAAAGAGATTGATAATGGTTCTGCAGAAAAGATAAAGCATAGATCTAGTGTAGGTGTTAATAACAGAATAAAAATTCAGCTCTGACTGGAAGTAAAGTCATGGAAACAAACTGTACAGGCACTGGAGGAAAAATAATATCAAAATCAAGTACGTAACCACTAGAGCGGAGGCTGGTTTCAGCTTTTCTGGCTTTGAGGTGGAAATATTACTGTCTCAGTAATCCGGCAGATATCAACAAAGTATTCAGGGACCAAATTCACTGGACTACACAGAGTGGGACTTGCACCCTTTCAGTTCTAAGTCTAGTGCAAGAACGCTATCCCTCAGCAAAGGAGCCACACCCTAATGGATGTTACAGAATCATTATGGTGCATTGGCCACATCATGCCTGCACCAGCTGTATTATCTCGTGCCAATCTCCTGCCCTTTCCCCATGTCCGTGCACACCATTTCCAACCAAATAATCATCCAATGCATTAATTGAGCCTGCCTCCACCACATTCCCAGGCAATGCATTCCAGACCCTAACTCCCTGATGTGTGAAACAGTTTGTTCTGACACCACCCTTGCATGAATATACAACACTTTAAATCTTTGATGTCTCATCATTTTATTCTCTTTGATGAGCGGGAACAACTTCTCCCTGTCTACTCTATCCAGGCTGCTCGTGATTTTGAAAACCTCTATTAAATCTCGCAGTTTTCTTCTCTCCAAGATGAGCAGTTCCAACCTTTTCAATCTATTCCAGTTTCTTTAATTTATTCAATCTTGTATAATCAAGGTGAGAACATCATTAGCACGAGTTCCAACCACACTTGATTCAAGGAGTCATTTTTCTAAAAAAAGAGGGAGGCAAACAGTGGTCTTTGCATGAATGTCTTGGATCACAGTATTCTTTAGTGAAAAAGGTGTTTGGTATGCTTTCCTTTATTGGTCAGTACATTGAATATAGGAGTTGGGAGGACATGTTGCAGCTGTACAGGACATTGGTTGGACCGCTTTTGGAATATTGTGTTCAATTCTGGTCTCCCTCCTATAGGAAGGATCTTGTGAAACTTGAAAGGGCTCAGAAAAGATTTACATGGATGGTGCCAAGGTTGGAGAGTTTGAGTTATGAGGAGAGGCTTAATAAGCTGGGACTATTTTCCCCAGACCATCGGAGACTGATGGTGAACTTTTGGAAATTTTTTAAATTGTGAGGGGCATGGATAGGGTAAATAGACAAGGTAATTTCCCTGGAGTGAGGGAGTCCAGAACTAGAGGGCATAGGTTTAGGGTGAGAGGGGAATGATTTAAAAGAGACTTAAGGGGCAAATTTTTCACACAGAGGGTGGTACGTGTATGGAATGAGCTGCTAGAAGAAGTGGTGGAGATTGGTACAATTGCAACATTTAAAAGGGATTTGGATGGGTATATGAATAGGAAGGGTTTGGAGAGGTATGGGCCAAATGCTGGCAAATGGCCATAGATTAATTCAGGATATCTGGTCAGCATGGACGAGTTGGACTGTAGGGTCTGTTTCCATGCTGTATGGCTCTATGACTCAATGTGGAGAAGGTTTAGGAGAGAAGCTTCTTTTTATAAGGCAGTGTTTTTTGGCTGACACTGGCAATTGTAGGCAATTATACATGCATGCTCAAGTGGAACGCACAGTTCCAAGCACTGACTTTAAGATGTAGACTTTACGAGTGGCGTCATGTGCAAATGCATTACTACCCTCTACCCCTCAATCACTTACTTTTCCCTGCCACATTTTCTCCCAAATCTGTGCACATGCAATTACATAAGAATGTGAGACCATAAGAACTAGGAGCAGGAGTAGGCTATCTGGACATTCGAGCCCCCTCTGCCATTCAATAATACCATGGCTAATCCTTTCGTGGACTCGGCTCCACTTACCCACCCACTCACCATAGCCCTTAATTCCTTTACTATTCAAAAGTCTATCTATCTTTCCCTTAAAAACATTCGATGAGGTAGCCTCATCTGTTTCCCTGGGCAGGGAATTCCACAGATTCACAACCCTTTGGATGAAGAAGCTCCTCCTCAACTCAGTCCTAAATCTGCTCCCCCTTATTTTGAGGCTGTGCCCCGAGTTCTAGCTTCACCCACCAGTGGAAACGCCCTCCCGGATTCTATCTTATCTAATCCATTCATAATTTTATATGTTTCTATCAGATCCCTCCACTATGGTGCTTAGTGCACATGTGTTGGTGTCAGCAAACATAGCCTGTTTTAAAACCAACTGATAATCATACAACTTTACCATCATCAACAAATACTCAGTGTGCACACCAGGCAAATGTCCTTACAGAATAGTTTAACTGCTCCTTTAATAGCTGGCATTTTGTTTTCTCTCTTCACTTCAATGCTCTAATCTAATCTTACTCTCCCTCACTCTCTCTCTTTGAAAACTGAATTTGATAAATGAATGCTCAGTGCCTTAGAGACCACGGATCAACAGAGAGAGAGAGCAAGATAGGTGAACACAAAGGGAAATTACATGGATCACTCTTGGCTTGGAACACAATGGCCACAGCATTGACACAGAGGAAGGAGGAAATTGCTAGATTTCCTTTTGAATAAGGCTGTGTAGAAAGGGAAATAAAAGAGAATAAAATGAGCCGGCTTTGAAGTACAACATCTTTGAAAAATGCGTTTTCCCTCTTGAAGCGAAGTTACAGCCCTGTGTTGTCTGATTGCTTTCTGCTCTGTAGTACCTCAAACCCCATTATAAAAGGGTCGACACTCACTGAGCAACAGCAAACCTCCCATTAAAGCAATGCTTCTGCTGACTAACCAGCACAGAACCTCCCAAACAAATAAATAGTTTCGTGCTCAATTAAAGCAGGAAATGGACTGGAGATAAAATGGAGATCGGTCAAGAGTAATTTAACACAGAAAGAAAAGTGAATTCTTTCATCAGGACTGCATTGTTCTTATTTGCCAAGATAGAAAATTGGCAAACATCTCCATCTGTCAACTTCATGTATATTTTACAGCTTGTAACAATAAAGAGATAATGTTTCTTTAATGCATTTACTCAATGCTTTAAAATGTCTACTCCATGTTTCAGCTCTGGCTCTTCCTCTGATTTGATTACTTCCCTCCAAGTCTGCACCCAGCCTGAAGGAATCAAGCATTGTGAGCATCAATAGTAAACAGACTCGCATAATCAAACACAGAACAATTCATTTGCTCTTTTTGAAATCCATTTGTGTAGTCTAGGCTTGGAATATCTAGAGAATAGGGGATTGAGAAGCCAGGCACTTCATCATAGCTGACCCTGATTCATACACACATTTAGTCTCAATGGGGAGAAACTGGGTTGATTTAGAGCCCTGTCTGGTCAGGGGTTCACAGGTCAGCTCAAGCAGCCCTTAGCATTGCCTGAGCTAACACCAGGAAACCCATGAGTCTCAGGCTGGAATTTTACAAGCTCCGAAAAGCAGGATGTATAGAGCTGTAAGATTGGGTGCCCCACATTAGCAACATACTTCCTGACAGCCACTCACATTGCAATTTACATGAGGTAGGGGAGGTTTGGCATGGCCTGGATACCTGTGGGTTAATTCAGGCCCTTAACCACGAACTACCTGGCAAAAGTGGGTGGCTAATTCAGGAGGTTGAGATACTTACTGGGGTAAGGTGTCACCATTACCAGCAATGTCCCTACATTGGGCCCAGCAGAGTATCCTTGTCAAAGCCCCACAAATATTTAGGAGTGGCCTCCTGCCAAAGCCAGCCATCTATTTTCCAACCCCGCCCGCCCCCCCCCTCACCCTCGTCTAAATCTCTCAATACCAGACAGAGAGTGAGAATGAGAGGATTGCCTTATCAGAAAAGGCCAGGCAGACTGTATATTCTGCAGAATAGAGTGACCTAATTGAAAATCCTAAGGGGGGAAGTTGTGGAAAGCATGGTTCCTCTTGGGAGAAAGTCTAGAACTAGGGGTCATAGTTATAGAGTCATAGAGATGTACAGCATGGAAACAGACCCTTCGGTCCAACCCGTTCATGCCGACCAGATATCCCAACCCAATCTAGTCCCACCTGCCAGCACCCGGCCCATATCCCTCCAAACCTTCCTATTCATATACCCATCCAAATACCTCTTAAATGTGGCAATTATACCAGCCTCTACCACATCCTCTGACAGCTCATTCCATACACCTACCACCCTCTGCGTGAAAAAGTTGCGCCTTAGGTCTCTTTTATATCTTTCCCCTCTCACCCTAAACCTATGCCCTCTAGTTCTGGACTCCCCCATCCCAGGGAAAAGACTTTGTCTATTTATCCTATCCATGTCCCTCATAATTTTGTAAACCTCTATAAGGTCACCCCTCAGCCTCCGACACTCCAGGGAAAACAGCCCCAGCCTGTTCAGTCTCTCCCTGTAGCTCAGTTCCTCCAACCCTGGCAACATCCTTGTAAATCTTTTCTGAACCCTTTCAATTTTCACAACATCTTTCCGATAGTTTTAAAATAAAAGGTTGCCCATTTAAAATGGAGATGAGGGAAAAAAAATTCTCTCAGACAATGGTGAGTCCCTTCCTCCAAAGGCAGGGGAGGCAGAACCTTTTAATATTTTTAAGGCAGAAGTAGATAGTTTCTTGATTCCTAGTAGGGATGATAAATTATTGTAGAGGTATACAGGAATTTAGAGCTGAGGTTAAAACTAGATCAGCCATAACTGTGTAGCAGGCAGGAAGGGCTGAATGGCCTTGTTTGTATGTTTGTGACAGCGCTGCAGGGATCAGAGTGCTATAATCAATCCTGTGAATGGGGGTTCCCCGAAGGACGAGGACAGCGTGTGTGCGACCCCCAAGTTCTCCATGGCCTAGTGGTATTATCATTAGACTATTAATTCAGAAACGAGAGTGTGGTGGTGAAAAAGCACAGCAGGTCAGGCAGCATTCGAGGAGCAGTAGAATCGATGTTTTGCCCGAAATGCTGAGTCTCCTGCTCCTCGGATGCTGCCTGACCTGCTGTGCTTTTCCAGC